>NW_028261395.1:23534061-23835311 GCF_051295495.1 Thamnophis sirtalis
GTTCATGTGTGCAGAACAATTTACATTGAAGAGCTCATGTGCACGCATGAAGTGTGCGCATAAACGTTGTGCACAGGTTATGAATCAGCAGTAATGCCGGCAGCATCCCACCCCTGCTCCAGCTCCACTTAGGAGAGGGGTGTCAAACTCAAGGCCAGGAGCCTGGATCTGCCTTGCAGGGTGCTTAGATCTGGCCCACGGGGTTGCCCTAGAAACAGCAAAGGACTGGCCCGTGGTGCCTCTGCCAGTGAAAATGGAGCTCGGGAGAACTGCGGGTGGCCCTCCTCAGCTCCATTTTTGCAGGAGCCCGTCGCAGCTGAAAACAGAAGACAAGAGCCCATTTTCGCTGGCAGAGCACTTGGGCCCCCAACACAAGTGACGTTGAGCTGGCCACGCCCACTTCCCCCCCTGGTGAAGTCAAACACAACCCTGATGCAGCCTTCAATGAAATCGAGTTTGACACCCCTGACTTACGATAATGGAATCTACATGGAATGGTGCTTGGCTCTTACCTGGATACCTCAGTTGGTACAAAAGACAGTTTTAGAAAGCACTGTATCACATCTCTGCTTAAAACCCCACCTTGGCTTCCAGTGGCAGGACCAAATGTCCTTATATCCATATTATCTTCAACCCCTACATAGCTTAGGTCCATCTTCTACATAACAACTTGAGGGTCTCCTTTGACCATCAGTAGCCCAATTCTCTCAAAATGCACCTTCTTGTATTTTCACTCTTACTTATACACAGGATTTTAACTTGGGGTGTGTGTGTTAATTTTAGTTATTAATTCTATTTGTTTCATTGGCTTTAACGGCTACTTGAAACAGATTTTAATGCCCTAATTTTAAATCTGCTTCTATTGTAGAATACTGAAAGACTTGAGGTTCAATGGCAGGCCAAGTGAGAAAATAAAACTGAGGATAAAAGAAACAACATGCTAGAATTTACTGGAATGTCCCTGAAACGGTCTATACTTTAATCACCCAACCTGCAGAATTGCATAAATTTGGGACAGATCTTTTGCAAAATGGCTGAGATAACAGTTTTAAATCTATCCTTCAGAGGCCTTTTTTTTTTACTGTAAACATGGCCTATTTTCAACAGATCACTGTACATTTAAAAAAAAATCAGGTTAGTTAAGGCATACAGTACATGCTTATGTTCCTTTAATCTTTTTCATATTTCCTAACATATTGACAGCTTTTTTTATTTCCATAGAGATAATAATATGTATACAAATATTATACAATCTCTCAGGTTGCAATTAAAGCATCAGGTGCCTTCCTTCCTAGAGGTGGCACATTGAGAAGGAAGCAGATTACAGGAGCATAGAATCTAGAATAACAGGACTGGAAGGGACCTTGGAGGTCTTAAAGTCCAACCCCCTGCACAAGCAGGAGACCTTATACCATTCCAGACAAATGGCTGTCCAGTCTCTTCTTGAAACATTAGCCTGCAGAGCCCCCCCCCCCTCCAAAAAAGTGGGGATTATACTGCAGGGCTCCATCCAAGCATCTTGCTGCTTGTGGCTGACTTAAAGCGGAGAGATGTGAAAAGGCAGGTGGGTTTTGAAAATGAGACAAATGGATTTTGAAAGGGAAATCAGTGGAACTGAATCCCTGCATACCTCAAGCAGACCAACTCCGTTTGCCAACTGACGTCCACCCATTTGTTTCCTTGTCATTTTTCTTGCTTCAAAACGTCTATATTTCGCTTTAGGGAAAAATGATTGTCATTCAGTTGATGGAACTGGTTAACTACTGAACGGGAATGTAATAGTAAAAAAAGAATACAAGCTATTCTTCAAAGACTTTAAAAAAAAAACCATTCTAAACATGATCTACTTTGAACAACTCTCTGTGAGGGAGATGGGCAGTTTCCTCATGAGATAATGGTGGTGGTGGTGGTGGTGGTGGTGGTGTGTGTGTATGTATATGTGTTTGTGTGTGTGTGTGTGTGAGAGAGAGAGAGAGAGAGAGAAATGATAGAGAGAGAATGATAGATGGTAGAGAGAGAGAGAGATAGTTATGATAAATGATTGATAGGTAGGTAGGTAGGTAGGTAGGTAGGTAGGTAGGTAGATAGATAGATAGATAGATAGATAGATAGATAGATAGATAGATAGATAGATGATAGATAGATAGATAGATAGATAGATAGATGATAGATAGATAGATAGATAGATAGATAGATAGATAGATAGATAGATAGATAGATAGATAGATGATAGGATAAATGATGGATGGATGGATGGACGGACAGACAGACAGACAGACAGAGCTTATGTCCCAACCCCTTGGCTTTCCTGCAAGGGAAATTAACTGAAAATCAAGTCACGTGGTTCCTAATCAAGATTGGCTAAGAAGAGATATAGAGGGGCGGTGCTTTGGGGGCTAACTTAAATCATGGCTTACCAACCTGCTCAATGGGGATCATTTCCTGCTTCAGAACCCTGGAAATGGCTTGTCCTTCTCGTTGGTGACTTTGCGAGTCCTGTCTGCTTTTTTTGAACACAGATTAGAAGCCCAGCCCCTTGGATGAAGGAACTTGCATCCTTCTCATCGATGCTCCTCTGACTTCCTTGGGAATGCAAAGGAAGCCATCCATTCTTAGGATCAAGCAGAGGTGGTATTCTGCAGGTTCAGACCGGTTCTGAAGAACCAGTAGCAGAAATTTTGAGCAGTTCAGAGAACCAGTAAATAGCACCTCTGACTGGCCCTGCTCCCATCTATTCTCTGCCTCCCGAGTCCCACCTGATCAGGAGGAAATGGGGATTTTGCAGTATCCTTCCCCTGGAGTGGGGAGGAAATGGAGATTTTGCAGTATCCTTCTCCTGGAGTTGGGAAGGAATGGAGATTTTGCAGTATCCTTCCCCTGGAGTTGGGAGGGAATGGAGATTTTGCAGTATCCTTCCCCTGGAGTGGGGAGGGAATGGAGATTTTGCAGTATCCTCTCCCTAGAGTTGGGAGGGAATGGAGATTTTGCAGTATCCTCTCCCTGGAGTTGGGAGGGAATGGAGATTTTGCAGTATCCTCTCCCTGGAGTTGGGAGGGAATGGAGATTTTGCAGTATCCTCTCCCTAGAGTTGGGAGGGAATGGAGATTTTGCAGTATCCTCTCCCTGGAGTTGGGAGGGAATGGAGATTTTGCAGTATCCTCTCCCTGGAGTTGGGAGGGAATGGAGATTTTGCAGTATCCTCTCCCTGGAGTTGGGAGGGAATGGAGATTTTGCAGTATCCTTCCCCTGCCATGCCCATCAAGCCATGCCATACCCACCAAGCCACACCCTCAGAACCGGTAGTAAAAAATGTTGAATCCGACCACTGGGATCAAGGGCGCCTGAAGGAAAGTTGGCACATGGTATTTGGGAATGGTTGCCATTGCTTTGCTTTTCCCTGGGTGGCCCAAGATGAAACGATGGCTGGCGCAGCATGAGAAGGAGCCCAGCCCTGAACGCCCAGGAGAATGGGAATGGGGGAGATTGGAGGCCAGGAGGGACAGGAGGGCTGTCTTCCCCTCTCACTTAATTAATGGAAAGAACTCCGTGCATCTGTCAGTGGGTCCATTGCCAGGCGATCTTTTTTTTTTCTCCATAAAAGGCCCCCATTCATCAGTTGCCAGGAGATTCATGGCCTATTCTTCAATTCACACCAAATTCAAAAGAAAAAACAACAACCACCGGCCGGCTAATTGAGTAGCGTGTGGGGTGCAGCTGGTGCTACTGTTGGACGGGATGAGGCTTCCTCCCTCTCTTCTCCCCCCTCCCTTCCCCTGAGATAATGGCCAACTTGGATGGAAGGGGGATTTGGGGAGGGGGGAGGGGGGTGAAGCATCATTGTCCTGCTGGCTCAGCTTTGGTCAGGAGAAAGATTAATCCCATCTTTATGAAGGAGGGAGAATATAAAAATGCCATTCATGCTAAGCTAGTCTTAAAGGGTCTGGGGGGCGGGGGGGGGAGGTTGTTATGGGGAATCAGCTCCCGGCTAAGCAAGGTGGGGTGAAACCAAGCCCAGATATCAGCCAGGGTCTCAGAATGCTCCTTGTTCAGTGAACTCAGCAAGTGGGTTTCCTGAATCCGGCTGTAAAATTTGGGGTGTGCCACTCCAGAAACTGTGATTAGATATCTCAAGGGCTTCTCATTGTTATTTGTCCAGTGGAAGATTATAAAGAGAAGAAAAAATGTATGCAAAATCCGATCCTTGGGCTGTTCCATAAAGTACAGGTTTGTTGTTGTTAGTTGTGAAGTCATGTCCGACCCATCGTGACCCCATGGACAACGTTCCTCCAGGCCTTCCTGTCCTCTATCATCCCATGCAGTCCATTGAAGCTTATGCCTACTGCTTCAGTGACTCCATCCAGCCACCCCATTCTCTGTCGTCCCCTTCTTCTTTTGCCCTCAATCGATCCCAGCATGAGGCTCTTCTCCAGATAATTCTTCCTTCTCATCAGGTGGCCAAAGTCTCTTGAGTTTCCTCTTCAGGACCTGGCCTACTAAAGAGCAGTCAGAGTTGATCTTCTCCAGGACTGACCACTTAGATTGCCTTGCAGCCTTAATTTAGGACCAGAATTGAGCCAGGGGAAGATTACTGCAAAATCCCTATTCCTTCCCGATCAACTGTGACTCAGGAGGCAGAGAATAGATGGGGGCAGGGCCAGTCAGAGGTGGTATTTACCAGTTCTCCGAACCACTCAAAATTTTTGGTAACAGTTCTTCAGAACTGATCCGAACCTGCTGAATCCCACCTCTGGTCTTGACACCTTTTATGTATCTTGGTGATCAGAATTGGACAAATTGGATACTGCACTGGATGTTTGTCTGCATTTCTTCATGGGGGTGGGGGTGGGAGGAGTTGTCTTAAATTAGGACACACACACACACACACACACACACACACACACGGTGTCCCACAGAAAGCAGAGCTGATGTTTTTGGCTGTACTTCCTTACTTATGTTCTGTTGAAGAAGTGTGCAACCTGATGCCTTCCAGAGGTTTTACACTTTTATTCCCTTAAGTCCCGACAGCCAACAGCAGCCAGATGTTGGAAGTTGATCATCTGGAAGTAATGTGAAGTTTGCCCAGTCTGGCACCGGGCTAATTCAGAAGTATGTTAAGGCATACCTATTCTGTGGCTAGCTTTAATATGCTGATTAAGGCAGCATGAGATTGTCTCAACTGGAATGTGGTTTTAAGTAGCCAAACAAAAACGTTGTGAGCCTCCTAAGTACAAAGAAGCCATGTAAAAACTGAAAGACTCAGCACTATTTGTTCGGCAAAATTAATTTGGACCCGTTTCCCACAGAAAAGAAAACACCGGGAGCCACAAAACCTGGGTGGGTGTGGCCAACTCAACGTCACTCCCACCCAGTCACATGACACGCCCAGCCACGCCTACCCAGGTTTTCTGTGGGAAAGGGATCTCTCTCTCTCTCTCTCTCCCTCTCATTTCTGTTTTTCTTTTTTTACTCTCCCTCTCCTTTCTTTCTTTCCCTTCCCTCCCTCCCTTCCTTCCTTCCTTCCTTCCTTCCTTCCTTCCTTCCTTCCTTTCTTTCTTTCTTTCTTTCTTTCATGTAATATAATAATTATTAAAAGCTGTGGTGGCACAATGGTAAGAATGCAGTACTGCAGGCTACTTCTGCTGACTGTCAGCTGCCTGCAATTTGGCAGTTCAAATCTTACCAGGCTCAAAGTTGACTCATCCTTCCGAGGGGGGTCAAATGAGGACCCAGATTGTTGGGGGCAAGAGGCTGACTCTGTAAATGGCTTAGAGAGGGCTGTAAAAAGCACTGTGTATATAAGTCTAAGTGCTATTGATATTGCTATATTATCATTATGTATTTTTATTGTATTTTAGGACTACTTTGGCTAATATCTGTAATTGTGGGTGAATGCATTTCTATGTTGGACTTTTTTGCTTAACAGCCATAATAAAAGTTTACTGTGTTATTGTCATTGTTTGGGAATAAGTTGCTTGCAGGAAGATTGCTGGGTCACTTGATTCTGACACGCAGCATCAATGTCACAGCTTCAGTGCGCAGCCATTCCCTCTGCTATTAAAGCAAGTTCATCTGGGAAGTATATAAATGGAGCATTATCTGTAAGATTTCTGGCTTGACCCTGTGGCTCCCAAGATCCCACAATCCACAGCTTGACCTTTAATCCACAGCCTCCTATAGATGCCCCCTGCAGCCTCTTGGCACCTTCCCACAAGGCTCTTGCCAACCCAATGCCTTTAGACCAGGGATGTCAAACTCAATTTCATTGATGGCCACATTAGGGTTGTTTGACCTGGGGGAAGGGGGGCATGGCCAAGTTGGGTGTGGCCAGCTTGACATTACTCCTGTCTGGGGCATGCAGCCCTCCTGAGCTCCATTTTCACTGGCAGAGGGTTGCAGGAGACTGAGGCAGGTGAAAACAGAGCTTGTGAGCCCGCTTTCACTGACAGAGCGTTCAGGCCGCCACAGGCACCCCCGACAGGAGTAATGTCAAGCTGGCCACACCCACCCTGGCCAGACCCACCCCAGACCTCCAAGGTCAAATACAACCCTGATGCGGCTCTCAATTAAATTGAGTTTGACAACCCTGGTGTAGAAGTTAAGGCAGAGAAGCCAGGAGACCCCGAGAACAGATTGGACAGCCATTCGTTCGGGATGGAATAAGGTCGACTTCTGCCTTGGGTAGAAGGGTGGACTAGAAAACCCTCCAAGGGGCCTTCCAGACCTAGGGTTCTATGACTCCAAACCAGGAGGGCTAACGTCTTTGTAGCCAGCTGGGTGACTTGGGCCAGTAAGTTTCTCTCTGTTCTCGGAAGGAGGCAATGGCAAGCCACTTTTGAAAAAGCTTGCCAAGAAATCTGCAGGGACTTGATTAGGAAATTTCCAAGAATAGGACATGGTTGAATTGAACTCTCTCACTCACACTCTCACTCTCTCTCTCTCTCTCTCTCTCTCTCTCTCTCTCTCTCTCTCTCTCTCTCTCTCTCTCTCTCTCCACATACACACACACAAACATACATATATAATACACACATATATATACACCCACCCACATATATATACACACACACACATATACATGCATACAGACACAGACACAGACACAGACCTATAAATATATAAAATAGGCTCCAAAAAGTCTTTTCCTTGACCCACAGAGAATTTCTACTGTAGAATAAGATACATATGTAATAGATTGTTGGCAAACTTTTAAAATGAGAGTTTTGTCTCTTTCAAAAAGCTTGTGTCTTATAATGTCCCGGAGAAACTGAACAGAAGAGGATCGATTTAAGTATGTATTTTTTCATAACATTTTGTTTCATACCAATGTTGTAAGAGCTCAGTCTTAACAACATTTGGCAAAATTGTGTCTGGTACTTCCCATCTTCACCTTCGCTTTCATCATACAGCCTCCATTTGGATGGTAGAAGATGGAAGAACAGTTGCAGGAACTGGGCATGGCTAGTCCAGGGAAGAGAAGGATCAGGGGAGACATGATAGCTGTCTTCCAGTATTTGAGGAGCTGCCACTGAGAAGAAGGGGGTCAAGCTGTTTTTCAAAGCACCTGAAGAGCAGACAAGGAACAATGGATGGAAACTGACCAAGGAGAGATTCAACTAGAAATAAGGAGGAACTTTCTGACAGTGGGAACAATTAACCCATGGAACAGAAGTTGCCTTCCGAAGTTGTGGGAGCTTCATCACTTGAGACTTTCAAGAAGAGATTGGACTGCCATTTGTCAGAAAGATTATAGGGTCTCCTGCTTGGGGGTGGGGTGGGCTAGATGACCTACAAAGTCTCTTCCAACTCTTTCAATCTAATCTGATCTGATCTAATCTAATCTATTTGGGAATTCATGTTGTAATTATGGTTTCCTCCTCCTCCTCCTCCTCCTCCTCATCATCATCATCCTCCTAGCCATTGTCTGTCCATCCTCTTTCTCATGTTTCCAACCCATACAGTCCTTTCTTTTGCCAGCTGGGCCGGCCATACTTGCTGATGTTGTCACTCCATCTTTATTTTAGGTCTCTTTCATGGACACTTTGGATCAAGTGGGATCAATTCTATGACTGCCTTGGTCCACCTGCCCTCACTTCTTCTTGCTACATGACCCGTCCGTCCATTTCCATTCTTTTACTCTCTTGATGATTTAAAGGGTTTGATTTTAAATATGAAGATCAGTCAATGCTGTCAGCTTCAGAACACAGAAGGAGTCAGCAATGGGGATTGGGAAGGTCACCTCTGGTCCCCAGTCTGACCGGTGGGACGAGGATTCTTGGAGGGCTTTAAAAATCCCTTGCTGGCCAAGAGAATAGAGAGCAGTGTTATAAAAGCTGGAGATGACCCCAAAGCAGGATGAAGAACTAATAGAAAGCAGAGAATGGTGAGCATCATCTTGATAGATTAGAATTGGTGTGCCCCAATCAAAACCAGACCTGTCTGATTGAGATATCCTGTCAGCATGTTGATTGCTTCACTCACCAAGCCTACAACTCATGTTCTCTATGGCTTGTATGGCTGACATGCGTTCCTGTGAAAAGTTTGATTCCTCCCACCCTCCCTGACTATTTTTGATGACAGCCCTTCAAGCTTCCTACTTGCAGCTGAACGTTTCTGTTCTGACCGAGGCTTCACCAAATCCCGAAACAGACTCCTTGTCCCAACAAAACCCCTTTTTATTAACGTGAATTCCTCTCATTCACATCCAGCAAAGTCCAGGCAAGCAGTCTTTCAACGGTGAATTTACAACCACAGACTTTATCAGGCTTGGAGAGCTGCCAGGACAAAAGTACTTGGCAAGGAGTTTCTGAGAGTCACGAACAAATCTTCACACTAATGTAGCGAACTAATTGTCTCCTGCAAATTCCACTCCTCTTTCGCTCCACTTTATTCCCTATGGGAGGGGCCGTTCACCATCCACCTGTGCCTTTACTCCCGAGTCTGGCCTTGTTCCTTAACTGTTCCCTTCTCCTGGCAGCTCTGTGCATCCGCACATTGGGAATAGGCTCCAGCTGTTCTTCTGCCACACTGATCTCCGACTCCGAAGGCAGCTGATAACTGTCAGATAGCCCTGGCCCCCTATTTGCCTCCAACGCAGAGCCCTCATCAGAGCCTTCCCCAGACTCCAGGACTGGCCCAGGTTCTTCCCCAACCTCCTCATTGTCTGTCACCAGTTCTGCTGGCGGGCCACAACAGTTACACCAGGCGCTGGACTGAAGCATCAGGCCTGACTTGAAAGGGCTCACGCTCAGTTCACGGGGTTCAACTGACTGTTTGTTAGGGAGCAGAGGAAGGGCAGATGGGAGAGGGTCCCCTGATGTCCCTTTCTTCCTGGGAATTGGAATTATATTTGTTTTCATTCAAATCAGTTCAGAGTGCCTACGTACGCCACACAGGACTCTTTGTGGCCCAAATCTGACAGATCCTTGGTCCACGTTGACAAAACTTGTGCAATTGTGAAGCATCACCATCTGGGGAAGCTCTGCTGTTTCCTTTGTGTTGCCCGCACCCACGCACCAGTGAACCAAACCCCCAACAAAATTCAGAAGAAACAACAATTACATTCTACTCCTGCCTCTCTGCATTGTACTTTGTCCTACAAAATTCTCCATTGAGCTCTCGTTCTCATAACAGAAATAAAATAAAACAATATGATGCATGCCATGGAAGAGTTAAGGGACAGATGCCCAACTTGGAGGTGTCCTCTCCATCTTGGCAAACATTTAAAATATATTTCTCATATTCTTTAAAGAACGTCTTTACTGTTGTGGCCCGCCTGGAGTCTGGGGAAGGCTCTGATGAGAGCTCTGTGTCGGAGGCAGAGATGAGGCCAGGGCCATCTGACAGTTATCAGCTGCCTTCGGAGTCAGACATCATTGGGACAGAAGAACAGCTGGAGCCTGTTCCCAGTGTGCGCATGCGCAGAGTTGCCAGATGAAGGGAATAGCTAAAGAACACGGGTTGACTTGGGAGTGAGGCCACAGGTAGACAGTGAATGACCCCTCCCAGAGGAAATAAAAGAGGAGCGAAAGGGGAGTGGAGTTTGCAGGAGACAATTAGTTTGCTTAATTGATTCGTGACACTCCGAGATTCCTTGCCAAGTTTTGCAGATATTGGCCAGGCAGCTCTCCAAGCCAGATAAGGTCTGTGACTGTAAATCCCCCCCTTGAAAGATTTTGCTGGATGTAAATGAGCAGAATTCACAGTCAATTAATAAAAAGGTTTTTTGTCGGACCAGGAGTTTGCTTCATGCTCTTGGGAAGCCTCAGTCAGAACATTTCCAAAAAGAGAAGCACAAAAGACAATGGTTGGGAAACAGTCTAGTTGCTATGGACGTATCTAGTCAAAGGATATCAGTTGGCTTTAAACCAGAGGGGTGAAAGAGTGTAGCCCCATGGCACGTGGAGCCATTTGTTAGGGCACACTAGGCACTGCCTTGTCAGCTGGCCAGCGCGCATGCCGAATGCTGGGAACGATGGATTGCAAAAGAAGAAGGGGATGACAGAGAATGAGGTGGCTAGATGGAGTCACCGAAGCAGTAGGCATAAGCTTCAATGGACTGCATGGGATGATAGAGGACAGGAAGGCCTGGAGGAACGTTGTCCATGGGGTCACGATGGGTCGGACATGACTTCGCAACTAACAACAATAACAATAAAAAGTGAATTGATTTTTTTTGCAGGATTGATGCACATTGTCCAGCAAAATTTAGCCTGCCATCATCATCATCATCATCATCATCATCATCATCATCATCATCATCATCATCATCCTCTTCAAAATTAAATATGAAGACGTGTGATGTTAATCTTCCTCTTGGCAGTGGAAATCACAAGTAAAGGAGGAGTCAGCAATTGCAGAAAAGGGCATTAACAGAAGCTCCGAGATCTCTAAACAGAAGTGTTAACTTCACTCTTGTCCATCTCCTTCCCCATCCTCCCAGTGGTGGGATTCAAATAATTTGTTCTGGCACAGCAAAAGGCAGTTGAGCCCCGCCATGTCCACAAATAAATCCCCTCAAGATAACCCTTCAGCCTAGGGTGGTGGGCCCGGAGCGGATTTCCCTCCCTTGCCATTGGCCTTACCTTCCAGTTGCATCCCACTGGGCTCGCATCGCTCTGCTCACCGTGGCTGTCAATAAAAGTAAAGCCTGCACTGGGCTGAAGGGCGGGGCGCGGCAGGTGGGCAGGTTCATGTGGTGGGGCAGCCGCGTGGTGCCGCGTGGATCGGATTAATTGCTTCGGCAGGCTTTGAGGATCCCTGCTCTAAGGCACCAGCCAAGGCATGTGAGGCCCATAAATAGTGGCGGGGCGGGGCCAGCCAGAAATTTAACAACCGGTTCGGCCAAAGTGGTGCGAACCGGTTGAATCCCACCACTGCCCATAACCCCAAAATCTGAACTGCTGTTTCTAGGCCTATCATAGAGCACTAGGGAAAAAACAATCCTGATCAGAATTGCTGAAAGGCAGGAAAGAGGATTTAATGTCACTTTTCACAGCAGGATTCTTATGGGGCAAAATGGACGTTTTCATCAAGGGAAGTAGAAATCAGCTTGTTCCTGTAGCTGCCAAAGCACATTTGACATTTTCTTGATCTCCACTTCTTTCCTCTCCACGGATGGCTCTACAGTTGTTGGGATCTAATGATTGCCAGTGATCTTTTTACTGCCAGGAGTGGGGAGGCACAGGGACTGATCTGAGGAGGTAGGATGGGAAGGAAACTATACCTTGACTCAGGGATGAAATTACTTAACTTCTCCACCGGTTCGCAAATGTGAGCACTCATACATGCACTCTCTCCACTCATACGGACCACCTCCTTGAATACCCAGGACCTTCCGTGTATGCGCAGAAGGTCAAAAACGGACATGATGACGGCTGGGCAGGTGGGCGGAGCCTGCTACTGAGCGCACCTGCAAAGGTACATAGAACAACGAGGGGGGGGGAATCCGCTGTGCCACGCGATTTAGATTAGCTAGAAAGCAGGAAATCCTACTTGCTAGCTAATATAAATCGCACGTCACAGCTGATCGTCAGAAATACCGGTTCGCCCGAACCAGTAGCTTTGTTTTACTACCAGTTTGGGTGAAACAGTAGCTTTTTTTTTTACTACCATTTCAGGAGAACTGGTCCTCCTTAGGAGTTTGTTTTCTCCTGTGTGATTCAGCGTGGCTCTGCATGCCCTAGTATGAACTAGGCCATGGAGGACGCACACCTACACACTGAACTATATTACAACAGCATTTCACCCTTGCATTGGCTCCATTTAGTGCTTCTGATCACGGCTGCTTCGGGATCTTCTTCCTTGTATTTGACGGTCCCAGTACAATTGCAGCTTCTTCAATCAGGGCTCTCCAAACTTGGCAACTTTTAAGACTTGTGGACTTCAACTCCACAACCGACTGGGGAATTCTAGGAGTTGAAGTCCACAAGTCTTAAAAGTCGCCAAGTTTGGGGAATCCTGTCCTAAAGGATTGTTTGGTGGGCTGTCAAAAGCAGAATCCTGTGGCGGAAAAAGAGTTGCAAAGCCAATAATCCCTACAGTTTGTTTTCCCTTACATGGCAGCTTCAGTGCGCAGGGATGTTTTATAGGTGGAGCTGAGCAGGTTGCATCTGTGATGCTTCATGCCATCTATAAGGTAGACAACATGGGAACAGCCTGGAGGAACCAGAAAACAGGAATCCAAGAGGAAACATTGCAAATATGGGGTACGTTCTCCCACCGAGGGTTGACTGCTTTTACTGTAAGACTATGGTGGCTGGGAATTATGGGAAATGCATTCCCAATGGATCTAGAAAGCTCCAGGTGGGAAGACTAGTTCAAATCGAAGAGGGCAAGACAAGAAGGGGCTGCAATCTAAAAGCATTATTTAGCCACATGAATGTCACGTCACATGAACTTTTTAGTCTCTGCTGCTTCAGAAGGCACAATTACATCTGACGGCTTAAGATACAGGAATGAAGTTATGTTTTAAGAGAAATGTCTAGAATCATTTCTGTCATGCCTGGAAGCCATATTTTGCACTGGGGCCTTCTGGCCTGCCCTATTTAATGCTGTGGGGAAATGGGATAAGGGCAGTGGTGAAATCTAATTTTTTTTGCTACTGGTTCTGTGGACGTGGCTTGGTGGGCATGGCAGGGGAAGAATACTGCAAAATCTCCATTCCCTTCCCACTCTGGGGCCAGCCAGAGGTGGCATTTGCCGGTTCTCTGAACTACTCAAAATTTCCACTACCTGTTCTCCAGAAACTGCTGGATTTCACCCGTGGATAAGGGGCTATATGGAGTATGAGAGATATATAGACTAAATAATATTCCTTTCCCAGAGAGTCAAGGACATCTTGCCCTGCACTTGGAGGGATGTGACTGGGAGCCATCTCCAGTTGGGACAGTGGCCGATTGGACCATGTGATGGACATGTGGGTACTGGACAGGGACTTGGAATTTTAGTTTGGGTGGGGAAAACCTGGAAGCTTTCTGATTTGGGTTCTCACAGATGTGCCAATATGACATCTCTAATAAAATGGAACTTTGAGGAACTTCAAGCCTCAGAGTCTTCTTTCGTTGGGGTGTTACTTGGAATCCTGAAAGTTTCACAATGAGTCCTTTACTTGAAGAGAACTTTCCTGAGAAGGAGCTTTTCAGGGTGACAGGACGCCCATCGGCTGGACTGTTCTTCTGGATTGCTTGTAGCAGTGGGTGGTTGAATTAGATAGTCATTAAGGGCCAATGGACAACAACATCATCATCATGAAGAGCTTTTCTGGTAGGGAAGGAGAAGGTGCATTAGAGCAGGGATCCCCAACCTTTTGGACTTCAGGGACCACTAAATTCATAATTTTAAATCCCGTGGACCACTAATATGATCTGCCTAATGACTGGGTGGGTGGGCGTGGCTAGTTGGTCATGTGACTGGGTGGGCATGGCCAATTTGATGTTACTCACGTCGAGGGGTGCCTCGTCAACCTCTACTCCCCACCTATCCTCCCAGCCTCTCCTTGCCTCCCTGCCTGGGCTCCTTAGGACTCCAACAGGAAGCAGTTTCTGGAGCTAAGCAGCCACCATGAGAAAGAGTTGGCAAAACAGCCGACTCAGTTCAAACTGGATCTGACCGAGAAGGAGGCTAAGCAGAAGCACCTCACTGAGGACTACGAGCATGGGCTTTCCAAGCAGAGGGAAGACCTGTGGGAGTGCAAGGCTAGGTACCGGCGCCTGGAGGCTCAGCGGGCTGAGATGAACAGCCACTTCCAGATCATGATGCAGACCCACTGGAACAAGGCCCTCCGACTCTTCGCCACCAGTGGCACTTTCCTTCAGCCTTCGCCCAAAGCCCCATACTCCTGAAGCAAACCCCAAGTCGGAATTTCTTCCCCCCTCCAACCTGAACAAAAAGACCTTGAAGGGGGAGACTCTCTGCAGCAACACAAGCGTTCATTACATGTATTCAGTCGAGGGGCTGCAGTTTAAAGACCCCTGATTTAGTGCAATATAAAAAATGCCAATAATTTTTCTGCGGACCATCAACATTTTCTCATGGACCACCAGTTGGATCGCTGCACTAGAGCAGCTGATATTCCTTGATCAACAGACTTGATCAGACTCTGATGCTTTCTATGACATTCTTCCCGAGAGTCAATGGTCTCTCATGTGCCCCTTTGTCTTGTAGCAAAGGCCAGACTGTGTTCTCCTTCATCCTGGAGGCTCAGGGTCTCCCTCAGTGACATTTAGGTATTATTATTATTATTATTGTTGTTGTTGTTGTACAATTGTATCACAGCGGCCAGTTGTTTCGCCGGATTTGGCATTGGTTACTAGTCGGGCCCCACCCAGGGGCCTAGGACG
This sequence comes from Thamnophis sirtalis, assembly GCF_051295495.1. Taxonomy (NCBI): domain Eukaryota; kingdom Metazoa; phylum Chordata; class Lepidosauria; order Squamata; family Natricidae; genus Thamnophis; species Thamnophis sirtalis. The sequence continues at coordinate 23,548,899 of NW_028261395.1, forward strand.
TCGTAACGTATTTTCGTAATATGTGTGCAGATCCAAGCAGTGCGGCTTTTTGCATTTTACTGATGGTGATTTTGTCAATTTTTAACTGTTTTAAATGTAATTCCAGTGCTTTTGGAATAGCACCCAGTGTGCCGATTACCACTGGAATTACCACTGCTGGTTTGTGCCATAGTCGTTGAATTTCAATTTTTAAGTCCTGGTACCTTGCGATTTTTTCATGTTCCTTCTCGGCGACCCTGCTATCACCTGGTATTGCGATGTCTATGATTGTGACCTTATTTTTCTCAACCAGTGTGATGTCTGGTGTATTATGCACCAGTATTTTGTCGGTTTGTATACGGAAATCCCACAAGATCTTGACCATCTGATTTTCGGTGACTTTTTCAGGCTGATGTTCCCACCAGTTTGTTGCTGTTTTAATATTATAATTTTTGCACAAATTCCAATGGATCATTTGTGCTACTAAATTGTGCCGCAATTTATAATCAGTCTGCGTGATTTTTTTACAGCAGCTGAGTATGTGATCAACAGTTTCATCAGCTTCTTTGCAAAGTCTGCATTTGGCATCATCAGAGGATTTTTCGATTTTGGCCTTAATGGCATTTGTGCGGATAGCTTGTTCTTGCGCAGCCAGGATTAGTGACTCTGTTTCTTTCTTTAATGTACCTGTTGTTAACCATAACCAAGTTTGTTCACTGTCCACTTTATCTTTTATTTTTTTCCAGAAATTGACCATGCAGTGCTTTGTTCTGCCAACTCTCCATTCTTGATTTTATCACATCTTTTCTGTATTCTTGTTTCGTCTGTTGGGCCTTCAGTAGATTTTTGTTCTTTACTTCGATTAATAGATGTTCTTGACTTTCTTTTAAATAATCAGCCAGTGCATGTTTTTCTTCTTCAACTGTTTGCTATTAACTGTTTATTATTATTATTATTATTATTGTACAATTGTATCACAGCGGCCAGTTGTTTCGCCGGATTTGGCATTGGTTACTAGTCGGGCCCCACCCAGGGGCCTAGGACGTCGTAACGTATTTTCGTAATATGTGTGCAGATCCAAGCAGTGCGGCTTTTTGCATTTGACTGATGGTGATTTTGTCAATTTTTAACTGTTTTAAATGTAATTCCAGTGCTTTTGGAATAGCACCCAGTGTGCCGATTACCACTGGAATTACCACTGCTGGTTTGTGCCATAGTCGTTGAATTTCAATTTTTAAGTCCTGGTATCTTGCGATTTTTTCATGTTCCTTCTCGGCGACCCTGCTATCACCTGGTATTGCGATGTCTATGATTGTGACCTTATTTTTCTCAACCAGTGTGATGTCTGGTGTATTATGCGCCAGTATTTTGTCGGTTTGTATACGGAAATCCCACAAGATCTTGACCATCTGATTTTCGGTGACTTTTTCAGGCTGATGTTCCCACCAGTTTGTTGCTGTTTTAATATTATAATTTTTGCACAAATTCCAATGGATCATTTGTGCTACTAAATTGTGCCGCAATTTATAATCAGTCTGCGTGATTTTTTTACAGCAGCTGAGTATGTGATCAACAGTTTCATCAGCTTCTTTGCAAAGTCTGCATTTGGCATCATCAGAGGATTTTTCGATTTTGGCCTTAATGGCATTTGTGCGGATAGCTTGTTCTTGCGCAGCCAGGATTAGTGACTCTGTTTCTTTCTTTAATGTACCTGTTGTTAACCATAACCAAGTTTGTTCACTGTCCACTTTATCTTTTATTTTTTTCCAGAAATTGACCATGCAGTGCTTTGTTCTGCCAACTCTCCATTCTTGATTTTATCACATCTTTTCTGTATTCTTGTTTCGTCTGTTGGGCCTTCAGTAGATTTTTGTTCTTTACTTCGATTAATAGATGTTCTTGACTTTCTTTTAAATAATCAGCCAGTGCATGTTTTTCTTCTTCAACTGTTTGCTATTAACTGTTTATTATTATTATTATTATTATTGTACAATTGTATCACAGCGGCCAGTTGTTTCGCCGGATTTGGCATTGGTTACTAGTCGGGCCCCACCCAGGGGCCTAGGACGTCGTAACGTATTTTCGTAATATGTGTGCAGATCCAAGCAGTGCGGCTTTTTGCATTTGACTGATGGTGATTTTGTCAATTTTTAACTGTTTTAAATGTAATTCCAGTGCTTTTGGAATAGCACCCAGTGTGCCGATTACCACTGGAATTACCACTGCTGGTTTGTGCCATAGTCGTTGAATTTCAATTTTTAAGTCCTGGTATCTTGCGATTTTTTCATGTTCCTTCTCGGCGACCCTGCTATCACCTGGTATTGCGATGTCTATGATTGTGACCTTATTTTTCTCAACCAGTGTGATGTCTGGTGTATTATGCGCCAGTATTTTGTCGGTTTGTATACGGAAATCCCACAAGATCTTGACCATCTGATTTTCGGTGACTTTTTCAGGCTGATGTTCCCACCAGTTTGTTGCTGTTTTAATATTATAATTTTTGCACAAATTCCAATGGATCATTTGTGCTACTAAATTGTGCCGCAATTTATAATCAGTCTGCGTGATTTTTTTACAGCAGCTGAGTATGTGATCAACAGTTTCATCAGCTTCTTTGCAAAGTCTGCATTTGGCATCATCAGAGGATTTTTCGATTTTGGCCTTAATGGCATTTGTGCGGATAGCTTGTTCTTGCGCAGCCAGGATTAGTGACTCTGTTTCTTTCTTTAATGTACCTGTTGTTAACCATAACCAAGTTTGTTCACTGTCCACTTTATCTTTTATTTTTTCCAGAAATTGACCATGCAGTGCTTTGTTCTGCCAACTCTCCATTCTTGATTTTATCACATCTTTTCTGTATTCTTGTTTCGTCTGTTGGGCCTTCAGTAGATTTTTGTTCTTTACTTCGATTAATAGATGTTCTTGACTTTCTTTTAAATAATCAGCCAGTGCATGTTTTTCTTCTTCAACTGTTTGCTATTAACTGTTTATTATTATTATTATTATTATTATTGTACAATTGTATCACAGCGGCCAGTTGTTTCGCCGGATTTGGCATTGGTTACTAGTCGGGCCCCACCCAGGGGCCTAGGACGTCATAACGTATTTTCGTAATATGTGTGCAGATCCAAGCAGTGCGGCTTTTTGCATTTGACTGATGGTGATTTTGTCAATTTTTAACTGTTTTAAATGTAATTCCAGTGCTTTTGGAATAGCACCCAGTGTGCCAATTACCACTGGAATTACCACTGCTGGTTTGTGCCATAGTCGTTGAATTTCGATTTTTAAGTCCTGGTATCTTGCGATTTTTTCATGTTCCTTCTCGGCGACCCTGCTATCACCTGGTATTGCGATGTCTATGATTGTGACCTTATTTTTCTCAACCAGTGTGATGTCTGGTGTATTATGCGCCAGTATTTTGTCGGTTTGTATACGGAAATCCCACAAGATCTTGACCATCTGATTTTCGGTGACTTTTTCAGGCTGATGTTCCCACCAGTTTGTTGCTGTTTTAATATTATAATTTTTGCACAGATTCCAGTGGATCATTTGTGCTACTGAATTGTGCCGCAATTTATAATCAGTCTGGGCGATTTTTTTTACAGCAGCTGAGTATGTGATCAACAGTTTCGTCAGCTTCTTTGCAAAGTCTGCATTTGGCATCATCAGAGGATTTTTCGATTTTGGCCTTAATGGCATTTGTGCGGCCAAAATCGAAAAATCCTCTGATTTTTATTATTATTATTATTTTTATTTTATTATTTTTATTATTTTATTTTATTTTATTATATTTTATTTTATTATTTTATTATTTTATTATTTTATTATTTTATTATTATTATTATTATTATTATTATTATTTTATTTATTATAGCCAAGGTGGCGCAGTGGTTAAATGCAGCACTGCAGGCTACTGCTAGATCAGCAGGTCAGCGGTTCAAATCTCACCGGCTCAGGGTTGACTCAGCCTTCCATCCTTCCAAGGTGGGTAAAATGAGGACCCAGATTGTTGGGGGCAATATGCTGACTCTCTGTAAACCGCTTAGAGAGGCCTGAAAGGCCTATGAAGCGGTATATAAGTCTACTGCTATTGCTATTGCTATTATTATTATATTATTATTATTATTATTATTATTATTATTATTATTATTATTATTATTTTGTTAGTTATAGAAGAAGGTCTCTCCTATTGCTTTTTCACAGACCAGTGGAAGTGGGTGGTTTGGTTTTCCTGGGAATTAAGAAAGCAAATCAGGTGGCACACAGAGCCCTCTCTACAGGCACGCCAGCCGTTGCCCCAGCCCAGCTCCACCACGCATCCCAGTGACCAGCTGGTCTTTGGGTCTCTGGCGCGCATGCACGGGAGGAGGGGCGCATGCGTGGGGTGGTGGTGCTGGCATTGCATTTTGGGGGCCCGTGCAGCCTGTGCCCCATTTTGGGCCTGGAATGCCTCCTGCACCAACCTAGAAGCAAAAAATGGGCAAAGGGGGGGGGGGCAGGGCAAATGTAGCAGGTGGCGCACATAGGGGTGGTGGGTATGGGCACTTGGGTGCGCTGTCTTGCGCACGCTTCCTGCATGACAAAAAGGTGAGCCATCCCTGTTCTAGGAATTGAAGTTCACACATGGTCAGGTAGCCAAGGCTGAGAAACACTGGCCAAGAGAAGGTCAGGAAGGACCAGGAAGAAGAACCTTGAGATGCCACCAAGGGGGAAGCCCAAGACCCAGGGCTGCTTCTCTGCTGAACTCGCGATACGAATTCAGCTGATCGCGCTGGCGGGAGCGGAGAAAAAAAAAACCAACGAAAAGGGTTTTCCTTGCGTGGAAAGTCTTGCGCCAAAACTGCGCCCCGAAAAGTTGGGAAGACCCCCTCCCCACCCCCTAAAGCCAAGCGGTCCCTGCGGGTTGGATGCCCGAAAAGACATCCACCCACCCCCGCCCAGTGGCTTCCAGGTTGCCCCGCCAGAAAGGACTCGGGTTCCACGCGGGATAGATCCACGGGGCGCTTTTATTTTTCCTTTGGGGAGGGCAGAGAAGGCAAGAAAGTGGCCGTGGCTCGCCACAAGCGAGTTTTCTGGTCTTGGGAACGCCGGGACGAAGCAAGGCATACTCGGGAGTTAAGGGGAGGGGTGGATGGGGAAGAGGACGGAGGTTGGATTTCCCCCTCGGGCATCCTCGCAGGCGCCGAATCGAGGCCGCCCTTCACCCAGGCTGCAGGGGCGCCTATTGCAAACCCCTTCCTCCTCTTCCTCTGGCTTCTGATCCTCGGGGATCGCCCGGCCAGTCCGACGCCCGGGGGAACTCTCGGGCATCCCGGCACCGTCGTGGCTGCCTTTCCCTTCTTTCTCCCCCCTTTCCCCCAAAGCCCCTACGCCGCCCGAGCGTTTAACCCGGCTGGTGGGCTCTTCGTCGGAGCAGCATCGCCCCCCCCTCGCCGCCCCCCTCTCCCCCCTTAAGCCGCTCCGTTTCCCGCTTGCCAATAGCAGATTATGAAAAAAGAGAGCGAGGGAGAGCGAGAGAAGGAGAGAGAGAAAGCCGGAACGGGGAGGGACCTCGGCTGTCAGCGCCCATGCAGATTAACCTTTCAATTAGCTCCTCTTATCAAGTCCCGTCTCGGAGCGCCGGTCCTGGCGGGTTGAGGCCGTTTTTAGCATCCGACAAACACACACACAATACGAAAAGGTTTGCCGGGGGGCGAGGTGGGGTTTTTTGGGGGGGACGCGGGCAGCGGGCAGGAGGGGAAGGCGAGACCCCCGTCCGTCCGTCCATCCATCCCTCCGTCCCTCCTTTCCCCTGGCAGCCCCAGAGATGAGCGAAAGGGAGAACCCCCCCCCCCCCGTCTTCCTCTTCTTCTTCCTCCGGAGGGCTACGGGGGGCTCCTCGCCACCCACGGGGGGCTCCTTCCCGCGCGGGGAAGCAGCGGGACGGCTTTGTGTGGAGCCGGGCGGGCGGGGAAACAAGGCATGCTGCCTTCCAGTCCTGGGAGGGAGAGAAGGCTTGCCAAATCCGTTCTTCGGGGCTCCGGGGCTCCCCTTTTGCTTCCCTCCCCGCTTGCTTGCCAGGGTCCCCCCCACCCGGTTGCAGATCGCCTGTTCTGCGGCCCGGAGGAGACCCGTGTTTTTTTCCCCCTCCCCAGTGGGCTCCCCTCAGCGGGGGCGGGTGGGAGGAGAAGCCGCAGCAGAGGTCAGGGTGGCCGGAGCCGCTTCCACGCGTGGAAGGTGGGCGCGTGTGGACGGAGTGGAGGGCGTCGCTGGGTCGGGAGCTGCCTTGCAAAAGCCCCCCCCCGCGTGCGTGGGGTGGAAAGGTTGGAGTTGAGGCTCCACGCGTGGAGTGGGTGGGTGGGGACGCGGGTGGTCTGATTCTGCAACCTGAGGCCCCTTTGCACGTGTGTCTCCCCCCCCAGCCCGGCGGGGCTTTTGCATGGCGGGGACTGGGGGGGGGGCTTCTCTTTGCATGCACTTTGCATGCACCCTGCTGCACGCGCGCTCACGCATACACACACACACACACACACACACACGTGCAGCGGGCACGCCCGGGAGAGCGCCCCCCCCTCCGCCTTTCCGCTTGCAAAGCGGGCAGAGGGAGACGCTTTCTCGTCAATCTCGCCCGACCGGACGGGGTTAGGAAGAGCGCCCCGGCACGTGGCGTGTAAAACTCAACGACTTATGAGTATGTGTCGCGCGCCCGCCCGCCCGCGGAAACAAACTTCCTCGGCGGGAGGGCGAGGAAAGGGGAACGAAAAGAAAAGGGTGGTGGTGGTGGTGATGAATAATGTTCGATTGACGCTTCGGGAGCCTATCCGGAGGCTCGGCTCGTCCCTTTACCCCCTTCTATTGTTTACCAGATGTAATCGCCCGCCAATGAAGGGTCGAGGGCGGTGACGCTGGGCTGTCACAGCTTTGCCAGGAGAGGGTGAGGAAGAGGAGAGTAATTGACGTCTCTCGGCCTCCAATAGGCGGGTCGTGGTGTGCGTGTGGCAGAACGGAATGGCTGGTGGCGAGGGGACGGACAGGTCGTTGGGCCTATCGCTGTAGCTTGCCTAATCGGGAGGCGGGATGAAAGCGCCCGGATTGGGCTTTCGTCCAATGTCGCGTCTAGAGAGGAAGAAAGAAAATGGCGGCGTGGGTTGCCGAGGTGGGCTGGGTCGCGCAGTACCTGGCGCCGCTGCTGCTGCCGGAGAGGAATGGGCCGTGAGCGCCCCCCGCCGTTGAAGCCATGGTGCGGGAGCTCGCCATCAGCGCTTGCTCCGGGGAGCGTGGCTCTTCTGTCACCTGCGGTGCCAGGTGTGGCGCTGCCGTGATTTGCAGCAACCTTTCTCCACCTTGGCACTTTAAAATGGGCGGACTTCAACTCCCAGAATTCCCCAGGCAGCTTGGCTAGCTGGGGGAATTCTGGGAGTTAAAGTTCACCCATCTTATAGCTGTCAAAGATGCTTTAGAGATCTCGGAGGGCAGCCTGGGTTTAATGTAATTTTAAAAGCCAAAAATTGCAAGAGCTTTCTGTGTTTCTCAGTAGGTCCTCCCCTTGGTCATTAACCGCTTCCAGAATTTTCTTTTCTTTTTCTTTTTCTTTTTGCAACCTCTTGGGCTACACTATGTGAATGGGTATTTCCTGGTGAACTCCCAGCTGAAGGCTTGCCTGGTCTATGGCCGCCTTAGCTTTTTGAGGTGGGCAAAATGCTGAGTTCCTCTTCCTCAAATGAAGCTGACTCCTGTCTTGGCCACAATATGGAAGAACTTACTTTCTGTGATCTCCTGGTGGTCTCTTGCCCAAAGTCTAAATCTTCCCGCTGAGACTTTCTAGAGCAAACAAATTTTGACTTGGTGCAACCGCTGGGCCTGGATTAATAAAATCCAAAATGCGAGGTTTGAGCTTCATGTCTTGTGGGTCCAAGGAGGTGTCTTCTCCCAGCTAGGAGTGCTTGAACCATCTGTAAAATAAACGCAAAGAGGGAGGGAAAAAAGTCACAAATGAAAAGCAAGCTAGTTTTTAAGTTGAAGCCCACTCCTGAGCTCATGAATAGGTCCCCTAGTTTCTAACTTACTTTCTGATCCATGAAAGTCTACAAATGCGAACAGAAAAAAAAATGGGAGCCTTCCACTGACATCTCTGCCTCTCTTCCATAACTGAACTGTGACTTAGGATCAGGGAGCACTTACAGTGCTTGTTTAGTGACTGCTTTGTATAGTGACCATTCACAGTTGTAACTGTGATGAAAAAGTGATTTTGTGACCACTCCTTGCCTTTGTGACCTTCACAGGTCTGTAAAGCGAAGGGAAGCTGCAGTAAATGTAAGCACAGTTGACTTAGCGATTGCTTTGCTTAATGACTAAGATGCTGGTCCCAGTTTTGTTCGCTAAACGAGGACTTATCTGTATTTTGTTTGAGCTGAAACTTCCCTCGGTCTTTCAATGCATTGGTATGGACTGTCATAACTTTGGGATGAGCTTTTTGTGGTCTTCAGACTTTTGAGTTCTCCTTAGTATTGTTTTCAATCCTATCAGTTGTGATTTAGTCGTAGACCATGCTTAAGCCAACTCTGGTTTATTCATCATCAGAATAATAATAGAATGGCAGAAGAAGCTAAGCCCATCGCATATTTATTAATTATCAAATTTATATAGCTGATCATCTCATGAGAATTGACTCTGCTCAGTGTATATGAATACAACAATAATGTGAAAGCCACAGTTTGTGGCTTGTGTTTTAGCATGATCTGTAATATAATGCATCCGTTCTGCTAATGTAGTTTAGGCGACAACTTGAGATTAAGCAAACAGTGTTTTTTATATGTGAATCTAGCTCATTGAAATAGAAGAGTCCATGATCAGATGCTGGAAGTGAGAATGTTGTAGTTGCTTGGAGGTGAGATGGGAGGTAAATAAATTTAATTATTACTAAAATAATAATTAATTGGGAAACTTTTCACTGGAAATGCTATAGAAGTTTTACCATAGTGTCAAAATACTTGCAATTTATTTCTTGATGCTATTGCTATGTGCAGCAAGTCACTAGCAAATGTTTTTCATCTTCTTTTCTTTTGAAGTAATTTGAAATGTAAAGAGATATTTTGGGATTGTTTGGAAGCAAGGTTAAAACAACACACAAGAATCTGTTGTATGTGTCTTTTTTATAAAGTTCATAAAGAAGTGGAATGCAAAGTTTAAAAAAATGTTTTAAAATTGGAGTGTTATTATTTTAAACAAAAACTATTAATCAATTAGGTAGTGCAAATAATGGTTATGATTTTCCCTACAGTTAATGTGAAACAATCGATGCCAGTGAAAGAAGAGTGGGAACGGATGGTGCGTATCTAATGCTGTCCTTATTCTTGGTTTTTCTCTCACGATGAAGTCATGCACAGAAGAGAGAAAGTGGCTAGGAAGAACTTCTTGCTGCGCCCTCGGAAAAGTAATTATTTCTTTTCACAGCACGTATTAAATTACAGAATGTTCTACTATAAGTTGCATGATTTATAGAGCATTAAAAGGTGATTTAATAAATTAATGGAGGACATAACCGTATTATCCATATTATCTCCAGAAGAGAAATGCAACACCCCTTGATTTCTCTTGCTGGAGGATCCTGATGGGAGCATGTAATTGTTCCTACGTCCTCTGAAAAGACATAGGCCCCGGGGAACAAAGTGCCCGATTTTAGAAGCCTTTTACCTAGTGGAGCTGGGATTTTCCTTTCTTACTGCTCCAATTTTTCACAAACTGTCTCAGAAGATTTCTTCCTTAAAGATTTCTTCATTAAAGAGAGATAGAATCATGATCATGTGAAGTGTTAATACCAATTTATAATGCCTTGGTAAGGCCACCCTTGGAATATCGCATCCAGTTTTGGTCGCCACGATGTAAAAATGATGATGAAACTCTAGAAAGAGTGCAGAGAAGAGCAGCAAAGGGGATTAGGGGACTGGAGGCTAAAACATATGAAGAACGGTTGCAGGAACTGGGTATCTCTAGTTTAATGAAAAGAAGAACTAAGGGTGACATGATAGCAGTGTTCCGATATCTCAGGGGTTGCCATAAAGAAGAGGCAGTCAAGCAATTCTCCAAAGAATGGAAACTAATCAAGGAGAGAAGCAACTTAGAAGTAAGGAGAAATTTCCTGACAGTGAGAACAATTAATCAGTGGAACAAGTTTCCTCCAGAAGTTGTGAATGCTCCAACACTGGAAGTTTTAAAGAAAATGTTGGATATCTATTTGTCTGAAGTGGTGTAGGATTTCTTGCATAAGCAGGGGTTGGACTAGAAGACCTCCAAGGTCCCTTCCAACTCTGTTATTCTATTCTATTGTATTCTATTCTATTTGAGTCACATCTTGCAGCTGAAGGAAACTTACATCAGAAGGATTCAATCAGGTGCCAACAGAAGTATTCCTCTGTACATTGTGGTACAGGCCACAATGGAGTCCCAAATTTCTCTTGTTAAATGAGACATTTGTTAAGTGAGTTTTGCCACATTTAATGATATTTCTTGCCACGGTTATTAAGTGGATCACTTGATAAGTGAAGAACCCAGTGGTTAAGTGAAATCTGGGTTTCCTCCATTGACTGCTTGTTGGAAGGTTGCAAAAGGGGATCACATGAACTTGTGACGCTGCAACGGTCATAAGTATGAACCCGTTGTCAAGCACCTGAATTTTGATCACATGATCATGAGGACGCCACAAAGGTGGTAGCTGTGAAAAAACGATCATAAGTCACTTTTTTCAGTGCTGTCATAACTTTGAACAGTCCCTAAATGAACTGTTATAAGTTGAGGACTACCTGTATTGCAATGCATCTTATCTTTTGTGATATAGATAGTCCTTGATTTACAGCCATTTGTTTAACGACTGTTCGAAGTTTCAAGAGCACCGAAAAAAGTGATGGCCACTTTTCATACTTAAACTTTGTTGCAGCGTCTCCATGGTCAAAATGTTTGTTTGTTTGTTTGTTTATTAATATTTATAGGCCGCCCTTTTCCCTAAGGGGACTCAGGGCGGCTTACATAAAATAAGGAAGGGAGGGTACAGACAATAGACACAAACAATACATAGAAGTAAAATAGTAAGCAACATTCATTCATCATTCGGGTGGGGACAAATTATCTTTATCCCCAGGCCTGACGGGCTAGCCAGGTCTTAAGGGCTGTGCGGAAGGTCTGGATGGTGGTGAGGGTACGAATCTCCACGGGGAGATCGTTCCAAAGGGTCGGAGCTACTACTGAAAAGGCTCTCCTCCGTGTAGTTGCCAGTCGGCACTGACTGGCAGATGGAACTCGGAGGAGGCCTAATCTATGCGATCTAATTGGTCGCAGGGAGGTAATTGGCAGATGCTTGACATCTGGTTCATATTTAAGGATGATTGCAACCTTTTGCAACCTTCGGACAAGCAAATTTCATTTAACACCCAGGTTGCTAACTTAACAATTGGGAGTGATTCATTTAACAACTGGGGCAAAACCGTCTTGCTTAGCAAACATAATTTTAGGGCTCGCTCAGTTGCGGTGGTAAGTCAAGGGCTACCTGTACAGTTTGATGTGAAGAGAAAATGAATGCTTGTGGACTGTAGATGTGGTTCTGGGTGTCCCTTTCAAGGTTTAAGGTTTAAGGTTTATTAACAATTTATAGGCCGCCCTTTTCCCTGAGGGGACTCTGGGCGGCTTACATAGGATCAGGGGAGGGAAATACAAACAATGACATAGACAAACATAGAGTAAAATAATGAGCAACATTCATTCATCATTCGGGAGGGGCGATTATCTTTGTCCCCAGGCCTGACGGGCTAGCCAGGTCTTAAGGGCTATGCGGAAGGCCTGGACGGTGGTGAGGGTACGAATCTCCACGGGGAGCTCGTTCCAAAGGGTCGGAGCTACTACAGAAAAGGCTCTCCTCCTTGTAGTTGCCAGCCAGCACTGGCTGGCAGATGGAATTCGGAGGAGGCCCAATCTATGAGATCTAATTGGTCGCAGGGAGGTAATTGGCAGAAGGCGGTCTCTCAAGTATGGAGTTATGGAGTTTTTGAGAAGAAGAAAAATAGTAGTCAAAGTTGCTTAAAAGTTGCCATGAGTAACAACCTTTCCTGCTTGGTAGTCCAACATAGGGATTATTGACAAGGGATGCCACTTCTTTTAAATCTCTTGTCTTTTCCATCTGAATTTTATCAGAGGGCTCTCTGGATCCCTTTGCAAAATTCAAAGTGTTTCCAATCAAATAGCAAATTGCTCTCCTAGACTGAGATGATGAACACATTTTGGCATTAATCTCCCTCCCTCCCTTGATGCATTTGAAGCATACTATGACATACGTGATGATGAGTTTAGTAATTATTGTGTTTATCATCGATAACCTTTAGACAAGGAGATTTTGCTTTTATGGCTGGTTATGTGGTCTAGCATCTTCCAGCTTCATGACATCTCCATGTCCAATAAGACTGCAGAGGCAGAGTGTTTAGAACATGGCGGGATTTAAAAATTACTACATTTAGATTACTAGTAATCTAGTAATTCTAATTACTAGAATTACTAGATTTGGGGATGTTGAGAAACCGATAGCTTTCTTCTTCTTCTTGTGCCATATCCGTCATTGGCGATCATGTTGGCGATCCTATTTTTATCAACAGCCACATGAAAAAGTGCTGTTGAGTTTTATTCAAACCAATCCCTTAGGTTTTGAAGCCACGTTCTACTTTTGCCTAGATCTCTTTGCCTTCAATCTTTCCCTGGTGGATTGTGAAGTGTGCTTTATTTTTCCAGGTGTCGCCTCACATATCCAAAATATTCTAACTTTTGTTTTTTAATGGTTTTGATGATTTCCCTTGGTTTTCCTAGGTGGTTTATCATCTCCTCATTTCTGATTTTGTCAACCCATCTTATAAGTAACAGCTGTCTGTAAATCCACATTTCAAATGCTTTTACTGGTAGTTTTGTGTATCCAATTACTGTATGCTTTATTTCAGTTTGGGGTTTGAAAGGTGGCAGATATATTGTAATATTGGCTGGTAGTCTATCTTCTGAAAGACTGAACTATCATCCAATATGAATTTTGGAGTTTAATCCTATGAAGCCAGTAGGGTAACCTTTCCCCCCAATCCAACTGGTGCTTCTAAATATTAGTTAATAATGAATGCATTGGCCAATAGAGGTGTAGCTTTTTAAATAAAACACTATATATTTACATTCTTAAATGATGAACTGAGTTTTGCTGCGAATGAAACTTAACCTGATTTGTATAAATATTCTTTAGAATTGATGAAGATCTGGAAAGATTTGTGCCGGTCAGAGAGAAAAGCCATCAAGTTGTAGAGATGTATGTTCCATCTGGTGTAAGAAGATGACTCCACTTTCCTATGTTGGTTGATGAAGGCATCTCCTTTAGAAGACCATGCCTGAGATCCCTCACCATCTTTGAACCTAAGGGATGCCTTCTTCAGATGGTGGTACCAGAAGGTAAAATGTGAAAGCGTAGGAGAAAGTCATTGTTGGAAGAGAAAGGAACTCTATGGGTAACTCTTGTGGGTGGAAGATTATTGGTCAACCATGGTAAAGCTCGCCAATCCACTTTACACAGAGTGGATTCTTGAAGCCATCCACAAAGTGAAAAGGCAGAAGCAGAGGCCCTCAGAAGAGAGGATTTGCCATGCCGTTTGCGCATCCCACGGCTTAGATAAGAAGACCGTTTCCGAACAGTTGGAGCTAAGTGTCCAAGATGGCTCCGTTCTCAAAGTTACCAACAAAGGCCTTGCATCCTACAAGGACCCAGATAACCCTGGGCGTTTTTCCTCCCTTAAAATGGACGACGTTCCTAAACCCTCGAAAGGATCTAAGGGAACCTGTCACGAGCTTCGAAATGTGGATTGGAATAAGCTCCTGCGCAGAGCCATTGAAGGGCTCCAAGAACCAAACGGATCTTCCCTCAGAAACATTGAGAAATACCTGAGGAGCCAACATGACCTGGCAGGCGTCTTCAACAACCCCATCTTTCAGCGGAGATTGCGCCTGGGGGCCAAACGGGCCGTCAATAATGGGAGGCTGTTGAAAGAAGGACCCCAGTACAGGGTGAACCAAGTTAGCTTGGAAAGCCGAGGGACATATAAATACAGTTCATTTCCAGCCTCCCTCCCACCCGTCAGCCTTTTGCCTCACGAAAAGGACCAGGTGAGTGTGTCCGGTTGTTTCCAAACAGTCGTTAGGATGCCTGTTCTGTTGGGATATTTGTTTTTGTTCTCTTTTTCAATACATAGCCGCACTGAGAGGAATTTTTACGTACAACGGTTAAGGAGTTTCTCCAAGCGTTTAGTGCCATGATGGCAAACCTATGGCACACCTGCCAGGTGGCATGCAGAGCCCTCTCTGTGGGCACGTGTGCCATCGCCAGCTGCTCTTCTGGTTTCCGGTGTGCAAATGCGTGCCAGGCAGCTGGTCTTCACAGCCGCCAGAAGGCGAGAAAATGGCCTGAAAAATGCCCCCCAAACAGGTCATTTTTCGGGTTGTTTTTAGACCGTTTTTGGGGCCATTTTGGGGACTTTGGGGGGCTGGGTTTTGGGCCATTTTCCGGCTGTTTTCAGCCTGAAAAACAGCCCAAAAAAACCAGTCCTGAAAAATGTCCTGTGTGTCGGCCGGGTAGCCTTCGGGTTTTCAGTGCTCCCGTGTGCACGAAGACCAGCTGGCTGGCATTCACATGTGCGTGTACACATGTTCCAGTTTGGGCACTCAGTGCCGAAAAAGTTTGCCATCACTGGCCTAGTGGTTTCAAGATATATTAAAAACTCATGTCCTTGGGGAGCTTAAAATATTTTAATATTTATTCTCCTTTTCCGAAATAAAATGTGGATTTGAGGACTATGCATCCAAACTAATGCAACCGAAAGAGAGAAGAAGCCTATAAATGTAAAAAGTATTGATGATTATGTGGTGTCATTTCTGCTTGCAGAGTCAGATATGGTGGACTGAGATATTTGGAGCTCAGATTCAGTCTGGGAAGATTTGATTATTATTATTTTTTTTTAAAGGATAATGCATTTTAACTTCGGATTACTAGTATTAAGAAATCTAAGAATAAATAATACAATTTTTATCTTTTGAAATGTTGAGGAATATACGATCAATCGGTCTAGAACACCTCTTTCTGTTTTCTCCACTATGAAACATGTTTCCCGCTGTGAAATTTAATGGGATTCTGAATCTCTTTATTATCAGTCAAATTTGCTATTTTGGTTGCTGTGGATAAGTATGCACTTGGGTAAAGCTGCAGTGCATGAAGAGACGCTTAATGGAAATTATTATTGGACCTCTTCCATGGTCTTTTGTGTTGCTTGCCAGTTGTTACCATCAACGGAATCATGGTTTTTTTATTCCATTTCTTCGCAGGGTAGATGGCTTTTCTCCATTCGCCTCAAATTGACTACTCAAGTCTGACTCATTAATTGAAATCTGCACTTGCGTCCCTATTGCCGGGTATTATCCCCCCATCCAATCCTTCAGCATCCTTAACGACATTGTATACTTTCACGACTAACACCCCCCCCCCAAAAAAAATACATGTTATCTCCAAATTTGGGGAGGGGTGGGTTCCACCACAAATGTAGACTCTGAGCCCCACATGTACCATATATTTTTCAATTATAAGAGGCACCTAAATTTAGAAGAGGGAAAGAATTTTAAAAAAGATTTTTGACCTCCGCGCTCTGCCCTTTTGGGAGGCCTTTTTTCTACCCTTTTCCAGCCTTTTTTCTACCCTTTTTTGATGATTTTTTTGGCCCATTTGGGGGGTGTTTTGGGGCCATTTTTTAGGCTTTTCTTAGCCCCTTTTCAAGGCTTTTTTGCCCCCCCCCCAAAAGGCCTCCCAAAGCCTCAAAAAAGCCAAAAATAGGCCTGAAAACGGGGCATGCAGAGGCCAAAAAATGACTGGTGGGTGGGCAGGACTTTGGCAATATTTGCTCTATAAGACACACTGACATTTTCACCCCCTTTTGGGAGACAAAAAAGTGCATCTTATAGTCCGAAAAATGTGGTAGTTGTTCGTGCCAGTTGTTCAATCACAAGGTTTTTAAAAAATTGTTCATCAAGCGTGATTTTACCTAGTTTTGATTATTTTTTTAATACGTTCCCCAAATGCAGATAAGGATGAAAAATGAATGGTTTTCATCCTGCGCCAGCAGGCTTCTGAAAACAGAACGGGGAATGTTAGGGATATAAGAATATTTATTCCCTTATTGAAGTAGAAATGCTTTAAATTAATAAAAAGGGAGAGGGAGGAGGTCAGTGCAGCACTCACACTTTTGACGCTGACTGCTTGGGAACTTTATTTGAGAGTGAAATTTCATGGCTCAAAATCCTCTTGGCTTCTCTTCCCCAAGATCAAACAATTGTAGCGCCGCCTTTGATCTTCAGAACGTCGGCAAAATTCTTGGGCCAATTCAACATTTGGATTTATTGGTTTGTCGTGAGAGCCTGTGTGCGTTTACTGGCGATGCCTGCAAATTCTAAATGAGAACGGGGATCGCTTTGCCTTCTGAAGGGCTCCTTATAAGGCCCTGACCATACTTCACTAGATTCCTTAATATCACACCTTACATTTAAACGATGATCTAAAAACAAGAGCCATCTCAGCTTCTTCAAATGATTTTACTGCACATATATTTACAGAAAAGGAAGGATTTAGGATTCTCACTCACTTGTGTGATTACAATAGAGATGCTAGTATTATTTGTTGTAGAAATAGAAGTTAATTATCATATAAGAAATGTTGCAGTAGTACAGGTAGTCCTCAACTTAGATAAAGGTAACGGTTCCGCTCGCACATATCTGCTAGTCGTTCCCAACTCTAGGGGGCGGTGCTCATTTCCGTTTCAAAGCCAAACAGCCAGCGCTATCCGAAGATGTCTCCATGGTCATGTGGCTGGCATCACTAAATGCTGAAGGTGCATGGAGCGTTGTTACCTTCGCACCAGAGGTGGTCTCTATTTTTCTACTTGCATTTTTACATTATTTTGAACTGCTAGGTTGGGAGAAGCTGGGACAAGTAACGGGAACTCACTCTGTTATGTGGCGCTAGGGATTCGAACCGCCGAACTGCTGACCTTTCTGATCCCCAAGCTCAGCATCTTAGCTACTGAGCCACTGCATTCCTTACAGTCCTCGACTGATGAACACATGTTGCTAAGTGAGAAATTCTTTAAATGGATTTTGCCCCATTTTACAATTTTTCTTGCCACCTTTGTGAAGCGAATCGCTGCCGCTGTTGAATTGGTAACATGGTCGTGAAGGTTTCCCCCACTGACTTTGCTTGTCAGAAGGTCGCAAAAGGGGAATCACATGGCTCCCGGGAACGCTGCGACCATCATAAATGTGAGACGGTTGTCAAGCATCCAAATGCAAATCCCACGACCCTGGGGAGGCTGCCATGGTTGTAAGTGTGAAAAACGATCATAAGTCACTTTTTCCAGTGTCGTTGTAACTTCCAACGGTCATTAGGCGGACTGTTGTAAGTCGAGGACTACCTGTAATGTATTAAAACTTAGATTGCATTGTTTATACTGGAGTATCAGACAGCTTGGTTCCACCACAAATGCGTGAACGACAAAAGCACGCCTCACTAAACCGCGGTGACAAAACGGCACCGACAAAACGGCGTGACGAAGGAGCAACGGATGAGCCCTGAAGCGCGCCGACAACAGCGCGCCGACAGAAGTGCGCTGTAACCTAACCCTAAACCTAACCCTAAACCTAACCCTAAACCTTACCTTAACTTAAATCGCGCTTCTGTCGGCGCGCTGTTGTCGGCGCGCTGTTGTTGACACGTTTTTGACATCGCGGTTTTACTGCCGCGGTTTTGTCGGCGCGCTTATGACGTTCGCGCTTTTGTCGGGTCACGGACAGCCTACGTAGTTCTTACCTCTTCATATTTTTTCATGACAACAAAAGGGAGGATCTGATCCAAAATTGCCAACTGGGTTTCTGGGACTGAGGATATCTCCAGGGTTAGTCTAGCACAGGGGTCTCCAACCTTAGCAACTTTAGCTGGCTGAGGAATTCTGGGAGTTGAAGTCCACAGGTGTTAAAGTTGCTAAGGTTGGAGACCTCTGGTCTAGCATCTTCTAAATCACACTGGCTTTGTGACATACAAACCATTGTGACTTTGGCTGAAGCGCTGGTGATTCTAACGTCCAGTGTCTGTGTAGCACACAAACACAGCCCTGGGTATGTTTTGAGTAATGACTTACCGTATTTTTCGGAGTATAAGACGCAACTTTTTTCCTCAAAAAAGAGGCTGAAAATCTGTGTGCGTCTTATACATTGAATACAGCATTTTTTGCCTCCCAAAACTCCGTCCCCTTCACCAAAATGGCCGTCCATAGCCTTTTGGAGGCTTCCAGAGTGCTCCTGAGGGCCGGGGAGGGCAGAAATGAGCAAAAAACAGCCTGTTTTTTTGCCCTCCAGTCCCCAGCAGCACTCTATAAGCTTCATAAAGGCTATCCATGCCCCTTTTTTTGGACAAAAAACGGGCTTGTTTTCGTGAAAAATGGGCCGTTTTTTGTTCGTTTTTGTGCCTCCCCAGGAGCATTCTACAAGCCTTCTAAGGGCTATTCATGCCCTTTTTTTGAAGAAAAAAAAAGACGGGCCCATTTTCACGAAAAATAGGCTGTTTTGGGGAGGTTTGCAAAGTGTGAAAACTTTTTAAAAATATTTTCTCTTCAAACCTTGCTGCGTCTTATACTCCAGTGTGTCTTTTACTCCAAAAATTACGGTATTCATTTTTTCAAGGACTTTTCTGTGTTTTAGGTTGTGGGTTTGAGCACCGAGCTTGGCAATTTTGGTCGCAAACGTTTCGTCCTCATTCGAGGAGGCATCATCAGTGCGCTTTGGATTGTGCTTGCCTGGGGGAGCCCCGGCCTTTAAATCCCTCGTTGAGTCCGGGTTTGATTTCGGGTTGTGTGATTGGCTGGCTGTCATTGCCGAGTTAAAGTCCTTGATTTTAAGTACTGTTTAAGTACCATTTTAAGTTAACAGAATGTTATATTACTGTCACAGACCAGAGACCAGAACAAATAAAAACACTCAATAAATATGCAGTTAAAAATTCTAGAATGACATAATTAATAACATAAAATCTATGAATAAAACCCAGTCTGTTTTTATCACACATGGCCTAACTATACTAAAATCATAATCCATAAACTGTGGGGCCAGTAGTCAGTTTAATACTAAAAGGGAAAGGAATAAGCAGTGCAAAGGGTTAGTCACATTTGTTGTTTAAAATAGCTATGGTGTGTTGGAAGAAATGTCCTTCTGGGTGCAGCTCCAAATGGGGAAAAAGACACTGGAAACATGGAGTCTGCTTGGAAAGATGGCTTAATGGTGGTCAGGACCACATAGTTTGAGGTCCTGAACACAAAAGGGGGATCACATGCTTCAAGATGTTGGGTGAAGAAAAAAAAAGAGAGAAGGAGGGGCTTGCTGCATTTTTTTTATATTCTCTGTTCAACCCCACCTCTCTGTTTCCTGCTCCTGTGTAAGAAATGTATTCTGATTGGTTGTCAGACTCCCATGGGGCCATGCAGGGGCAACTCTCTAGGCTGTGTTTTGAGTCCAAGTTTAGTTGAGTTCTCAGATGCCATGTGGTGAGTTTCTGTAGGTTAATCCTATCTTTGTTATGTAGAGTAGACTAGCTCAGGGCCCTTAATGGCCCATTGAGAAAAGTGGGGACTATTAAGAGTGGGTCTGTTTCCTGCCTAAAAACATGTTTTCTCCATTTCTGATCCAGGGAAATATAATATTCTGCCTTTTCAATATTTCCCAGGATATTTCATTTTTCTAGGAGAGGGGTGGGTGCTAACTTGCTACAGGTGGATTACACACGTGTGTAGAAAGCTAGCACCCACCCCTCTTCTGGAAGAATGAAATATTTTGGGAAACATTATAAAAAGCAGAATATTACATTTCCCTAAAGGAGCAACGTGCTCTTGGAAAGCAGCCCCCACCTTTCTTAATAGCTCCAGCAGGACTGGGCCAGCCTATCTACAAGACAAAAGGACTTCAGCTCCAGGATGATGGGATTATCCTTCAGGGCAAAGCCATTCAGCCACAATAGGGACTGCATTGCATCAGCCCAAATTTCAACCAAGCTTGACTCAGAAAACCTACAAAGTTAGCTATGACCCTGCATAACCCCATGGGAGTCTGACAGCAATGAATAGAATTGCCATAGGAACAGGAAGCTCAAGGACAAGGACCAAGAGAGGGTATAAATAACACTCTTCTCTCCATGTGGTCAGCTGCCCAGGACTTCAAACCCATGTAATCCTGTTCGCCAACAAACCATATTTCCAATCAGCCTCCATGCATAAGGTGACCAGACGTCCCGATTTTGGCGGGACCGTCACGATTTATAACAATTTGTCCCATGTCCCGGGGCGTTTTAAAAAAGTCCCGATTTTCTGGCTTCATGTTGAAAGCCCAGTGGATTTGCTTAAGAAATCCTAACCGGGGCAAGACAAAAGACACACTGTCTAATCCCTCTTTATGTCTCAGTACCTTCATTGAAGATAAAACGTTAAAGCAAGAAAACGCCCCCCCCCCCCCATTTTACTTACTTTTATAAGAAAAGATGACCCAGTACCATAGAGCTTCAGGAAATAGTTTGGCTAGAGAAGTAGCGAGTGTTCCTTCCTGGATTTCCTGGAGGGGAGCGGCACAGAGGTTGGAGGTCGGCTCGTGTGGGGAAAATGGTGAAATATTTTTCTTTGAAAAATATTTCCCTGGGACTATTTCACCATTTTAATTTGCTCAGTTCTTTGTATTAACATCTACATCATTCTGGATTGACTTGGAGTGTCTGCCCATTGGTAAGTGAGCTGGGTTTTTTTCTTTTATTTTTTTAATGTATTTTAAAATAATATTTTATTTATTGTGCATAGGCTTTTTTAAAATAGTTTTATTCTGTGTGGATTCTTTTTTTAAATTGTCTTAGACTATTTAAAAAAAGATCTATCCAAAATAAATTGAAGTGAAACCATTTTTAAAAATTCTATGTACAATACTTTGAAATATATTGTGCATAGAATTTTTAAAAATAGTTTTACTTCAATTTATTCTGTGTGGAATAGTTTGAAATGTTTTACTTCAATTTATTCTGTGTGGATTCTTTTTTAAATTGTCTTAGACTATTTAAAAAAAGATTCTATCCAAAATACAAAATACCAGCTGCAGTTATTCACTTAAGAATTGTGGCAAGAAAGGTGGTATAGTGACCAAAGTTACAATGGCATTGAAAAAAGTGACTGATGATCATTTTTCACACTTAGCGACCATTTTCGCACTTAGCGACCGTTGCAGCGTCCTCATGGTCACGAGATCAAAATTTTGATGTTTGGCAACAGAGTCGTATTTATGATGGTTTCAGTGTCCTGGGGTCATGTAATTGCCTTTTGTGACCTTTTGACAAAGTCAAATGGAGAAACCAGATTCACTTATGTTACTAACTTATCAGCTGCAGTTATTCACTTAAGAACTGTGGCAAGAAAGGTGGTATAGTGACCAAAGTAACAATGGCATTGAAAAAAGTGATTGATGAACATTTTTCACACTTAGCGACCATTTTCACACTTAGCGACTGTTGCAGCATCCTCATGGTCACGTGATCAAAATTTTGATGTTTGGCAACAGTTACAATTTATGTTTGTAAATTGTAGTTATGTTGAAATAAAAAAATATTACAATACTATTTTTGCGTTGTATGAAAATTTTTGTTGTTCCGTATAAAATTTTTAATCAAGGCCCTCCACCCCCAACCCCGGTCAAAGGTGTCCCTCTTTACCAATCTGAAAATCTGGTCACCTTATCCATGCAGTGTCTTTCTCCCCACTTGGAACTGAACGAGATGGACATTTTTCCAATGTGTGTTTCAGTGGTGGGATTCAAATAATTTAACAACCGGTCCTCTGCCCTAATGACCAGCTGGGTAGGCATGGCTTGGTGGTCTTGTGACTGGGTGGGTGCAGCCAACTCAATGTCACTCAGGTCAATGGGCGCTTTGCCTTAGCTGTTACAATGTAATAAGGGTTAACCGAAGAAGCAGTTTCTGTAAGCAGGGCGATAAAGATTAGGCTAGAAACAACATCAGAATGTTTCCTTCCTGCCTTCCTTACTGTAAGTGGGAAAAAAACAAAATGAGATTTCTTCCAACAACCGGTTCTCCGAACTGCTTAGAAAGTTAACAACTGGTTCTTCCGAATAGGTGCGAACTGGCTGAATCCCACCACTGGTGTGTTTCCAACGAATCAATGTTGCCGTGCAGAATCTACCCACCAATTTTGATGCTTTATCAGAATCACAATTGTCTCCAGGCATGGAAAACCAAGGGTGCTTTTGAAGCCTTTAAAAAACTTCATGTTGAATTTTTAAGGATTTTTAAAAAGTTGAAGGATTTTTAAGAAGCTAACAGGTGGGGAAAAATTACATGCCCAGCCAGTGGGGAAAAATTGTATGAACACTGTGCCTGTTTTAATCCACTCTTTGAGCAGATAAAATAATTGAGGGGAATTAAAGTTTAAAATAGCATTCCGGAGTTAGGCTCTTCTAATAAAAAATAATCACAAATTAAAAATGTAAAACCAATTAAACACAACCTGCAAATAATTAATTCTAATAACTGCTGAAGTTTACACATTGATTTCCATACATTTCCTAATGCAGTGGTGGAAAAATATCTTTAAAGGTAAAGGTTCCCGTCTCACACATGTGCTAGTTGTTCCCGACTCTAGGGGTTGGTGCTCATCTCTGTTTCAAAGCCAAAGAGTCAGCACTGTCCGAAGATGTCTCTGTGGTCATGTGTCTGGTATGACTAAATGCCAAAGGCGCATGTAACATTGTTACCTTCTCAACAAAGGTGGTTCCTATTTTTCTACTTGCACTTTTTACATGCTTTCGAAATGCTAGGTTGGCAGAAGCTGGGACAAGTAATGGGAGCTCACTCCGTTATGTGGCGCTAGGGATTCGAACCGCCGAACTGCCAACCTTTCTGATCGACAAGCTCAGCGTCTTAGCCACTGAGCCCCCGCGTCCCATAAAATATCTTTAGCTGTTGATAAAAGGGAAACGCTTCCTCTGAGCCAGGTATAACTTTTACCCAGTGGAGCAGGCCAAGTGTGAGTTGATCATGTGCGCTTACAATTCACTCTTACTCCATCCAAGGCATGCCCTGCTTTTGAATGTTTGGATGCCATAATAAATAGCCTGGATTGCATATCTGTATGTTTTGTTTTTTTCCAAGGATTTAAGTCTTTTCTTCAGTTGTCCCTCCCAAAGCCCATTCCAACTGTGTTTAGGTCAGAGATATGATTCAATTTCCACTTAACACTTTTCCTTTTCCTCTTTCACTGTATTCATTTTTTTTGGGGGGTCTTTCCTACATTTGGAACCAAGGTGACCTTTTTTACACCAGTCCTCCAAACCCTCTACCTCCTCCCTGTAAGCACCCTGGTTGTCATCCTGAATAAGGCCCACAGTTGTTGTATCATCTGCATACTTCAGGGTAGAAAACCATGCACAACAGTCATGGATCAACAGGGACCCATGTAGACTTGGGACACAGCCCTGAGGAGAACCTGTGCTCATGAAAATGGTATTGAAATATTAGTCCCACCTCATACATATTGGAACCCCCCCCTCCTCCTCCTCCTCCTCCTTCTCCTCCTTCTTTTTCTTCTTCCCCCTCCTCCTCCTCCTCCTCTTCCTCCACCTTCTTCTCTTCCCCCACTACCCCCTTCCCAGTTGGGGTGGGGAAAAACAAACCACCTTTGAGATGCTGTCCTTCTTTGAGTTAAGCTTGATTCTCGGTGACTTCACACCATGAAGTCTGATTGGCCACAATATCGGAATGTCTTCCCCTCTTCCAGAGGATGTTTACATTTCCTAGCCTAGTATACAACCATTGATGGAGATCTCCCTTCCATGTACTAAGAGGGGTGGGACCATCTTCTGTGTCCCTTCTTCATTAGTTGTTTTCTCCTTTTTTTCTTCTTAATTTGCCCTCTCTCTTCGTACCAGTATTGGGTTTTTTTCTTGCCTGTTTTTTTAGCAATTATTTATTTGGACTTAAAATCTTTAAAATGTACCTTTCCCCCCCTTCTAGCATCCAATTTTTTGCCCCTTTTCCTTCCTACATGACAGATTTGTGGCCAGACATGATCTATTTCTTCTGAACATAATTTTACAACACTCTGGTTTTTTAAAATTTATTTTAAAAAGATGGCTGCAGTGGTGGGATTCAGCCACCTCGCACCTATTTGGGAGAACCGGTTGTTAACTTTCTAAGCAGTTCGGAGAACTGGTTGTTGGAAGAAATCTCCTTTTGTTTTTACCCCACTTTACAGGGCTAATCCTGTAAGGAAGGCAGGAAGGAGACATTCTGGTGTTATTTCTAGCCCAATCTTTATTGCCCTGCTTACAGAAACTGCCTCTCCCGTTAACCCTTATTATATTGTAACAGCTAAGGCGAAGCACCCATCGACCTGAGTGATGTTGAGTTGGCCATGCCCACCCAGTTCCATGACCACTGAGCCCCGCCTACCCAGCTGGTCATTACGGCAGAGAACTAGTAGTTATATTATTTGAATCCCACCACTGGATGGATGCATTGTAAAACATTCATTGTTCTATGCTATGAAGGCTTCATAATTTTGATTCATGCTTTTAGAACATAAAGTATCTCTCTGTGTGTATTAAATTAGGATAATTTAATTCTTGCAAGATTGTATTGAGAAAATCTCTTGTATCAGTTAGTGATGGCAATTAGTTGTCATTGGCAGAAAAGCCGAATTGATGCATCTGTTCATATAGATTGTTATCACAAGGGCTAAGTGTATTAATTTCTGATCCTGGAAGGTAAATAGTGCTTTTCCTCCAAAGCTATTGCTGGAAGATCTCTTTACCACTCAGTGTGTTGCTTTCAGTAATTTTGCCACTCAAATCCAATTACTGTGCAGTGTTTTTGAAATCCAGCTTGTCTTGGCTGCGGGGCGAAACATTTTAAGGTTTATCAAGCCTCACTTATACTCAATGATGTAGATTATGTAGATCGTTTTAAAACCGATTACTGTGATTCTAGGATTCTTGGTGTATTATTTATTTTAAAGAACAACGGAATGGAGTGGTTTGCTTTGAGAGCAGTGGTGGGATATGACCAATACACTCCGGTGCCTGCTGGGAGCACCAGGTACCGTTCTGGTACAGTGCTCCGGAGGCCCCACCCGCCCACCCGCTCTCCTTATCGCTATTTGAGCCGATTGGGGCATTTGCGCACGCACATGGGGCATATGGCGCCTGCACAATACTCCGCTGAGCAGCTGGAGTGTCATAAGCGGTGGGTATGCATGCACGCTCTGTGCATGTAGTGGACGCCCAGCCCTGTTGCAGCGTACCGGTTGCAACGGGAGCCGGACCCATCACTGTTTGAGCGGCAAGAATATTCTCTCATTAGCTGAATAGAAGAACAACATTTCATTATTCTGTGATATCACTAAAGATATCTGCAGAGCCATCTGCATAATATAGAAAGATAAATGCCTAAAAAACGATCAGAAGAAAGTGAAGGTGTGACATTCTCCCATTTATTATAAAATCTTCTCACCTCTTTCTCTTGGGGGGGGGGATCCCTAATATTTTTAAAAGACATGCACCAAGTAAAACAAATAAGCATGCAGGTGAATGAATACAGAGAACGAGGACCTCATTTTAAATCTGTGAAAAGAAAATATCTAGGTTCAGAATTGGGAATGTCTTCCAGAAATCGATTCTGATCAGAGTAAGAACTACATTCTAAGTTCAAAAGCAGATAGCATTGTCCAGAATAAACTTTGGCTAATGGTTTCATGTGTCTAATTTTACTTAGCATTACTTAGATTTGTGGTAATATTCCATTTAAAAAAATCTGGTGCTATAATTAAGCACATATTTTAGGTTTCTGGGTGTTATCATAAAAGATTACCTGACCTGGGGCAACTCACATTGTAGCCCTGGTCAAAAGGGCCCAGCAGAGATTATACTACCCGAGACTTCTCAGGAAACAACTGAATGAAAAACTCCTGGTGACCTTCTACCGCTGCACCATAGAGAGTATTTTAACTTATTGCATCTGTGTATGGTTTGCCAATTGCACAGTGGCAGATAGGAGAGCACTCCAGAGGGTCAACGTCATTGCCCAGAGGATCATGGGTTGCCCTCTCCCCTCTTTGGAAGAGATTTATAGCTCCCGCTGCCTTAAGAATGTTCAAAATGTTCTTAAAGATCCATCTCATCCTAGGCAGCTTTTTTTTGAACTATTGCCATCTGGCAGACAGTACAGGGCAATAAAAATAAGAATAAATAGGTTGAAAAACAGCTTCTATCCCTGGGCAGTAACTATATTGAATTCTAATGTATGGTGCAATATTAATGCAATATCGGGTTTTCAATTCAATTGTATAGAATGTGAAGGATGTGCATTTGTGTTTTATTTATTTTTTATAGTTTTCTTATACATGATGTACATTGAAGAGGGCATTTAATTTCATTATACGAGGTGCAATGACAGTAAAGTAAACATACACTTAAAAACTTAAATATTGGCACCAGTTCTTCTGATGTTCTTTTTGCATCAAAAGAAGCACACCTGCCTTTCTGGGCAGGTGGCTCTTCAGCTTGGAAAGACAACGTTCATTCCTCTGCATTAACCTTACAAAGTCCAGTAAGCTTGACAGAATTGTTAGAGAAAGGAAAGCAAGGAATGTAATGGTGTTTGTGGTTTCTTGGCTATTATCCATGAAACATGGACTGATGTTCCCGTGGAGGAAGCGACACCAACTGCCTTCTTTCTGGCAGGCCAGTCCCTTGGTCCACCTGACAGAGGTAGGGTCAGCTCAGAAATCAGTTGCTTGGACTTCTTGGTACAGAGAACTATTAGGAGAACGTGGAGAAATCAGATCAGGACTTTGCTTGAGTTGTTGTAGATTCATCTGTTCCTATCTTCGATAGGCCTTTGGGTATTACAGTATTAATCAATCAATCAACAGAATAGAGCTGGAAGGATCCTTAGAAGCCTTCTGCTCAAGCAGGAGATCCTATACCAGGGTTCGGCAAACTTAAACACTCAAAGAACCACAAAGATCCTCCAATTCTGGAGATGTCTTTCCCTCACCATAGAGGCAGCGTCCTTTTTCCTCTACCCGTCCTAACTGAAAGCCCTATCAATTGTGGAGCCAAACGGCGAAAAGGAGCCACAGCAGAGGGATGAAAAGAGCCATATGCGGCTCCAGATCCGCAGGTTGCCAACCCTTGTCCTATACCATTTGAGACAAGTGGCTGTCCAGTCTCTTCTTAAAAACCTCCAGTGATGGAGCACCGACAAGTTCTGAAAGCAAACCCTTCCACTGGTTAATTGTCCTCACTGTTAGGAAGTTTCTCCTTAATTCCAGGTTGCTGTCAGGTTTCCTAAAAATGCCCTAGTTGATTCATGAGTCTCGAGCCAAGTTTCAAAACAAAACTAGCCATTTATTAGGAGCACCCTTAGGCAGGACTTTTTTGCAGTCAGGTCTGAGCTTCGTTTGAATTATAGCTGAACTTTAGTCCTGTTCCTTCCCTCCCCTCAGTCTGGGTCATAAATCACATTCCCCAGTGAGGTGCACCCCTCCCAAGCTTGTTACAATAATCTGAGATCCGACTCTAGCCAAAAGTATGCGTGGAATGCTCCCCCTCCTTTCCGCACCATGGCAACTTTAGGAGTTGACAGTTGCTTCTCTCCTTCGGTTAGTTTCCTTCAATTATTTCTTGTTCTGCCTTCTGGTGCTTTGGAAAATAAGCCCCCCCCTCTTCTTGAAGCAACCCCTCAAATACTGGAAGACTGCTATCATGTCCTGCCCAGTCCTTCTTTTTTCTAGACTAGACATACCTAATTCCTGCAACCATTCTTCATATGTTTTAGTCTCCAGGCTTTTAATCATCCTAGTTGCTCTTCTTCGCACCTTTTCCAAACTTTCAACACCTTTTTTGTAAAGTGGTGACAAAACTATTTGGAGAGGAATATTTACATAACTACACATAATTACGTGGAGAGGAATTTATGTCCAGATTGTATTGCTTGATGGATAGATGGATTGATTTAAATGTAGTATTGTGGGTTCCACTTTTCTCACCTGCTAACGCTTGTGCCCTTTGCAGATAAAAAGAACAGACATTTCTGACAGTGATTGAATTAATCATTGGAAGATGCATAAAAACCTAACAGCTAAATAGGCAGTAGTTTGGGGAATATAATTCAGGGAAGAAGACAGGTAGATGTAAATGTGATTTGATGAGCACAACGATCAGCGGATCTCTGAACGGGTTTAGGAAAAATGGTATAGAAATGAATTACTACTATATAAATATTTATGTTGTTCCAATTTGAATGGAGAATGGTGCAGGAGTTATGTTGCTCCTAGTATGCAACAACAATACCAAACATGCATTGGACAATTGTGTAGATAATATTTCTAATGTCAGAGAGGGTAGTAAAATCATTACATAAAGGATTTTATTTAGGATACTTGTTTGTTTTGGAATAAACTTTGAGATGTGCTTAAACAGGAAAGGTAGTGATAACATCTACATTCTACTTTCTTGCAATGTCCAAGCCAGTGATATAACACATACTTAAACTCATTGTCTTGATGCTATTTTTTAAAAGTATATTATTTGTTAGAACTCTTTTATGATGACTTTTGGGTTGATGAGTTCAATAAATAGTTGGATTGTGTATATTCTAATTTAACGCTCCTAACGTACTTTCAAAGCTGTAAAGCAGGGGTCCTCAAACTGCGGCCCACGGGCCAGATATGACCCACCGAAGCAATTAATCCTGCCCAGGTGGGACCACAAGGCTGCCCTGCTCACATTGCCCCTCCCATCCACCGCCCCCCACCCTTTGGCCGAACACAAGACTGATCTTTGCGAGCCCCGAGGGCTGAAACTGGAAGGTAAAGGTGCTAGTCGTTACTTATAAAGCCCTGCATGGCATCGGACCTGGGTACCTGAGAGACCGCCTCCTGCCAATTACCTCCCAAAGACCGATTTGATCGCACAGCCTTGGCCTTCTCCGGATTCCATCTGCCAGCCAATGTCGGCTGGCGACCCCCCGGGGGAGGGCCTTCTCTGTTGCTGCTCCGGCCCTCTGGAATGAGCTCCCCGTGGAGATCCGGACCCTTACTACCCTCCCGGCCTTCCGTAAAGCTACTAAGTCCTGGCTGTTCCGGCAGGCTGGGGGCTGTTGAAGTATCTGGCCCCACTTCAATTGTGAATGTTGCTGCATTTTTAAATTGTTGTATTGTCTTGTATTGTCTTATTTATCCCCTCTCCCTGTTTTATTGTAAGCCGCCTGGAGTCCTTCGGGAGTGGGCAGCATACAAAACCAATAAAACTCTAAACTCTAAAGGCCAATGTTTTGGCTGGCAGTGTGCTTCTGGAGGCAGGGGAGGCCTCCCGGGGCATCTACATGGCCAGCAAAGTGTTGCAGGAGGATTGGATTGGAGGAGGAGGGCCACCCACCATCCAGACTAGTCTTCAAGTTTCAAGCGACAAGAGATGCGTTACTTTCGGAGAGACCGCGGGATTGCCCTGCCTCCCCGCCAGTCATCTGGTCTTCGGCGCACCACTTGTCAACCTCCAGACGTCAGATTCCCCCCACCCAGCACCAGTTCATGTGTTTCTCCCCCACCAGGGGACAGAGAAAGACACACACAGACAGACAGACAGACAGACAGACAGAGAGAGAAGAAGATAAGAGACACACACAGAGAAAGACAGATAGACAGAGAGAGAAAGAGAGAGAGGGAAAGAGAAAGAAAGACAGAGAGAGAACGAGAGGCAGGGAGGGAGGGTGAGAGAGAGAGAGACAGACAGACAGACAGAGAGAAAAAAAGGACATAAGAGACACATAGAGAGAAAGAAATACAGAGAGAGAAAGAGAGGGAGGCAGGGAGAAGGAGAGGGAGAGAGAGAGAGAGAGAGAGACTTGTTTATTGTAAGCTCCTCGGGGCTGAGAAGGATTACTACAAAACTGAGTTTCCTGAAGTGGACCACTAGACTCCTAAAGAACTTAAAAAACGATCTAGTAAAAAGAAAAGTCAAAAGAGCAACATGCAAAGAAAAGCAAATAAAACACCCCCAGGAGCAAAACAAATGAAAGTTTAATTTGTGTGTATTATTTAATGGACTGCTAAATTGGCCACACCCACTCAGACACATGAGCACCCAGCCACGCCTACCCAGCCAATCTGCCCCCACAACAGTCTGAGGGACCGTGAATTGGTCCCCTGTTTAAAAGGTTTGAGGGCCCCTGCTGTAAAGCAACATTTTCTCTCCCTGTTGACCCGACTGGTAAAAAAGAAATTGTACTTGGGAATTCTGTGATTTATCCTCCAGGGATGAGGATGATTGATAACCAACCTATTCTTATTAAATTTTCAAGGAACTTCTGTGCAGCTGCGTAACGCAAATTATAATGCACCTACAATGTTTGAAGGGCTTCTTCTGGTTTTCTCGCAATTATATACTATGCTGTCAAGGCATTGTCAGGGTTCCAAGTAACACCCCCAAAGCTTGAGTTTCCTCAAAGTTCCATTTTATTAGAGATGTCATATTGGTACATCTGGGAAAACCCGAATCTGAAAGTTTCCAGGCTTTCCCCACCCAAGTGAAAGTCCAAGTCCCTGCCCAACACCCACAGATCCATCACATGGCCCAATCAGGCACCATCCAAAACTGGAGATGCCTCCCAGTCATGTCACTCCAGGTGTAGGGCAAGATGTCCTTGACTCTCTCGAGAAAGGAATGCTTTTTAGACTATATATCTCCCAAACCAGTGGTAAAATTCTATTTTTTTTAACTACTGGTTCTGTGGGCATGGCTTGTTGGGCGTGGTGTGGCTTGGTGGGCATAGCTTGGTGGACGTAGCAGGGGAAATACTGCAAAATCTCCATTCCCTGGAGCCAGCCAGAGGTGGCATTTGCCGGGTCTCTGAACTAAATTTCCGCTACCAGTTCTCCAAAACATGTCAAAACCTGCTGTATTTCACCCTTCTCCCATTTTCCCACAGCAGAAAATGTGGCAGGCTTGAAGGCCCAATGTAAAAGATGGCTTCCAGGCCTGACAGGCTGCCCCCCCTTTCAGCAGAAGATCGTGTCCTGTAACCAGAGTAACACAGGGGGTTAAAATCATACACCTAACCACCAGGTGTGGGATTGTTTGTATCATTGGGCATTCTGACATGAATTCAGCTTCATACTATGCATTTGTGTATAACATTTCATAATGTCATAAACACACAGTGGATATTCAATGCTTTAATTAACAAACAAATAGCAAGCAAGAAGTCTCTGCGAATGTATGGGGACATTGCAGTTCCTAATAGTCTCCCATTGAGGTCTTAATGAGGTTTGATCCCGCTTAGTTTATTATTTAACAATAAACTGATTGCCTGCTGACGTATACAGTACTTGGACCGTATACTCCCAAATTGGTTTATTATTTTTCTTATTTTTATTTTATTATATCTCCGATGCTTTGATTGTGAGTGGTAATACCGTATTAAGAATAAAAACTAAAGTAGCTTTATGCAAATGTTATCATTATTATTTATACTATGTTTCCTTTCCAGTTGTATAGTTTGCCTTCTTCATTAATGCGATGAGAGAATCATTAAAATGCCTGGTGTTCAAATATTTGATCAAACTTCAATTAAAAACCATGTATTTCAAGTTAAAGGAGAAAAACTCTACAGATTTGTAATTGAACATGACAGCTGTTCAGTTTAATTAAGAGCGGATAACATTTTTTTTGGGGGGGAGGACACTTGTTATCAAGTGAGCCACCTAAAGAGATGAGATGAATGCTGCATATAGGCTGATATCAAAAATAATTGGTTATTTTCATTTAAAGTTCCATTCTTTCAGCTCAGATTAAATAAGGTTGATTATTTCATGAGTCGATAAAGGAAAGAAGTATGCATGTCTAGCTGTGCTGTTTAGATCTTATGACGGATGCTTCTGAAATTATTGGCATTCCTATAACCTCTGAAAGATGTGGAGGGGATATTAATGAGCTGCTTCAAATGATGTACAATAACTTGGATGAAAACAGATGTGAGTGACTCTGTTTAAATATTAAACAGATTCCAGGCCTCTCTGCTGGCTTGTTTTAAGGTGACCTAACAGTATTATATTAAAAAAAAAAACTTAACAGATTAAATGCTGAGTGCTAGACCTTGTTTAAATAGTTGTAATTGATTACGGTTAAAGTGTTGGTGAAAGTACTACTGGTAGCAACTGTCTTCCCGAGGCATGTTCATTGACCTGGACAAGGAATTTACACACCTTTTTATAAATGCATAAACCAAGTGATAGTGTAAAATAAAAATGGTTTAAGAGTTGGATAAGCATGATAAAAATGGCAAGGCAGCTAAATGCTATATTAAGAATATTCCAGAGGTGGTATTCAGCAGGTTAGCGGAAAGATCATAGAATGTAAGAGACATTAGAGATCAACTAGACAACCCCCACCCTTCCCCTGTGTTGGAATCTGCAATACTGCTGCATCCCCGCCTAAATACTTTTCAGCAGACTTTCCGAAGGTGTCTGTTCCATTTTGTAGAGCTCTTACCATTAGGAAATTCCTCCTGATATCAATAATTTGATTCCTAATAAAAACTGTTGTTTTATTTTCTTTTGTCTTTCCTTTCGCCTTAGCACTGCAAATCAGTGACCAAATCCAGCCCATCACCTGTATTATAACTCTTTAGATAGGAAACACTCTATTGTGTTCCTCCCCATCTTTGTCATCTGCAAATTTGATAATTATATTTTCAAATCCCCATTCAAGTCAAGCTACACTCAGACTTGTGAGGGAGCTTAGAGATCTTCTAGTCCAACCCTCTGCTATACCATTCCAGACAAGTGGCTGTCCAGTCTCTTCTTAAAAGCCTCCAGTGATGAATCACTCACAACCTCTGAAGGCATGCCATAGCAAGGATGAATTGTTTTCATTGTCAGAAAATTGTTCCTTGGTTCCAGGTTGCTTC
Source organism: Thamnophis sirtalis (assembly GCF_051295495.1). Taxonomy (NCBI): domain Eukaryota; kingdom Metazoa; phylum Chordata; class Lepidosauria; order Squamata; family Natricidae; genus Thamnophis; species Thamnophis sirtalis. Next base: position 23,581,957 of record NW_028261395.1, read on the forward strand.
TTTCCTTGTTTAGTCTCCATCCATTGCTTCTTGACCTGCCTTCAGGTGCTTTGGGGAATAGGTTGCTCCCCTCTTCTTTGCGGCAACCCTTCAAATATTGGAAGACTGATATCTTGTCTCCCTTATTCCTTCGTTTCACTAGACTAGACAAATCCAATTCCTGCAACTGTTCTTCATATGTTTTGGTCTCCTTTCCCTTAATTATCTTTGTCGGTCTTCTCTGCACTCTTGATAGCCTCCTCAGAATCTCTGAACAGGTCGACATAACAGAACAGAATAACAGAGTTGGAAGGGACCTTGGAGGTCTTCTAGTCCAGCCCTCTGCTCAAGCAGGAGACCCTCTATCATTCCAGACAATGGTTTACAGTCTCTCTCTCTCTCTTTCTCTCTCGGAACAGCCACAACTGTCGCACAACATGAAATTGTGCAAAGGCCGTCCTACCCAGGGCTGCTGTATTGATTTTTTTGCTTCTCTTAGTTCTAACCTAGGTTTTCTCAGCAGCACGAAGCCTCGTCCTTGTCCCGATAAACCCCTTTTATTTAATTTACAGTGAATTCCTCCCCAGCAAAGTCTTGCCCACAGTCTTTCAAGATAGTTCACAATTACTAACCTTTATCAGGCTTGGAGAGTGGCCAGGCCGATATCTTTCAGATGCCGCAATAATTGGCAAGAATGCAGGAACGAACTAATTGTCTCCTGAAAACACCCCTCTCCTTTCACTCCTCTTTTATTCCCTGTGGGAGGACCAAGAAAGTCTTTCGAGGGAGGATTTACAGTCACAGACCTTATCTGGCTTGGAGAGCTGACAGGCCGATATCTGCAAAACTTGGCAAAGAGTCTCGGAAACATCGAACCAATGAAATGAATTAATTGTCTCCTTCAAACTCCACTCCCCTTTCACTCCTCTTTTATTTCCTCTGGGAGGGGCCATTCATCGTCTACCCGTGGCTTTACTCCCAAGTCGACCCCTGTTTTTTAGCTGTTCCTTTCGTCTGGCAACTCTGTGCATGCGCACACTGAGAACAGGCTCCAGCTGTTCATCTGCCTCACTGATGTCTGATTCCAAAGGCAGCTGATAACTGTTAGACAGCCCTGGCCCCAACTCTGCCTCCAACACAGAGCCCTCATCCGAGCCTTCTCTATACTCCAAGAGTGGCGCATGTTGCTCCCCAACCTCCTCACTATCCGAATCTGCTATCATCTGTGCTGGCTGCTGTCGGACCACAACACTCTTCTTTTTAGTACTTAACCTGTCAGGGAAGGAAAATGATGCAAATTATATAATATAATGTCAAGATGTAGATGACATCCTCATGGCTTGTACCAGATGCCTCTATTCCCTATTTTTGATAGTATCTTTTGGTGAAGATTTATACCTGGAATAAATTGCTATCCGTGGCAGAGGCTTGAAATAAATCTGTAAAATTAGGTAGTAATAGTTAATACCTAATGTTCATGAATAATTATCGTAAGCTATCAAAGCATTTTCTTTGTGTCATCTGTTTAATATATGTGGCTGCATATTAAAGTTTTTAATCCAATCTAGTTATTCTAGAGAATTTTCCAACTGTAACTGTGAGTCTTCTTGAAATCTTCTTTAGAACGTAGTGTTCCATAAATTACTTTTAATAGTTTCAAATGGATTCAATTGAAATAATACATTAATAAATGGTGAATAAGGGACTTTTAAGAAGTTCTTTGAGATATACAGTAATTTTCTGATTGCTGTGTTTTAAGGTAGCACTGCAATTGCAGTATTATTTGAACTGTATGGTTTTGTGAAATACTGTGAACTTAATAATGTTGTCTGTATTTTCAATTTCTTATTAATTAATGATCCAAAATAAGATGATTGCCTGTATCATAGTACTGGTATTTTTTTTAACTCTAACTTTTACGGATTTTTTGGAACAGCCTATTAAAATTTAGTAAGAGGTCCTACTAAAATATTAGGATAATAACATATCTTGAAAACAGGAAAATTCAGAACTTCTTAGAACATGTGTAAAAAAGAGCAACTTTTAACTCACATGATCCAAAGTTTAAAAATCCAGTTTGGCTTTGGCAGCCCATAATGATTATATTTTATTACTGAATTGTGACATTTTAATTCCACTATAAATTAGACTTCCTAGTGGACTAATAGCGTACTGTCTAATATAGACATACTGCAGCTAGTTATGAAACTATGCAAAAGTTATTTTCAAAACTGTCAGCCCTTTGAGGTAGGCTTGGAACAAGAAACAGGACCAAAGCCTATCAGAATTTATTTAGTGCAATTTATATCAAACAAGATAAAGGCAGGATTATTTTGAGGCTCTCTCTCTCCCTTCCCCTTCCCTCCCTCCCCCCTTCGCTCCCTCTCTCCCCCTCCCCCTCTCATTCTTTCTCCATCCCTCTCTCTTCCCCACACTCTCTCTCCCTCCCTTCCCTCCCTCTCTCTCCCCCCTTCACTCCCTCTCTCCCCCTCCCCCTCTCATTCTTTCTTCCTCCCTCTCTCTTCCCCACACTCTCTCTCTCCCTCCCTTCCCTCCCTCTCCATCTCCTCTTCGCTCCCTCCCTCCCCCTCCCTCCCCCTCTCATTCTCTCCCTCCCGTTCCCTCCCCCTCTCATTCTCCCTCCCTCTCCCTCTCTCCCCCCTCTCTCCCCCTTTCATTCTCTCTCTTCTTCTCTTTCTCCTCTCTCTCTCTCTTGCTCCCCACTCTGCCTCTACTTCCCTGTCCCCTTCCCCCTCCCTCTCCCTCTCTCACTTTCTCATTCTCTTATTCTTTCCTTGTTCTCGGGACTGAGTAATCTATTCTCTCTTAACAGTTCCTTGTCTCTTTTCTCTTCCCAGAGCCAGGTCTACATTTGTTCCACGGATAACGTTCTTTATTTATGACTCAGAGTTTACATCAGGGGTGTCCAACCTTGGCATCTTTTAAGACTTGTGGACTTCCTTTAGAGGCGAGGAGTTCTGTATAGGAAAAATTGAACTGAAAAATTAAATGTATCTGCACAATTTGAATGTAGATTATTTCATACAATTCAGGCTTTGGCAAAGTTCAAATGTTTCAAATTCTTCTTGTTCCCAAATTCAACTTTGAACAAATTTCAAGAGTGTCAACTCCAATGATTCAAATAAGATTCACTCCCAGGTAAATGTATGTTGAATTGTGACCTATGCACACTCCAGCATTAATACATGTACCTGTTCTAGTGAGTCTGGATATGATAGAAATTGAGCGTTTCATCCGTAGCTCTTGATAACCATGAAGTTTTCTTATTCATTGATTTTCTGTTTTAGTTGCGGAAGAGTGGAGTTGGTTTTTCATGCATCTAAGATACTCCCTTTCATAAGCTGGAAATACCTAATCCTGTTTCCTAAGACCCATGAGGTCTAGATCATACAAAAGATAATTCTAAATTTTGGCAAATTTATTTCTAGTTGTTAGGAATGAATAATGTCCTGGAAACAAGAATTAAAGTATTTAAACTTGCAAAATTATCGTGTTTCTTTTAACCCCCGAAATAAGCACTTGGCCTTATTTTCGGGGAGGTCTTATTATTTTTGAGGTGCAGGAGGCAGCAATCGTGATCACCTCATGGCTGCTGCTGCATTGGAATATTTTCGGGGAGAGCTTATTTTGGGGGGAGGGCTTATTTTAGCGCATGCGCTCAAAAGCCCGATTGGGCTTATTATCCGGGGAGGTCTTATTTTCAGGGAAACAAGGTATAAAAGGGAAAATGTTTGTTTCTGCTAATAAAAACGGCATCCAGACCAACATCTTAATACACTGAGGCCAAGAAAAAAAGAAAAAATTCTTTGAAAGAGAACTAACTATTAATTTGACCATTCTTTCCATAGCCCCGGGCTGATCCCATTCCCATATGTAGCTTCTGTTTGGGGACAAAAGAATCAAACCGTGAGAAAAAGCCAGAAGAACTTCTCTCCTGCGCAGACTGCGGTAGCAGCGGTAAGTCATTCAGTCTGGTCAAATGAGAATCGTCAAGGTATGTTTTTATATTTGCAAACGGAGGTGCTCCGTCAATGGATGAAGAACTCCATTCCCAGGAGGGTGTAGGTTAGAAAGCTTTCTTCCAGGAGTGTAATTCTCTCTGAAGTTCTTTTCATCCACAGAACAAAAAAGGTAGCATTTTGGAATGTCTGCTTTTCATTTCAATCTTTTAAAAATAAAGAGTTGACTGTGGCAGCTACCCACTGTTCTGATCAAGGCTTCCCAAGATCATAATGCAAAATCCTTGTCCCAACAAAACCCCTTTTATTAATTTACTGTGAATTCTTCTCATTCACATCCAGCAAAGTCTTTCAAGGGGGATTTATAGTCCCAGACCTTATCTGGCTTGGAGAGCTGACAGCCAATTCCTGCAAAACTTGGCAAGGAATCTCAGAGAATCACAAACCAATTAAGCGAATTAATTGTCTCCTGCAAACTCCACTTCCCTTTCCCTCTTTTATTTTCTCTGGGAGGGGCCATTCAACATCCACCTGTGGCCTCACTCCCAAATCAACCCCTGTTCTTTAGCTGTTCCCTTCATCTGGGAACTCTGTGCATGCGCACACTGGGAGCAGGCTCCAGCTGTTTGTCTGCCTCATTGATGTCTGACTTCGAAGGCAGCTGATAACTGTCAGATGGCCCTGGCCTCCTCTCCGCCTCCAACACAGAGCCCTCATCAGAGCCTTCCCCAGACTCCAAGAGTGGCCCATGTTCCTCCCCAACCTCCTCACTGTCCGAATCTGCTGCTAGCTCCGTTGGCCGCTAGCAGGCCACAACACCCATCTAAACTGATACAAGTAGTGGAGTAGCCGTGTGAGTTGAATGTGATGAAAAGTTTGTGGCGCATTCAAGGCTAAGAAATGGGTTATTGTAGTGTTGGTGAACCTTTTTGTCATCGAGTGCCAAAATGGGAGCGCGCACAAACATTTTTGGCCCCACGCACCAATATGGGTGCACGCATGCGTACACACTGAAAACTAGGTGATCATCTGGTTTTTAGTGTGTGCATGCGCACCAGCCATGTAGTCTGCTGGTTTCTGGCCCATATGCGCACACAAAGACTAACTGCCTGGTGCGCATGCAGCAGTTCCAGATTTTGGGGGTCCTTGCGCTTCCCTGCCCACCCACTTGATCCCCGTCAGGGTGGCAGGACATCCCCACTGATGATCCGGTTCTGCAGCCCTAGACAGGGAGAGAAAGTTGGGTGGGAAATGCCACCTCCCTCCACTGGAAAGCCGGAATCCCTTCCTGGCCTTGGAACAAGCCAGCACAGCTCCCCTTCTTCTGCCACTTCATCCAACGGAGTGCGACCGCTTCCCAGACGGCACATCTCCATGTGTGAGGAGCTGTGGAGATGGGGGCTGGTGGATTGGGTTTGATGGTCCCAATGGACTAAGGACCCAGCAGGACCAGCCTATGGGGGAATTTGCAGGGGAACTGCCCTGCTGTATAAGGAAAGGGTTATAAGTTGAGGACTTCTTGTCCTAGAGTTTCTGTCGTAACAGAATGCTAAAATAAATGTTTTAATTCTTGGTTATTTCATAGGGCATCCATCCTGTCTTAAATTTTGTTTGGAGTTAACAACAAACGTAAAGGCCTTAAGATGGCAGTGTATCGAGTGCAAGACATGCAGTGCCTGCAGAATCCAAGGCAAAAATGCAGTAAGTAATACGGTGGCGCAGTGGTTAGAATGCAGTACTGCAGGCTACTTCTGCTGACTGCCGGCTGCCAGCAGTTCAGCCGGCAGTCTCACTTCTCAAGGTTGACTCAGCCTTCCATCCTTTTGAGGTCGATAAAATGAGGACCCAGATTGTTGGGGACAATAGGCTGACTCTATAAACTGCTTAGAGAGAGCTGTAAAGCATTGTGAAGTGGTATATCAGTCTAAGCGCTATTGCTGTTGCTGTTTTATAGCACACAACCAGAAGTGGGTTTTACATAATTTTACCACCAGTTCGCCGCACACCGAAACTGTGAGAACATGCAGGCTCACTTTGTGAGTGTGCGCGCATGTGCTTTGCTCGCGTGCATGGCAGAGGTGCTATTCAGCAGGTTCTGACCAGTTCTAGAGAACTGGTAGCGAACATTTTGAGTGGTTCGGAGAACCAGCAAATACCACCTCTGACTGGCCCCGTCCCCATCTAGTCTCTCCCTCCAGAGTCCCAGCTGATCGGGAGGAAATAGGGATTTTGCGGTAACCTTTCCCTGGAGTAGGGAGGGAATGGAGATTTTACAGTATCCTTCCCCTGCCATGCCCACTAAACCATACCCATTAAGCCACTCCCACAGAACCAGTAGTAAAAAAATTTGAATCCCACCACTGGCACGCGGCTTGCATGCATGCGCCCGGTTTAGAAAATGTGGCTAAATAGGACGGCATAGCGCCTGGGTCGACACTAGCAGAACTGGTCCGAAACGGCTGAATACCACCACTGCCCACAACACACATTTGGTGTGTATAGGATTAATTAAAATACTAATTATTAGTATTTTCTACTAATATTAGAATATATACTAATTGTATTTCAGATATTTATCTATCACCCTTCCTATAACTATTATCAGGATTTCCCCCTGTATTAATTTATCATAAAACTGTGACATCATTAAATCTTTATCTAAATATTCTGTGCATCGGAGACAAGTTTCTTGCATGTCCCATCATGCTTGGCCAATGAAGAATACCCTATAGTCTATTCTAAAATATTTACATGAAGAGAATGATAGGAATGAGCGCTAGCCAGGTAGCCCAACTGATAATTTAATAAGAGCCTTTCGTCATGAAAATACCAACTTTTTTTTTTTAGATTCCTTTATTATTTTTTCTCCCCTCCCCCCTTTCTCTCTTTCAGGATAATATGCTTTTCTGTGACTCTTGTGACAGAGGTTTCCACATGGAGTGCTGTGACCCTCCACTTTCTCGAATGCCAAAAGGTGAGCTTTGCCCCTGTACACTGCATAGTTTACTTCACTTATGCCAGTGGTTCCCAAACTTGGCAACTTTCAGTCTTGTGGACTTCAACTCCCAGAATTCTTCAGCGAGCAGAGCTGGCTGGAGAATTCTGGGAGTTGAAGTCCACAAGTCTTAAAGTTGCCAAGTTTGGGAACCACTGACTTATGCCATCACTAAGTGATTCTGTGAGCTCTTCATGGGAAACCCAATAGGGTAGAATCCAATGCCTGCTTATGATTGAGCATTCTGGACATATGAAGTAGCTTATTTTACTAATTGCATTCATAACACTTTTAACATTTAAGTGTCCCAAGAAAACTTCCTTTTTAAGGGTCTTGTTAATGTTTTGATGATATGCTAAATAATGCTCAATGAGACATGAATGAGGCTAACCCTCCTCAGCTTTGCTGCACAATTCTTTCTTCCTTATTCTGCCTGGAATCAAAAATTGGGCTTCAAAAATTGCAGCTACAGGCTTCGCTGCACCATTGCTGGGTGGGCGTGGCCATGGTAGGCGTAGTTTAGTCAGCCTCCTGCACCACAGCCGGGGGGGGGCGTTTTTTGCCCTCTCCAGGCTCCGTAGGCTTTTTTTGAGCCTCCGGGAGGGTGCAAACTGCTTCCCGAGGGCTCCAGAGGTCAGAAACAGATCCATTTCCAGTACTTCCGGTAAGCCTGTTTTTCACCCTCCCCGGGCTCTGGAGGATTTCTTCGATCTTCCGGGAGGGTGAAAACTGCTTCTCCTGGACTCTGGAGGCCTTCTGGAGGCCAGAAACAGGCCCATTTCTGGACTTCCGGAATATCTGGTAGGCCTGTTTTCCCTCCTCCCCAAGCCTCCGTGTGGGCTCTGCATTTACCTACTGAACGGGCCACGTGGAGACACCTGGGAGGGGTGGGCGGTAGGGGCGTGGCCAGCCAGGGGTGGTATTTGGGGTTTCATCGAACTGGGCAGAATCCTAGCTAGAGGCTCACTCAAATCTGTGCGAACCCCCACCAGCCCACCCCTGCCTGGAATACAATCTGGAAACTTTTGCTTCCTGTCTGTTTCTAGAATTATGATGAATCTTCAGTATGGTTAATTAAGGAAATATCCATTGCACCACCCAGAACTGACCTGCTAAAGATAAGCTTGATTAATTATAGTTGAAGAATTGGTTGCCTGATGAAGGAGGGAGGCTCTTTGCCACAGTTTCTATTCTCTACTTGTTTTATAAAATAAACGGTACTCGGAATTTAAGTTTGCAAAGGAATACTTTCCATTTCACAAAAGAAGAAAAATGTGTTATAATTTGCTCATTCTAAACTTAACATGATAATCAATAATCTACTCAGCCTTTTACTGCTGACAGAGTGGGTTATATTTTGATTTCATGCTGTTTATTTCTGCACTGGGAATGACTTTCTTTAATGCCAAAGTCTCCTTTGCTGCTCCTTTTATAATACTTCCAGCTGAATAATTAATCAAAAGCTTAGAATAAAAGTAGCTTTTAAAAATGAACCGCTATTCCTGCCCAGGAGGATTTATTGCACATATAAACATCTGATTAAAGATTTCTCTATCACACAGACCATGAGTGGTATGTATCATCTTTATATGAGCTCTCCAACTAGGGCTGTTATGCCATGTTTTCAAACTATACTGTACATTAAATAAATATATTTAGCTTTTTTCTCATTCACAAGAGCTAACCTTATTTGTTATGCTGTTTTATTCTGCTTTCTATCCAGTTCTTGACATGTTGATTGAGTTGGGTAGCTATAAAAATACAACAAATAAATAAAAGCTATTAGTTTATTTTTCTATAGTCTACACTCGTGATGGCGAACCTATGGCACGCGTGCCCAAAGTGGCATGCGGAGCCATGTCGCCTGGCACACATGGCGTCGCCCGTTCCTCTTCCGGGTTTCTGGCACACACAGGCATGCAATGATCAGCTGGCCTTTGTGGGTGTGGTGGTGGCAGAAACCGGAAGAGCCGGTCTATTTTCTGGCGGGAGCACACACGCCGGCAGCTGATCGGCGCATGTGAATGCACAGCAGTAACCAGAAGACTTGCTGGCCAGTGTTCATGTGCACACTGGAAACCAGGAGTTCATTTTCCAGTGCATGCATGCCTCCTGGGCAGCTCCTCTTCCTGGGTGTTGCCCAGACAAGCGCATGCACGCAAAGCGCTCCCTTTTTGGCACTTGGTGTTGAAAAGTTTCTCCGTCACTGGTCTACACTCTGGGTCTATATTCAACTACAGTGTACTCTCATCTTATCACTTATGTCACTATAGGTAGTTCTGAACCTACGACTGCAACTGAATCCAAAATTTACGTTGCTAAGCAAGACAATTGTTAAGTGAGCTGTGTCCCATTTGTGACCTTTTCCCCCCACAATTGTTAGACAAGTCACTGCCGTTGTGTGCAGTGAATCATGAGTGTTAGGTTTCGCTCCCGAGTGAGTACGTTCAGCGAAGCGTTGTGAGAGTTGTGTTGGAGAACACACAAACCAGCATACAGAGACACTGCAGTTTAAATAGGCTTTTACTTTCATGGAAATAGAGGTATCAGAGTCCATCAAACAGTCCAAGTCATACACGGATAAGACAGTCAGTCATCAATGTCTTTCAGTTAAGGGATAATCCAAATAACATAGTCCAGTATCATATAATCAGTTCAGTACTCAAAGTTTGCTAGCAGTTCAAAACTTACAATAGCTCACGGCACTTTCTAACAGCCAGCTTCCAAAACACTCAGATCAGATCAGCCCAGCATCTAATGAAACAGAGAGCTAACAGTTATTCTGGCTCCCTCTTCTGGCTGATTGAGGAAAACAGCAACCAATCACATTTTACAGTATGATTTAAAGAAACAGGTATAGCATTGCTATATGATTTATATATTGCCAACCCAACTGTTAGATTATATTCCTAACAATGAGGGTGTTAAGCGAATTTGGCTTTCCCTGTTGAAGCCAGCTGGGAAGATTATAAAGGGCGATGATATGACTTTGGGGCAGTCATGAGTTAGGGCACTTGTCATAAATACGAACCAGTTGCCCAGCGCCTGAATTTTGATCATGTCACCATGGGGAAGCTGCAACGGTCATAAGTGTGAGAAACAGTCATAAGTCACTTTTTTCAGAGCCATTGTAACTTTGAATGGTCACTAAATGAGTGGTTGTAAGTTGAGCACTACCTGCAAATAACTTTTTCTCTTTTAAAAGTATCTAAGCTTGTTCTAATTTTCTTACTGAAGCTCGAGATTTGGAAAAGGAAAACTGAAATGAAAATAAGAAAATGCGTAGAATGGGAGAGCTTGATTAGAAGCAATCAGGCTAAGCTTTAAGATGAGAGAACAAAAGTTCTTCTAGACAAAACAACTACTCGAAAAGAAGGATAAAAGACACTTTAAAATTGGGCATCAAGCATATCAGCCCAAAGAGTAACAGCTGGTATTTAAAGAATATTTCTTAACTGAGGGACAAACTTATCGTCAACAAAATTCCCATCAATGTTACCAGTATATTACATAATTATATCCTAAACATCCTAAGTAAACTGAAAAAACCAGCAGCCCCAGAAGGAAAATAACAAACAGGAGTCTTCTACAGAATACCATGCATGGATTGTACCAGCCACCCTGTAGGACAAAACAGGCAGAAGACATGATGAAGACATCTTTATTCTCCATAGTTGGTGGAGATAGCATCCAGGAATGGGTTAACTCTGTCCAGCATCCAATCAGACTGAGTCTACAATCTGTGATGTCATGCCTCCTTTGGTAGCTCTTCCCAGCTTTTAGACCCTGTCTTTCCTAGGACTGGAATCCAAATTCTTGGAAGTTGGGCACTCCATACAAATCAGACATTCCCCTTCCCCTTTTTAGCGCTGTGATGTTATCTAATTTGGGTAATGAAACATCTCTTAAGAAAACAGCCAATTTCAGAGAGCACCAAGGACCCCACAGTTCAGCCCCAAGCTACAAATATTGAAATCTGTAAACAGAACTTTTAAAAAGTGTTTCTTTTGAGAAAAAAGTCATCTCTGCTGTCTTTTTTCATTTCTGAAAAGAAATCTAGATACTCTTGGACATTGATACCTGCCCCCATATCTTTGTATACGGAGATTGAAACACACAGATAACCCATTGACTTGCATGGTATGAATAGGCGCACTAGTACATTGCTGTCCAATGTTCATCTTTATGTCAAGACAATGGCATGACATTTGGGACATATTTCCCTGAAAATAAGACATCCCTGGATAATAAGCCTAATAGGGCTTTTGAGCGCATGCGCTAAAATAAGTCCTCCCCCCAAAAAATAAGCCCTCCCCAAAAATATTGTAACACAGCAGTAGCCATGGGGTGACCATACTCACTGCCTCCTGCACCTCAAAAATAATAAGACCTCCCCAAAAATAAGGCCAAGCACTTATTTCGTGGGGATCAAAAGAAAACAAGACCCTGTCTTATTTTCGTGGAAGCACGGTACTTGATACAAGAGGCTCATGGAACTGTCTATTATCTCTCAACAATCAGTGGACTTGGAAGCTTGTGATGTAGGCAAAGGGGTAGCAAAATTAATCAGCTCTGTTTCATATTGAATACAGGTATGTGGGTTTGTCAAGTCTGCACACCAAAGAAAAAGGGAGGGAAGTTGCTTCAGGAGCGAGCTTCCCAGATAAGGCGACGCTACACAAAACCTATTGGACGGCCAAAAAACAAACTAAAGCAACAAATGTTGTAAGTATTCTGCCTCATTCTTCTCTCCATTAAGGAAATCCCTTCCTTATGATCCTTTTAAAATGAGATTAATAATAATTTTACCCGTTCTGCTATAAGCTGCTTGATGGATGACATTCCTCCCATTAAACCTCATGGTATTTGTTTATTTATTGTTTGCTTTTTATGGATAGCGATGTACAGACCTATGAGTTGATTAAAACCAAGTTAAGAAGTGCACTGGAATAGTATTTGTTTTATTTGGGTGTTTTTCCCCCCTTTGCTTTTTATGTACAGAACTAGAGATTAAAATCCATGTATTTTAAGATGTGCATTGGAATGTCTTGATGCATGTCTTGTTTGGCAGAACAGTTTGCATAGTTACTCAAGCAGCTTACCTGGTCTCCACTCCGACCTCTAGAGCAAGAGCAAATGAGTACAGTATGCCCCAATGCAACGGGCATCATAGTTTCTTACCTGTGAGGCAGAGGTGAGTTCTTATCAGTTTGGACAGGTTTGGCTGAATAGGTAGTAACTTGGCCTGCCACGCCCCCAAACCAGTTCTCTCGATGGCGCCTATCTTGTTTTTGGCTTCTGCACATGCGCAAAAGCATTTTTGTAACTACTGCGCATGAGCACATAATGCGTATTGAGTGTGTGTGTGCACAGAGCATCTCTGAACAAACTGGCAGTAGCAGCAGTCGGAACCCACCCCTGCTGTGGGGGGAGAGCGTATTTTTCAGAGTATAAGACGTACCTTTTTCCCTCAAAAAAGAGGCTGAAAATCTGGGTGCGTCTTATACACTTAATACAGCATTTTTCTGGCCCCTGGAAACCCGCCCCTTCACCAAAATGGCCATGCATAGAGCTTGTAGGAGGCTTTCAGAGAGCTCTTTGGGGCTGGGGAGGGCAGAAATGCGCAAAAAAATGGACCGTTCTTTGCTCAATTTTGCCCCCCCCCCAGGCCTCAGGAGCACTCTATAAGCTTCCTAATGCCGATTTTTGACAAAAATATGCCTGTTTTGGCAAAAAACTGGCCTTTTTTAAACTCATTTTTGCCCCACCCCCATCCCCCGGAACACTCTACAAGCCTCCTAAGGGTTATTCATGCCCCCCTTTTTTGGGGGGGGGAACAGGTCCGTTTTTGCGAAAAACTTTGGGGATTTTTGCAGAGTGCAAAAACTTTTTTTTATTAATTTGCCTCTTCAAAACCTTGGTGCGTCTTATACTCTGAAAAATACGGTAATTGCTTTTCATCCTAAAGAAGTCGGTGTTCTGTATGAAAATTCTCAGTCATCCAGGTTATAGTTGTCCCAAAGGTGCTTTTTCAAGAGGTAGCAGGACTTTCTGGTGTGTTGTTGTTTTAAAAGTTGCTTCACTTCTCATCTAGGAAACTTCTTCAGCTCTGGCTGGATGGTGGGGAATGGAAAGATTTATACCCAGATTTATGGTCTGTATGCTTGTGCTTTGAATGCCCAGATTCCAAGAATTAACTAGCAATTCTATGAGTTTGGTTGTTTTCTTACAGATGTTTCATTACCCAAATTAGGTAACATCACAGTGCTAAAAAGGAGAAGCGCTCTCTGCTCTCCACTCACCTGGGTGTTGCTTGTGAGGAAGCCTTTTGGTTTTCTTTTTGACTCTTTGGAATGATATGTAGATGTTGTTTATCTTATGTTCTCGCTGATGTCTGATTTGTATTGAGTGCCCAACTTCCAAGAATTCCCTAGCAATTTTGGACTTGGTTTGGTCTAGGATGCTCACAATTTCCCAGTTGAAATTATGGGTAAACTATGGTCTGTTCATGGGTTGTGCGCCGTGTAACGGAGTGAGCTACCATTACTTGTGCCAGCTTCTGCCAGTCTAGCAGTTCGAAAGCATGTAAAACCCTGTTAGACGGAAAGATACTGGCAAGTCAACCAGACATTGTGGTAATAGATAAGGGCCAGAAGTCAGTGGTGGTGATGGACAGCACTGCCAAGTGACAACATCAAGAAATAAGGGGGAAAGAAATGAGAAAAGTATCAGGGTCTGAAGGAAGTGGATAGGATGAGGAAGGCCAAAGTGGTCCCAGTGCAGTAGTATTCTGCAGGTTCTGACCAGTTCTGGAGAACGGGTAGTGGAAATTTTAAATAGTTTGGAGAATCGTTAAATACCACCTCTGACTGGCCTTGTCCCCATCTATTTTCTGCCTCCTGTGTCCCAGCTGATTGGGAAGGAACGGGGATTTTGCAGTATCCTTCCTCTGACACGCCCACCAAGCCAGCCACGGCCTACAGAACTGGTAGTATAAGCTAGTGCTGCGTAATAGAGTGAACTCCCATTACTTGTCCCAGCTTCTGCCAATCTAGCAGTTTGAAAGCATGTAAAAATGCAAGTAGAAAAATAGGAACCACCTTTGGTGGGAAGGTAACAGTGTTCCATACACCTTTGGCATTTAGTCATGCCAGCCACATGATCATGGAGATGTCTTCGGACAGCGCTGGCTCTTCGGCTTTGAAACGGAGATGAGCACCACCCCCTAGAGCCGGGAACAACTAGCACATATGTCTATATGTCCTTTATCTGTGGTGTTAAAAGAGACAAGATTTAGCAGATGAGGCAAAAATAGCTTGCGAGCTTTAGCCTTCGCTATTTTTTTTTAAAGCGATATCTAATGCAAATTGTATTCAAGTACTGTATGTACGGTATATTTTTCTCATACATTAATACCACTATCATATTTAAAAACCTACTCTATTCTATTCCTGTTTAAATGAGTTCCAGATTTCAATACACTTGCTGATGCAAAGTTTATATCTGTAGGCAGTTTGCTTGTAAATGACCAGCACAGTCTGATTTTTGATCTATTTAAGTTTCCTCTGCTTCAACCTCCTTCTTTCAGCCATAGGAAGGGCATGGAGTATCCATTCACATTGTCCAGTTGTCAAACTCCATGAACTACTTTCTCCTAACACTTAGTAGGCATAGGACATTGTAGAAACATTTGTTTTATAAAAGCACAATCCTTATTACCGTGGCACGACAAAACCGCGAAGCCCTTATCCGCGGAGACATAAGCGCGTCGCTAAAGCCACAACGTCATCATCGCGTGTCATCACTGCCGCGACAACAGCGCGGCAACAGAAGGGCGCTTTAAAACAGCGCCGTGGCAGAAAGCCGATTTCAATTAAGGTAAGGGTTAGGATTAGGTTTAGGGGTTTGTTTTAGGGTTAGGTTTAGGGTTTAGGTTTAGGTTTAGGGTTAGAGTTAGGGTTAGGTTTAGGGTTAGGGTTAGGTTTAGGGTTCGGTTTAGGGTTAGGTTTAGGGTTAGGTTTAGGGTACTGAGTGCTTGGGAATGGGTGGATTTGCCCTCCGCAATTATGTCATCGCGGTAGGGTCGTGTTTTTCCTTAGCGCTTCGAACGGCGCGAATTAGTCTTCGCGCTTATGTCTCCGCAGATAAGGGCTTCACGGATTTGTGGTGGAACCCCTTATTACATCTCCCATAAAATGCTGTTTTTGAATTGTAGCTTTTTATTGTGACAATGACATGTCATACTATGGTTTTATCTTTGTCGTATTT
Organism: Thamnophis sirtalis; assembly: GCF_051295495.1. Classification (NCBI taxonomy): domain Eukaryota; kingdom Metazoa; phylum Chordata; class Lepidosauria; order Squamata; family Natricidae; genus Thamnophis; species Thamnophis sirtalis. The sequence continues at coordinate 23,597,179 of NW_028261395.1, forward strand.
TTTGTACTTTTCTTAAAACACTATTTTATACGGGGGGTGGGTTTCTTTTCTTTTTGACAACATATCTATCTCCATCATTATTTTTGTGATTTGCTTTTCTTTCTCCTTTTTATTATTAATAGGGAAACATCATAAAAACTATATATAGATAAATTAAATTGACCCACATCATTGAGGGAATAATACAGAAATGATACTGCTTAATTTACCTTTATGGCTTGAACAATAATATGAAAACATGTGGCTTCTGGTGTCTGTTAGCATCTACTACTTATACTTATTAGCTAGTTTTGTGTAGCGGTGAAACCACCAGACTAGAAACCAGGAGATGGTGTTCTGCCTATGGATAAAAACCAGCTGAGTAACTTTGGACCTTCTTCTCTCAACCCAACCCAATCTAACCCAACCCAACAGAGTTGATATTATTGTTGGGAAAAGAGGAGTAAGCGATATTAGTTATGTTCTCTACCTTGAGTTATTTATAAAAATAATAAAGACAGAGTTTTAAAAAAAATCTAAAGGAGAGAGAAATCAATCACAACTGTAGCTTCATAGCTAATGCCAGGGTTTGAAATATTCAAATGGCTACGTGGAAAGATTAGAGGAGTAATCACATTGCCAACGGCCAGTAGCTAATAAACTTAGCAGTACATGAGAATGAACACTCAATGATGGACCGAATGGAATGATGTCACTTTCTTTAAACGAAATGGCTACCTTAGGTTGACCTTTCTTTTCATGTTAATGTTACTTATAGTTCTTCCATTAAGTGTCTGTGTGCAGTGGGGGAGATGCCTTCTATAGAGTATTTAATATTCAGTGAGTTGTAGGAAGGGATTAAATTGATTTGAAGTCACTACACTATTTTCTGTTGACTTTCACTTGGATAACTCTTCCTGTCTGTGGATAGTCACTTTCTCGTTCATTCTCGTAAAATGAACGAGAAAGTGAAATATCCTCATTTTAATCTCTAATACCATTGAGATGGGCCTGACATTTACTGTTTTAAAAAGTGCTTTCTTCAATCTTTCAGTGCTTCCTTAAGCGAACTGTATGTTCTTTCTCACTAAATTTCAGTACTACTCACTCATTCCTTCCCCAGTGTGTTTTCCTTTTAATTTTATTTACGCCTCTGTAACTTTTTGCTAGGCTTGCACACTTTTTTTTTTGCAGTTAAAGAAAAATAAATTACTGTGTTTGCATTTTGTTTCTTAATGGTATGCAGAACCACATTCTTCTTTAGAAACTAATTTACTTTAAGTGGCATTTTATGGCCGATATAAAAGTGGTGTTTTTATAAGTAATCATCTATGTATGTGTTATATGAGCGCATGCCACATTTGGGGGATCGCCTTCCTCTATATTGTCTGAATTTTGTTTTTATTGTTGTTGCCTTAATAGAATAAATTGCCTTGAAGCTTATCTGTGGTGACCCACTGGATGTGTATTGTAGTTGTATCTATGCTCCTGAGGCAAGCATTTCATTTGCCAGATGCCACCTCACATACAATCAATGAAACAAACCATTCTTATAAGTAGGGTTAAACTATCCTAATTGTATATTATGCTGGGTGAAGTGTATTAACTTTATATTGCATTAGGTCTTTAAATTGCTACCATGGTTATCAGATCAGCCTGTAGCCTCAGGGTTCCATTCCCGCAAGGTTCTTTAATTCAGAATTTGGCAATATACGCTGTGACCTTCTTCAAGGAAGAACATGTTTTACTGGAAGCGATTGACTTCTTGTCACATAGGTTTGACATCTGTGCAGAATTTATTAGAGAACATACCATCACTCTGTTAAGAAGAACTGACTTCTGGCTATCTAAGCTTTCACAGGACTGGCTGAAAATCAATGGGCTCAGCTTTTTACATAAATGGCTATGGCAGACAAGGCAGTTTTTTTTCTTTCTTATTTTCAAGGAAGTTTCTCTTTACAAAACATTAGGTGTTGGACCTATTGATCACTTTTAAAATTGTTTCTTATTAGTTTTCTTGCTATGAAATGGCTCGGGTGCAGAGGTGGGACACTGCCGGTTCAGACAGGTTTGGGCGTACCAGTTGTTACAGTAGGTGACGCCCACCTCTACTCGGGTGCAATTCTAGGACTGTTTCAGAAACCTCCATTGGAGGGGTATGGTTAATGTTAAAGTGTAGTCTGAATTTAATGTAATTAACTATGATTAATGCCTATTCCTAAGGGGACATGGTGGCTCAGTGGCTAAGATGCTGAGCTTGTCGATCAGAAAGGTCAGCTGTTCGAATCCCTAGTGCCGCGTAATGGAGTGAGCTTCCGTTACTTGTCCCAGCTTCTGCCAAACTAGCAGTTCGAAAGCACGTAACAGTGCAAATAGAAAAATAGGGACCACTTTGGTAGGAAGGTAACAACGTTCTGTGTGCCAGCCACATGACCACGGAGGCAGCTTTGGATACCGCTGGCTCTTCGGCTTTGAAACAGAGATGAGTGCCGCCTCCTAGAGTTGGGAATGACTAGCACATATGTGAGATGGGAATCTTTACCTTTAATGTCTATTCTGGGAAAGTGCTTAACCGTTTTTAAGAAGCGTGGAAAATATGGGAATGGAAGGGATCTTGTGTTTGTGTGAGTGACTCTCAATTTATGCTTAGTAAAAGTGCATTATGCTTCTTTGCAGATTTACAACACCCTTAATGCACAGAATGCTTCACAATCATTGCATTTTCTATTTCAGGTGGCTAACAATATTTCCTTCCAAGATTGAAAATTATTACATATTATCATCATCAGAATAAATAAAAATCAAGCAGCTTTAAAAATAAAGTTAGAGCTATGAAGGTTCCTATTCTGAAATAGAATGGGAACTATCTTAATAAGGTTTTACCAGGACATTTATTGAAACAGAGTATGTAAATGAAGTACCTCAGTTTTTTCTCAAGCATGGCAACTTTAAGATGGATGGACTTCACCTTCCAGAATTCCTCAACCAACAAAGCAAAGCTGACTGGGGAATTCTGGGAGTTGAAGTCCACCCATCGAAAAGTTGCCAAGGTTGAAAAACACGGAAGTGCATGAAAAACACGGAAGTGCCACATGCAGGTGGCACCTGTAAAACGATGAAAACTATATTATACAAGTAGTCCTCACCTTAAGATCACAATTGAGCCCAACTTTCTGTTGGTAAGCAAGGCAGTTGTTAAGTCAGTTTTGCCCCATTTTATCATCTTTCTTCTACAGTTTGTAAGCGAATTGCTTCAGTTGTTAAGCTAGTAACACGATCTTAAGAGTATCTGACTTTCCTCATTGACTTTGCTTGTCAGAAGGTCGCAAAAGGGGATTGCATGACCCCGGGACACAGCGACCGTCATACATACACGCCAACTGACAAGCATCCAAATTGTGATCATGTGCCTGTGAAGAGGCTGCAACAGTCATTAAGTGTGAGAAACTGTCTCCAGTCACTTTTTACAGTGCTGTTTTAACTTTGAACGGTCACTAAATGAATGGTTATTAAGTCGAGGACTACCTGTGCTTGGCAGTACAAGCTGTTCCCCTTAAATAGGTCTGCTGTGAACACCCAAAAGGAGTGAGCTCATACCCTAGGCCTGTTTTCTTGTTGTGAGGAAAGCAGGTTGAGATTGTGGCCCATCGGTTTCCAGCAGCAGAGGAGGAGGAGGAGGAGGAGGAGGAGGAGGAGGAGGAGGAGGAGGAGGAGTGGTAGTAGTAGTAGTAGTAGTCTGGGCTGGCTTCTGAGCCTTTGGAAGGCTCTGAGTGAGGAAGCAGAATCAAAGGCAGATGCAGAGCCAGGGCCTTCTGTTCGCCCCCCAGGTGGAAACGCAGCTGTCTTTGGGACCTGAGCTGAGTGTGGGAGAGGAACAGATGGGGCCCATCCCAGATGCACGTATGGGTAGAGAGGAGAGGAGAGCAACAGAAAGCAATAAGCCAGCTCTCAGGGAAAATAACTCATAGATGCTAGCCAGCCTCACCCTGGCTGGGAAATAAATAGTAGTGGTTTGGGAGTGGCCTGTTGTCGCAGACAACCATTTATTTTCTAGTGTACATCAATCAACTTGAATAACCAGGTTTGTTGGGACTAATTGCTCTATATTTGAGGTGCCATCTGAGTCTCTTGCTAGGAAATACCCTGTTTCCCTGAAAATAAGACCTCCTTGGATAATAAGCCCAATTGGGCTTTTGAGTCCGGACACTAAAATAAGCCATCCCCGAAAATAAGCCCTCCCAGAAAATATTGCAACACAGCGGAGGCCATGAGGTGACCACGCTGGCCGCCTCCTGCACCTCAAAAATAATAAGACCTCCCCAAAAATAAGGCCTCACACTTATTTTCAGGGTCAAAAGAAATAAGACCCTGTCTTATTTTCAGGGAAACACGGTAATAGGTAGTGAATTTGCCCCAGCCAATGTAAACAGGGGCTGTTTCTACTTGGCTCAATCATTGAAGGACATTTTTAATCTGGAGTATTCATGTGAACAGAGACTGTCCGTGCCCTGTTTCCCAAGGGGAAAAGACGCTCCTTTGTGACTAATTCTTTTTGGTTCTGTCTATCCAACGTGCATAATAAAGTCTGTTTCTGCCCTGTTTTAAAATGGGGGTTGTTTTAGTTGTGAGTAAGCGGTTTCTCATTGCTTGCAAAGGCTGGGTCAGAACAGTTGATTCTCTGGGCACCCAGATACGGCATGTTGTTTCTCTGCTCTGACCGTTCTCCTCTTCCTTCACTTTTCTCTGCTAGGTCTGTTCCCAGTGCGGAAGGATCCAAGAATGCATTCCCAGGAAGGGGGTCACCTGGTAGGGGTCAAAAGACTAAAGTCTGTACCACACCTTCATCTGGTCATGCTGCATCTGTGAAGGATTCAAGCAGCAGATTGGCTGTTACAGACCTCACCTGGCCTGGTGCCACCGCCACCAAAATCACCACCATCACCTCCACCTACATACCTGCCGCTACACTTAACGTTAACAAGAAAACCCAGGGGCTCATTGATGGCCTCACTAAGTTTTTCACACCATCACCCGATGGTCGCAGATCACGAGGTGAAATAATTGACTTTTCAAAGCATTATCGTCCAAGGAAAATGGCCTCCCAGAAACCCTCCTGTACTTCTCATGTGTTGGCTACAGGTACCACACAAAAGCTAAAACCTTCTTCACTTCCGCCCCCGGCCCCCACCTCTGTTCACAGCCCCGGTTCACAAAAATCCAGCACTTCCATCTCTTCTGGTTCTCCCCAGAGTTCCTCCGGTCAGCCGTTCGCGCTCTCCTTTAGCGGCCTTCCTAATCACAGCCAGCTTTTTGATGGACTTTCTCATATTTACGCTGCTCAGGGACAGTCGCGCCCAAAGGGGCAGCCATGTTATGCCCCTCCCAAGCGTTGGCATCGTAAAGCAGCATTCTCTCCCGCGCCCGCGCCCAATCCTGCTTTCTGTGAAAAGGAAGAGATTAGCGATAGGTTGGTTTCTCCTCCCACCACCACCACTGGGTGGGCTGTGTCTAGAGGACATGCTTTCAAAGCAATTGCTGGCTTCGAGCAGACAACCTTCCTTAAAAAGCACGTGGTTCTAGGCAGATTAAAGTATAAAGTGACCCCTCAGGTGGGGACCCCCTCGCCACCAGGGAAGGGGAGCTTGGCAGCCGGAAGAATTAAGCCTGATCAGGATGATGGTAAGCAACAGGTCCAAGCGCCCAATTAAACCTGCATCCCTCCCAGACCCAAATTCTTATTTTGTCACCCAGGTTGTTCTTACTTCACTCTTATATCGGAAGCAGTGAGCATATTGACCTTGTAACTAATGCTGACTAACCCTGCCAAAGCGCTTTCCCAACTAATGCTGCCTCATCTCATTTGTCGTCATGTGCCTGCTGTGGCTTTCACATTCTCATCTCTCCATGGTTTTGCTGGCGCTTTTTCTGGTTGCATATCGGTAGCCACTTCATCACCTTCGACGCCCTTTCTGTGCTTATGGTCCTATTTTGGCATATGGTTAGGATCCCCCATTTCGGCATTTCATCTTCCTTCTCCTCCATTTGCTTTTCTTCCATGAAAAACGGCATCCTGCTACACAACGCTGAATCTGTACGATTGTGAAATTTATTTCTTCTGGTTTTTTTTTTGTTTTCTTAAAACATATCTTTATGAAGTAAAAATACCCATATATTCCTCTATTTCTAATCTGCTTTTGATATTCTTTTTAAGATTAGGTTAATGCAACTGTATGATACATTTTTATATGTAGGATTTCACAGCAGTAGAAGCATGAAAAGTGTAATAAGCATTTTAACAGATGTAAAATATTTAAACATCTTTTAAATATTTGCCCAGAGTTTTTTTAATGGTCAAGGTACTTAAAATTGATAGATGTATTATCTCAATGGAAAATTCAAGGGTTTGAAAGCAGGAAAACTGTCCAGAAAGAGAAACAGAAGTTCCATTTTGTTAGTTTAAGGCACTTTTTGCCCTCATGTTGGTGAAGAAATTCTCTGCTGATTTTAAACAACAGGTACAGAAATCAAAATAAGCATCAAACAAGAAAATTCAGATCTGTTTGTGGTGGGAAGCAAGAACTTTGTTACAGAAGAAGATTTGAACATGTTTAAACAGGCCCAGGAACTGGCAATGGAGGTAAGCAGGAGGGCAGGTGTCAGACATAATCTTCTACTCAACAGTGGTAGTAATTTTAATTGTATTTAATTTAATTTAATTGTTTGATTCTCCTTGAAATTTAACATTGGGTGTGTATTTTTTCTATTCAAAACAAACATAATTTTAAAAACGTCTTAGAAGTGGTTATGTTTATTCTTTAAATGTTGGCCTTCTGCATTCTGATTTTAGAAATGTAAACTTGAAACATATAATTATGTAATATAACATTGACAGGAATTTTGTTGATGATGAGTTTGTCTCCCAGCTAAGAAATATTCTCTTCTTTGGGCTGATATGCTCTATGCCCAATTTTTAAGTGTTTTCTTTTTTTTTTCTTCGTTTCTAGTAGTTGCTTTGTCTAGAACAACTTTTTATGTATATAAAGTTTTTTATGTTTTCATTTTCATAACATATAATCACATGTATACTATTACATAGCCAACATTGTATTGTATTATTAAATGTTTACATCAATTCATTTTACCATCAACTCCCAAATACGATTATTGGCTCTTCTGCTCTCCATACACCATATTTGTACCTTATCCATCACTTTCTTCTCCCTCTCTCCTCCCCCTCCCTACCTTTCTTCCCTCTGTCATCCTTCTCTTCACTACTTCCCCTTCCTCTCTCCTTCTCCTCTCTCCCCTTTCCACTCCTTCTTTCTCTCCTCCTCTTTCCCCCCTCTCTCCTATCCCTCTCTTCTTCCCTTACCTCTCTCCTCTACTTCCCACTCTTCATCTCATTTACTTGGTGTATTTCAGTTTCTGAGTGAGCTCCATTTTATGTTGATGGTATTTATAATTCCTTTTCAGTATACATATTTAATTTTAACATATATCTTTCTTTTTTTAAAAAGAGAGAATAAAAAAGTATACATATATAGTCATTATACTTTTAAACCCAACGACCCCTGCCTAATTTTGGCTGAAATGTAGACCTGGTTACATTTCCCAGCTATTCTCAGCATTATATACATCCTTACATGCCCCCAATTTGTGATTCTGTCTTTAAATCTCAATAGTTTCCCCATATTTCATGTTCCCTCTCCATTTTTCCATATCTTGGTTTAGGTTACCCTTAATTGTCTATAAATGGCAATCCTTACTCTTCAATGTTCATTACAATTCCCTTAATCTACTATATAGAATAACAAGCAGTACACATCTCACTTTGTTCATCATCTTAAAAGTTCGATATATGTCCATGTTTCATATATTTTAACCCATGCTTAATTGTCCTTCTATTTTAAGTTCAGTTCAGTTTTCTTTTTCCAAATCTGAGTTTGAGTACGAAAATTAGAACAAAACTTAGATGCTTTTAAAAGAGAAAAAAATATTTGCAGGTAGTCCTTGACTTACAACTATTCATTTAGTGACCGTTCAAAGTTACAGCGGCTCTGAAAAAAGTGACTTATGACTGTTTCTCGCACTTACGGCTGCTGCAGCTTCCCCATGGTGGTCCCATGATCAAAATTCAGGGGCTTGGCAGCTGGCTCGTATTTATGACAAGTGTCATATCACTTTGACACATAGAAAAGATACCTTTTTATGCTTTTAGAGGGAAACCACTTATTGTATTAAAGATTAAGAAAGTCCAGTGTTTTAAATAAAAATAAAATGTTTAAAAATAAAGGAACTGAGCTTTCTTCAACTTCAAAGCAAAATTTAGTTCTGGTTTCAGCTGAGGATTTACTTAATAGTTTATCCAAAGCCGATGTTCGTTCCAAGGTCACGTGATCTCCAACTTTATGGGTCACATGACCTCCATCTTTATGGGTCACGTGATGTCTATCTTTATGGGTCATTGATCTCCATCTTTATGGGTCATATGATCTCCATCTTTATAATCTTCCCAATTGGCTTCCAACAGGGAAAGTCAACGAGGAAAGCCCAATTCGCTTAACATCCTCCAGTGACCTGTTTAACAATTGTGGAGAATAAAGGTCATAAATGGGACACAGCAGTGGTGGGATTCAAATAATTTAACAACTGGTTCTCTGCTCTAATGAATTCTTCCAACAACCAGTTCACCAAATTGCTCAGAAAGCTAACAATCGGTTCTCCCGAATTGGTGCAAACTGGCTGAATCCTACCACTGGAACACAGCTCTCTTAACTTAGCAATGTAAATTTTGGATTCAGTTGTGGTTGTAGGTCGAGGACTATTTGTAGTAGGGCTAAGTAGCCTTCCTACATAGCTGTCCTTAAGCTATTTGGCTGGACTACACATTTGCTCTCAATGCTTAAATACCAAGGAGACTTCATGTTTCTGTTGGAGTGACCACTGCCATTTTTAAGTTGCTACCTGTAGCCAGGTATCTCCTAACCTCTAGAAGCAAATAATCATCGGGGAGGGAGGGAGGGTGGGGAAAGTGTTTGAAATTGAAATATAGTGGGAGAAAAGGAATAGCCATTCTACACTGATACATTTTCTTAAAAACTGTCATTAATAGAAGATAGGTTGTAAAAACGGTGGAGAAGTAAATGGACGTTACCCTTCGGTGATAGAATTTGGAAAATATGAGATCCAGACCTGGTACTCCTCACCTTATCCACATGAATATGCAAGGTAAGAGAACTGTCCCTTTACATACTGTAGGTATGCCATGTATACATTTGCAGAGAATGGGAAGAAAATGTGATCCATATTATGATGCATTCAATCCAGAGCTGGGTTCCTACTGGTTTGCACTGGTTCAGTGGAACCGGTAGTGGAAATGGTGACTGGGTCGCCGAACCGGTAGGGACGGCATGCTCGCCACGTCCTTGAACCGGCAGTAATGCCGGCAGAAACCCACCCCTGGTTCAATCCCAGCCCATTGCGTCAATTATAGCTGCTACCATTTACAAGACGCCTCAGATTCAAAGGCTAGGTGAAAGTTGAATTCTATAGTATAGAACTCTGTTCCTGAAACCATATATAGAAATGTTAGTTTTTAACCCCAAATGAAGATGAAATAATAAGAAAGATTATGGACTGTGCCGAAATGGATAAACTAACAAAAGAAATACAGGGAAAGGAAGAATCAGAATTCTACCAGATATGGGATAAATGGTATAGGTGGATGGAAGAAAGAAAGAAAAATCAATGAAAGAATATAACAACACTCAAAAATAATAGTTATGAGTAAAATAAGAGGGTTAAGAATGGTGAAATCTAAATGAAATACGATAGAAGGGGAAATAATATAATGTGAGCGATATCAGTTGATGATTGCTAAGATAAAAAACAGGAAATTCCTGTTCGCACTGTATTGTATAAATGTGGTATACGTCTAATTTTTGTGTGTTTGTATTTTACATGTTTGTTAATAAAAATCTTTTTAAAAAAAAGAAATGTTAGTTTTTAGCTTATTTATTATCATTGAAATAATTTTTAAAATGAGCTCGATTCTCCCCCCCCTCCCAAAAAAATACTGTAGGTATCAAATTATGGTTCTGCTTCTTTTAGTTTACAAAATATTCACCGATAGTTATTCAGCAGGGACGATGGGCTCCAACTGAACTAATGCAATATTTACAGGGAGTTGTGCAGTTGTTGCATTCCTTTGGGATCTATATTATTAAACAGGTATTTGATTATTATCAATGTAAGCAGCTCGTTTAATTCCAGGCATGGCAGAATATCTGTTTTGACCAATTCTTCCTGTCTCTTTAATTCATCTGGAAGAAATAAAGGATAACTGTAATTGGTTCAAAAGCATTTCATACTGATACTCTGATTTTAAACTTCAACAGACTATCAAAGCTTTTCTTGTGTGAATTCTGTCTTAAATACATGAAAAGTAAAAATATCTTGCTAAGGCATGGGAAGAAGTGTGGCTGGTTTCATCCTCCAGCCAATGAGATCTACAGGAGGAAGGACCTTTCCGTGTTTGAGGTAGGTGATACTCCATTGCCCTCAGTAAGTACTGTGTGTGGTTGAAGATTATAGATACCTAGGCAATATTTTTGAGCTGTGTTTTCCTTGGTTTATTAGAGTCCATGCTATTAGGTCAGTGATGGCTAACTTTTTTGTTATCGCGTGCCAAAAGAATGCACCATTGCATTTATAATGCAATGTGTGTGCAACATCCCCCTGCTCCCCCATCCCCTGCGCATGCACGTGTGACTCCCCACCCCCCGTTTTGGACCTAGTAGGCCTTCCTGCAGCATCCCGGGCCAAAAACAGGCTGTGGAGCACGTCCCTGCACTCCCCCACACCTGCACGTGCAACACCCCCTCCCCCACACATGCACACATGTCCCCCGCATGTGCCCTGCACATGCGCAGCAGAGACTTAAAAACCAGCTGGCCGGCGGGAGGCGTGGGTGCATGCAGAGTGGACCTGAGCTTGGGCAACGGCTCACATGCCCACAGAGAGAACTCTGTATGCCACCTGTGGCACGTATGCCATAGGTTCGCCATCTCGGTAATAGGTTTATTGTACAGCGAAATATAATTCTTAATCTTACCAAATGTCCTGATACTTCACATTGACTGTTTCCAGCAGAAAGTCTTTTTGCTGCTGTTACTGTTTCCTAGTTCCTTCCTTGGCTTCCAGGTTGGTTCATTAATATGAGTGGTGAAGAGTTCATTGTTTATTTATAAATAACTTATCCCCTGTTGAGGAATGGATTGATAATGAATGTAAAGGTCATTGTTTAGACTGGCATCAGCCTACACATATCATTGGCATTCTTTGTACAATTGATGGGGTAATTTTTCAATTAAATAAAACAATGATTTAAAAAAATTGAAAAAAATAGTTGAAAAAAAATAAAACAATGAAAAATGAGCTCCAGGTGGAATGGGCAACCTTAATTTATTTCAAGTAATTTATTTAAAGTCCTTATGCAATCAATCTATAATCCTTATTTATTCAGTGACCAGTAAAAATTGAAAAGAACAAAAAGTGAAGCAAATAAATATAATAGTATATTAACAATATACTATTATATTTTATTAAATCACAAAATATAACATTAACTGTGACTGTGTTATTTACTTGGGTGGAAAATCTGAAACAGTAGGTATAAAATAAAAATAAAAACTATATGCCCCTACAATTTATTAGTTAAGATGTATCAGACCAAAATAATATTTAAAACAAAGATAGATATGTCAATTATATCTTGATTTCATCGCAACAAGACAAAATGGATCTGTTGCACATATAATGAATAATTTTAAATCCTGAAAGAGAAGGTTCATATAAAATTTATCTCAATAAATTTAAATTTAAATACAAGTTCATCTTGTTTACATCCTGATGAACAGTATTCAAAGCGTAAGTATTTTTCAGAATTTCTTAGACAATTACTCAGATCTGAAAGTCATGTATGTTGCTTTGACAGTTTAACGAACGGAAATGGAAAATTAAATCTCAAAAAAGTGGAGATAAAGCTTTATCTCATCTTCTTCTTTCCTGAGGTAATTAAGCTAGAAACATGGCATTTGAAGTGTATAATTAAGATGCATTTAGACCTCTGAAAAAGCTCTGTGTTTTATAATAAGAAGTTTACCCCATGTCTGCATTAGAAAGATTGCTGTTCTGTGAATGATTATAACTTAATTTACATTACACAGTGAGAAATACAGTGATATAGTCTTACATATCCTGGATCCCCATTGGCCTTACAATATTTTTGGGGTGAAATTTTAGGAAGTGGGAAAAAAGAATAGGCACTTGTTATTCAATCCCATGTTATTCAATCCCCTTGTCCCAATAAAACCCCTTTTATTTAGGTTAAAGGGAATTCCTCCAGCAAAATCCCGGTGAACAGTCTTTCATGAGATTTCACAACTACACACCTTTATTAGGCTTGGAGAGCTGCCAGGCCGGTATCTTCCAAACGCCACTCTGTAGCAGACATACTTGGCAAGAAGTCAGGAACAGATCTATTCTATCTGAAAGCTACTCCAAAACATGACAAATTAGATTCTTATTTGCAGATGTGATAGTACAGACAGTGAGAGCAATGTTACTCTCTACTTTTTTGCATCACCCCTCATGGCTGTTAAGCTTATTAAAGCTTAACATAGTTGATGTCTAATTAGAGAAAATGAACCAAAAATAGAAAAAATTGGATTACCTTGTGTACATTTCACTGGAAGAATAAATGGCACAGACAGATCCTTGTAGAGTTGCGTTGAGCTGCTGCTATGCTAAGATACTGATGTGAAAATTCTCTTCTCTCTAGGTTGATGGGAATATCAGCAAGATTTATTGCCAAAACCTTTGCTTGTTAGCAAAGCTCTTTCTTGACCATAAAACCTTATACTATGACGTTGAGCCATTCCTTTTCTATGTTCTCACCAAGAATGATGAGAAAGGGTGCCACTTAGTTGGATACTTCTCCAAGGTAAAAGTTTGATCTTACCATTACCAGAGTGTCTTGCTTTTATGCAGAATGTTTGTTGGGAAACGGCATTTCAAATGGGAAAGAACACATTTTTTTTACTGTTTGAAAATGCCATTATCTTTTTAAAAAGTGTTCTGAGGACATTGGATTTAGGTAACAAATACAGTGCACAGATCAGTGGTGGAATTCACTTAGGTTTACCACTGGTTCACAACTGTGAGCGAGCGGATGTGTGCTTTCCGTACATGCATGCAACTTTCCACGCATGTGCTTTGCTCGTACGCAGTAGTGGTTTGGTGGTCTTGGTCGCTGGAACTGGCAGCGACCCAGGCCTGCCACTCCCCTGAACCAGTTCTTCGGGCGGGGCCATAGGCTCCGCCATCTTCTTTTTTTGCTTCTGTGCATGCTCAGAATAATTTTTATTGCACTGTGCATGCGCCCGCAACGCCCACGAGCAAACCAGCAGTAGTGCCTGCCAGAACCGACCCCTGGTGTACACATATGTACGAACTGGTCCAAATTGGCTGAGTACTACTTCTGGCACAGATCCTTTAAATCACCCATGTTTGAAGCAAAACCTAACAGTATAATAATGGCTGTTCAGAGGAGGTGCTGCCTTTGGCCATTTAATTCTCCCTCACTTTATTGAGTTGCATATTTCATATAATTTGTCACCTGCATATAGTATGTTCAATCTGTACTTCCCTCATTAGTACCTGGAAGAAATGGCATAATATTATTTAAAAAAATAAAATAACTGGGCTTTGCAACCCTAGAATCTCAGACCAGATTAAAGGCTACGTTTTGTGGAAATCTAACTCTTCAAAACCCAAGAACCAGGACTGAAATCCAGCAGGTTCTGGAGAACCAGCTGGGCCGAGAGTGGTGTGGGAATGGAGATTTTGCAGTATCCTTCCCCTGCCATGGACACCAAGCCACACCATTCCCATCAAGCCATGCCCACAGAACTGGTAGTAAAAAAAATTCATCACTGCCAAGAACTGCTATGGATCCATGATCAGAAATGATAATTTTGCCACCGTCTGCCTATTTACGCCTCCCTTTCCAGCCTCCCACCCTTGTTTTTCTTTCTTTCAGGCTCAGATGAAGAGGATGCAGTGTGTGGGACCAGCAAAGTTGCCTCAGATTATCCCTGGTCTGGCATTGCCTTACGAAGTGTCTGAGCCTTACTCTATTGCTAAAGGAGTCCTGCTGTGAGTTGACCCATAGCTGTTTGTTGCTTAGATTTGTAGTTAGCAGGATGGGTTAAACAGAGGGAGGGAGTTCTCTTCTAGCACTCTTCTTCATCTGTTTGCTGTTTGGCCAGGAGTGACCATAGGGGGAGGGCCCAAAAAGTCAAGATGTCAGCCATAACGATGTGGTTGAAGTACGTAGAAAAGGTGGGACTTCGATCGCACGCCATCACGCTTCTTGACTTCCTTGGTCTCTTCCCATATGGACGCCCCTGTCAAAGATTATTTCTTTTTCCTTTTTTAATTTCCTAAAGTGTTTGCGCTCCCTTGATCTACCTGAAAGCATTCCAAGGTGTTTTATAGAATAGTACAAAGAGATACATGTTTACGTGGCAGAATAGCAATACTGAATTATGTGAGTTTCAAGGATTTCTGAATCGAGAAGTGCAAAAATAAAGAATAAGTCACCACAATATTAGATTCCTGCCAGCAGTCAGGTTGAAAGATATCAGCAGTTGCTTAGCAGGACATGCTCGGTGAGAATAAATCAGACCAAATCTTACAAAAATGATGAGGGCATAATACTTGGCCCAAAATTGTGTCCTCTCCATAGCAGAAAGGGCACGTGGACCAAGGTGGTTAAACATAAACATTTTATGTGATATTTTCTATCAAGTCCCTGATATAAAGAGAGGACTTCAAGAGAGGACCAGCTGTTGGTGTATGAAGGTACAGAAACATGAATACAGGTAGTCCTTCACTTACGACCATTCATTTAGTGACCTCTCAAAGTTACAGCAGCACTGAAAAAAGTGACTGGTCCTCGCACTTTGCAACTGTTGCACCATCCGCATGGTCACGCAATCAAAAATTGGGCACCTGGTAGATGGCATGTAAAGGTCGCAGTGTCCCAGGTCATGTGACTGCCATTTGAGACCACCTTAATTGTCTTCTGGCCAGCAAACTCAATGCGGGAAGCAGGATTTACCTAACCGCCACTCCCGTTCATTTAACAATTGCTATGATTCACTTACAAGGACTGTGGTGGCTCAGTGACTAAGACGCTGAGCTTGTCAATCAGAAAGGTTGGCAGTTCGGTGGTTCGAATCCCTAGCGCCGCGTAACGGAGTGAGCTCCTGTTACTCGTCCCAGCTTCTGCCAACCTAGCAGTTCCAAAGCATGTAAAAACTGCAAGTAGAAAAATAGGAACCACCTTTGGTGGGAAGGTAACAGCGTTCCGTGCACCTTCGGCGTTTAGTCATTCTGGCCACATGACCACGGAGACGTCTTCAGACAGCGTTGGCTCTTCGGCTTTGGAACAGAAATGAGCACCGCCCCCTAGAGTTGGGAACGACTAGCACACATGTGCAAAGGGAACCTTTACCTTTATGATTCACTTAACAGCCATGGCAAAACAGATCATAACATGGGGTGCAACTCGCTTAACCAACTGTCTTGCTCAAGTCTCAGTTTTGGTCCTAGGTCCAGGACTACCTGTAATAAAACCAACCATTCTTGCTGAAAATCAGTGGTGATCCCCACAGCCTAGAATGCACTGCAGCTAGGTGCCTCTTAATGCTTTCCAAAGAAAATATTAGATAAGAAAATATTCCAAATAAATGAATGATTTCAAACCTTGCTTTTTTCATATATATATATTTTTGAAGACTGGACAGTTACCTGTCTGAAATGATATAGGATCTCCTGCTTGAGCAGGATGCTGGACTTGAAGACCTCCAAGGTCCCTTCCAGCTCTATTCAGAGTCATTGTGGACACCTTCACGTGGTGCTAAGAGATCGGGCTACGTATTGTAGCCCTGTGAAAAGCTGCAGTACGAGTCTCAACTCTGCTGCACTGGACGAGTCTCTGCAGGTTTAACCCATCTTGCTGGCTACTGATTTAAGCAACAGCTCTATAGGATTCAGGGCATCGTAGGCTTCTCTGCTTGTCCCAGGCACTCCAACCTTCCATCTGGATTTGCCCCTAAAAGGAGAGGGAAAAATGTGGCTTATATGAAGGGTAAGTTGTAAGTAAGCACAGATGATGACATTGTACATAAAATTGTTCCTCATTGTAGGATGTACCTATTAAGACCCTGGCCGCAGATGACATTTTTCTGCCTTTGTGGAACTTGGCTCAATTTAGCTTTGTATCTGGTCTAAACTTGGTCCGTTTCTTAAAACTTTTCATTTTGGAATGGAAATGTAACCTGGCCATGATGGCATTCTCCCATCATGTTTTTTATATTTGCTTTCCACATGAAGCATGGGATAGCTGATTCACCATCACTTTGATTGCCTTTCAATATGTGCACGTCACTTTTTCCTCTTTCAGTGAAAATACTTGAGTACTGTTGTACTGTATTTGCTAATAAACACAAATGGAAATATTACTACTAATAATAATGGTGCAAATCAATAATTTTTTCTTCTTATAAATTGTATATAATATAATGTATGTATAATTTTTTTCCCCTATTTTTTATTTATTTATAAAAAAAGGATGTATGTATGTATGTTCCAGCATAACTCTGGAGCACCTCGAGCAATTTTAACCAAACTTGATACACAGATGACTTACCCTCTGGAAATAAATACTGGGTGGGTAAGACACCCCTGGTGGGTATGTGTGTGTGTGTGTTCCAGCATAACTCTGGAATGCCTGGGCCATTAAGGAGAGTTAAGTATGGCGTTTGTGATGTTAGTCCTTCTCAGCTTCCTCTGGAAAGCCAGCCGTGACATTCACCCTCCAGTGGGCCAATGGGGAAGCGTCTTATGATTTGGGGCAAAGTACCAGGATCGTAGACAGGGTGGGAAAGAGGAGTGCATGGGAGAGAGAAGGGAGAGGGCAGCCCCTTTCAATGGCTCTCTCTCAGACAAACAGTTCAACGTCTATAAATACCTGGGCAACGCCGGTTTATCAGCTAGTTGATAATAAATGATAAGGATGCAAATTAAAGATTGGGTTTTTAAATTATGCAGAAGGTTCCTTTTTCCTATGTGTGAAACCCCCCTGCCACAATTTCTCATGAAAGATGTCAATCACAGGAGGAAACTGTGATAGTGTTCCAATATGCACTAAAAAAAATTTGCACTGGTATGAAAAAAAATAGCACTATGGGTAGGTAAAAGTACTCATGGTGCCAGTGTGCCTTCAGATGTTCTTGGTATGCAAAGCATCGCCTGGCATTCCTCTTTTCTTTCTTTTTAAATAATATTTCAATTGAAAAATCGAAGCTGGCATACCTCTCTAACTATTTTTATTTACATAAATGCCTCTGGGCCTCCAAGATAGACTCTCAAGATTTCCTTGAAAAAGAAGTATTAGAAAACTGCAGCTCATTGGTTTAGGAGTTTATCCATTTGATCCACTGAGATTAAGAGCCGCGGTGGCGCAGTGGTTAGAGTGCAGTACTGCAAGTTACTTCTGCTGATTTCCGGCTGCCTGCAATTTGGCAGTTGGAATCTCACCAGGCTCAAGGTTGACTCAGCCTTCCATCCTTCTGAGGTGGGTAAAATGAGAACCCAGACTATTGTGGGCAATATGCTGACTCTGTAAACTGCTTAGAGAAGGCTGTAAAGCACTGCAAAGCGGTATATAAGTCTAAGAGCTATTGCTATTGCTATCCAGGATTGGGGGGAAGACACTGATAAGCAAGATAGCAGAAGAGCTGGGGCCAAGAGGCTCCAACCTTGGCAACTTCACAACTTGTGGATTTCAACTCCCAGAATTGCTCAGCCAGAAATGCTGGGAGTTGAAGTCTTGAAGTTGCCATTTTGGAAGCCCCCTTCGTTAGCCAAAAATGTCCTTTTGCCTCAAAATATGGGAGGGATTGGGAATTTAGTCTACCCATAGCTATAATGTCCTCCTGGCTGACCTACATGAGATGACGAGCAGCTGCAATTCCAAAACATGCATTTGTTTCAACATAAGGAGGTTTTAGTTAGGAGTAAGGTGTTCTTTTCCTGTCTTCCAATGAGTGGTTCATCTCTGAGATGATGCCCCATCCAGCTCTGAAAGCCCAACACCAAGGGCCCATCATCACAGTGAGGGGGCAAAAGCTGCAAGCAGTGGACCAATTTACATACCTTGGCAGCACCCTCTCCCGCACGGTGACAATTGACATTGAGGTCAACTGCAGAATCACCAAGGCAAGCTCTGCATTTGGCGGACTACTGACCGCTGTGGAATAAGCTTTGCTACAAAGCTCAAAGTCTACCGAGCAGTAGTGCTAACTCCCCTGATGTATGGCAGTGAGATTTGGACTGTATACAGGAGGCACGCTAGGCAATTGAACCACTTCCCTGCTACCTATCTCCCCAGACGTCTGAAGATCCAGTGGCAGGACAAGGTGCCAGACATGGAAGTCCTTCCAGAGCAGGCCTGCCATCCATTCACACCCTGCTGATGAAAGCCCAGACACGCTGGGCAGGCCATGTTGCAAGGATGCCAGACCACCGTGTCCCTAAACAGTTCCTCTATGGTGAGCTGTCTCAAGGAAAGCGATCGCACGGGGGACAGGAAGGAAGTGATACAAAGACACGTTGAAAGCCTCCTTCAAGTCCCTGGATATCGACACCACCTCCTGGGAAACCCTGGCACAAGATCGATCCACATGACGCATGCTGATCCACCAAGGCTGCCAGACATCTGAGGACAGAAGGACAACCACAGCACAAGAGGCGCGAACACTCTGCAAAGCCAGAGCTGCAAATGCTGCAACAATGGTGCCCACACATGTCTGCCCGACACGTGGCAGAACATTCTGTGCCCATATAGGCCTTACCAGCCACCTGCGGACACACCATGGACAGTCCACAATCCGCTAGATGTCAAAGTCCTCTTCGAACACGAACATCATCATTATCTCTTGGAAACAAAAATGGTGTTTGGGCCATTTCTCTTTCTTGCAAAACCCATGACCCGCCCAATTTTGCACAACTTCCTGAGTCCTGAGTAGGATCACCCAAACACATTAGAATCTCTTTGAGGTTACCTAGTGTCCCCCCACCCCCCATTGCTTTTGGAACCAAGATCTGCAGCCTTGCATTAGAATTAGAATTAGAATTAAAATTATTTATAAGCCAAGGGACGCTGTAGCTCAGTGGCTAAAATGCTGAGCTTGTCGATCAGAAAGGTCGGCGGTTCGAATCCCTAGCGCCGCGTAACAGAGTGAGCCGTTACTTGTCCCAGCTCCTGCCAACCTAACAGTTCGAAAGCATGTAAAAATGCAAGTAGAAAAAATAGGAACCATCTTTGGTGGGAAGGTAACAGGGTTCCGTGCACCTTCGGTGTTCAGTCATGCCAGCCACATAACCACGGAGACATCTTTGGACAGCGCTGGCTCTTTGGTTTTGAAATGGAGATGAGCACCGCCCCCTAGAGTCGGGAATGACTAGCATATATGTGCGTGGGGAACATTTACTTTTACTTTATTGACCAAGTGTCAAAGGAATTTGTCTCGTGTGCATAAGCTCCCAGTGTACATACAGTAACAATGATGGATCATTATCATAGTCATTTTAAAAATACATTCATACATCATCCCTCACACATGAATGAAATGACATAAAGTAAAAGAAGGCACAGACCAGAAGGTACTGAATGTCTTCTTTGCTTTTTCTCCATTTCTCAACCTCAACCACTGGGGAGTTCTGGGAATTGAAGTCCACCTACTGAGAGATTCTGGATTTGATCACTGTTCTGCTTTCCAAATTCCTCCCCTCTTCTTTTGCTTGGCTGCTTCCAGCTTCTTCTCCCAATCGTTAGAGGTCTGACAGAAGGACCATCTGTTCACTAGAATAAATAGATTCTTAACATCTGATTAAAAAAAACAATCCTGAGCAAATCTTAATGAAATACAGTTTGGTTGTTATCTATTCACAACCACCAGTTTATTCAACGGATTTCTAATTTGCATTTTGTCTTCTTCTGAGTACACCAAATAGATCCTCTGGGCACCTTTGTTCCCTCATTTACATTAATCAATTTCTTTCTTTACTATTTTCATTCCTTTTAAAATCTGAGACTCTAATGGCCAGTTTGTTTTACTGATTTTGAATATTTTAGTTGCATTATATATAGATCTACATATACAAGGAAGCCTCGACTTACAACAGTTCATTTAGTGACTGTTCACAATTACAAAGGCACCAAAAATGTGGCTTATGACCATTTTTCACACTTATGACCATTGCAACATTCCCATGGTCACATGATCAAAATTCGGACCCTTTGGAAATGATTCATATTTATGACGGTTGCAGATTCCTGGGAGTCATGTGATCAACTTTTGTACCTTCTTACAAGCAAAATCAATAGGGAAGCCAGATTCATTTAATAACTATTACCAACTTAATAATTCACTTAAGAACTGGCTTGAAAGGTCGTAAAATGGGGCAAAATTCACTTAACAAATGTTTCATTTAGCAACAGAAATATTGGGCTCAATCGTAAATCAACGACTGACTATCTATCTATCTATCTATCTATCTCTATCTATCTATCTCTATCTATCTATCTATCTATCTATCTATCTATCTATCTATCTATCTATCTATCTATCTATCTATCTATCTATCTATCTATCTATCTATACCTACCTACCTACCTACCTACCTACCTACCTACCTACCTACCTACCTATACCTATACCTATACCTATACCTACTTACCTACCTACCTCTGTCTATCTACCTGTATATTTTGGAGTATAAGACGCACATCTTTCCCTCAAAAAAGAGGCTGAAAATCTGGGTGCATCATATACATTGAATACAGCATTTTTTGCCTCCCGAAGCCCTGCCCTCTCCACCAAAATGTATAGCTTTTAGGAGGCTTTCAGAGTGCTCCTGGGGGTTGGGAAGGGCAAAAATGAGCAAAAAATGGGCCCTTTTTTGCTCAATTTGCCCCCCCCCGGAGCACTTTACAAGCCTCCTAAAGACTATTCATGCCCTTTTTTAAAAAAAACAATGGGCCCGTTTTTGCGAAAAAACGGGCCGTTTTTGGGAGGTTTGCAGAGTGCAAAAACTTTTTTTAAATTTATTTCTTCAAAACCTTGGTGTATCTTATACTCCAAAAAATACGGTAGGTATCTCTCTCTGTGTGTGTCTCTCTCTCCCTCTCTCTCTCCCTCCCTCCCTCCCTCTCTTCTCTTTCTCTTTCTCTTTCTCTCTCTAATTAAATGGATAATGAACAATAAAGAAGCGAATGTCCATTTATGGATAAGATATTGGGTGGGTGTGTGAGAATAAAATATTATCTCAAGTGTAATATAAAGTGTAATTCCCTCTGAATTGAACTCAGCTATACTCCAAGTGACCCTGACCTCTTCGTGTAGCTTTTCTTGGTGACAGTGCAGAAGGACTCCACTGGTCTTCATGGGTAGTTTTACGATTTCCTATTCTTACTCTGCAGCCCTGGGATTTCTTTCATTCAACTATTCACCAAAATTGTTTGTTTGTAAGTAGGAGCCCATAGCCTTTGTGCTTTCCTTTCAAGAAATTTTGGTCTATTTCCCCAAGAGCCAATTTTTGCCTTACTGCTCTCATTGTTCAATTAAAACAACACCATGTCCTATAATGAGCACCAACCAACCATTTACCTCAAGTTAACTCACTCAAAATCCCCCACTTTGTAGAAATAATGGGCTATTTCCCATTGATGGGGAAGAACAGACATATGAGGTATCAGTTATGCACACTGGGCAAATACTGGTGTGTGTGGGTGTGTGTGTGTAAAATCAAGATGACTGTTCTGCCTGCCATCTTGGTTGTTTTGATTACACTGTAGATGCCTTTATGAGAGCAAGTCTCATGGATAGTGTCATTCTCTTAATTCCCCCATTCACTGTTTGATCTCTCTTGCTGTATTTCAGCTGCTGCATGGTATGACTGACACAGCAGGATTGATTGATAGATTTATTTAATTTATATGCCGCCCTTTTCCCCGAAGGGGACTCAGGGCGGGTCACAGTTCAATCGGGAAGGGGTACAGACAGGGGGTAAAAGAAAAAAACAAACATAACAGTACACAATTTAAAAACACACAACAACCATACCATTCAAGAAGGGGGGCAGAAGCTTTTTTAGCCCCAGGCCTGTCGGAATAGCCAGGTTTTAAGGGCTTTGCGGAAGGCCTGGAGGGTGGTGAGGGTTCTAATCTCCACAGGGAGTTCGTTCCAGAGGGTCAGAGCAGCCACAGAGAAGGCTTTCCTCTGGGTAGTCGCCAGTCGACATTGGCCGGCGGATGGAATTCGGAGGAGGCCTAGCCTGTGGGATCTGATCGGTCTATTGGAGGTAATTGATGAAAAATAGGTTAGAAGGCCTCCCTACTTGGTTGGCATGGTTGACTCTTGGGTCTATTTATTTTATTAGGTGGGCCAGTTAGAAAACCTTGTTGACACTGTTTAGATTTTCTCATTATCTTTCACCAGTGGTGGGCTGCTGCCAGTTCGGACCGGTTCAAGTGAACCGGTAGTTCCTATTTTGTCCTATATCGCCATGGTTTTGGAGCTGTGCACATGGATGGCGTGTGCGTGAGCAAAGCACACATTTTCCAGTGCTGGGCGAACTGGTTGTTACATTATGTGATGCCCACCTCTGCCCTTCACAATATTTTCAGCCATCTCCCTTGCTTTCCTCTTTTCCAGGAAAAGCTGTGCCAGCAGAAGTATAACGTCTCCTGCATCATGATCATGCCCCAGTACCAAAGGCAAGGATTTGGGAGGTTCCTGATCGATTTCAGTAAGTGAAGGGCTGCCTTTGCCTTCGTGAATTTGGGAAGTGGATATTGCAGTGAAAAACCAGCAAGAGCAACGGTGCTTTTCTGCACCTAGACAATGGGCTTTCTGTGTCTAATTGCACCCGGGCAGAATAAGTCCATTAAAAGAAACATTTAATCTTGTGATATACCTGAAGAAGCAGCCTCTCTCTCTCTCTCTCTCTCTCTCTCTCTCTCTCTCTCTCTCTCCTTCCCTCCCTTCCTCCCCCCCACCCGCTTTCTCTTCGCAGGGATATTAGCTCTTGATGCTGTTAGGTTGAATGAATTGTTTAAATTGCATTCCTTTCATGTTATTGTTCATTAATACAGAGAGAAGCCGTGATTTGTCATTAAAGTAAGAAGGTAATTTAAGGCCTTCTCCAGTTCCTAGATTTCTTTTTAGCGCAAAGTGTATTTTAGATGAGCAGTACCTAAAATGGAGCATAACGTTTTAGACTTTTGTTCCTTTCAAAAACGTAATTGCCTCAAGTCTGAAAGAGACAATACTTCTTGGAGCACGCTGTGAAAAACGGTATATCCTGATTTTATTTTATTTTTAAATAAATCATGCACTTAGGCAGACGGCGTATTTTGAACAGCTCAAAATATTACCTCCACTGCTTCTGTATAGTTTTTATTAAAAGGCAAGAGAACAAAACGTAACCTCTAAACCCTGGGTGGGTTGCTGCCGGCGTTACTGCCAGTTCGCAACCTGCGCGCAAGACGTGTGCTGCACGCACATGCGCTATTCAATGTAAATTGTTCTTCGGGCATGCGCAGAACAATTTACAGTGAACTGCACATGTGCAGTCACTAAAATCCAAACTGGCAGCAGCCAAGCAGCAGCGAGGGAACTGGTTTGGGAGCGTGGCAGGCCTGGATCACCTCCGGTTCTGCGACCCAGGCCTGTATTCCACTACTGGTTCAGCCGAACCAAGCCGAACTGGCAGCAACCCACCTCTGCAATAAACGGACTAAATGTTTAACCAGGGTGTCAAACTTGATTTCATTGAGGGCCACATCAGGGTTGTGTTTGACCTCAGGGGGACAGGGTGGGCGTGGCAAGCTCAATGTCACTCATTTTGGGGGTGCCTATGATGGCCCAAGTGCTCTGCCAGTGAAAACGGGCTCCCAAGCTCTGTTTGTGGCTGCTACGGCTTCCTGCAACCCTCTGCCAGTGAATGTGTCTCACTTAACGCCCATGTTGGTGAGCAACAGATTGGCTGGCCTCTATTGCGGTCATTAAACAACGATTACCTGTTGCAGTTGATATTAACTTATTACTTGGATTTTGACAATGATTTGTAGACTTTAACATTGTGTTTAATTGTTTTAAACCCAGTAATAAATATTGAAAACTCTAGCCCGCTCTGCTGCTTGGAAATTCCCTGTTCACTTCATGTTTTATCTTTCTGAATTTTTTTTCTCCTTTTTTCTTTCATCTATCTTGTTTTCACCCCCATCCCCCACTCCCAAAATGCTTAATTCAAGTCACATTTAATCACATTTTTTTTAAAAAAAAAAACCTTGACATTTCTGGCACTTTAGAGTTTCTTCTCCATGATCGGTGTTGTCAAAATTGAAATTGAGAAGAAGATGGATATAAGTAGGAAGATTTTGTTTTGCATTAGCAGTGGTCATGAAAAAGAGATACTGCTAATCATTTTCTTTCAGAATATTCATGTTTGACATTTTAGAAATTACAGAAGGGACTTGAGTGCTGCTAGAAAACTTAAAAAAAATATTTTTCAAAAGCCTGCCTCCTCCTTCTAAATTGGATCCCAGCAGGGAGCATCATCAGAGAGTATTCAGGAACTGAATCAAAACGACGGCTGACATTTCTCTTCTGATGAAAAAGGTGATGTTTGAAATGCAAAATATAAATTGGGAGAATGCTTAATACGGCGTTTAATTCTGATGAACCGGCTTACCTGTTGCTTCATCAAACTCAAGGTGAAGCAACAGCTGCTGCCAGATCTCAGGAATGTTTTTATGAAGAGAAACATATTTTTCTTGATTTCTTAACATGAAGGATGGGCTTTCAGATGTAGGAGGTGAGCAGGTGGTGTCAAACACATCATCAGTTTGGAGTCTCTGCGCCCCCTTAAGAGACCTAAGTCCAGTTCTCCTCAAAGTCCGTTGATAATTCAAAAGTACTACAAGTTTATTTCATGCTACCTATTCAAAAGAATTTGAAATAGTAACATTTGAGGCAAATTGCTGACAGTTGTTTTCACTGGCAGAGCAAGAGGCTGTCGCAGCCAAAAACGGAGCTCGGGAGTCTTGTTTTCGCTGGCACTCCTGATACGAATGTCATCGAGCTGGCCATGCCCATTCGGGCCACGCCCCCCCCCCAAGGTCAAACACAACCCCCCCCCCACACACACATATATATATATATATATATATATATATATATATATATATATATATATATATATATATATATATATATATATATATATATATATATATATATATATATATATATATATATATATATATATATATATATATATATATATATATATATATAAAGTCACAACCCCTTGTATGCCCCAATTTTGGGAGGAAGCTAATTTATTTAGCTTATTTATCAGCACAAATACTACACACACACACACACACACACACATATATATACACACACACACACATATATACACACACACACAAACAGATATATATATATATAATTATATATATATATATATACACACACACACACACACACACACACAAGTTGCATTTAGCTAAACATGTGTTTTGTGAGAAAATGGGTTTCAAAAAAGACATTTGATTTTACACATGCACAGGAAACCTATGAGATTTATTTTAAAATGTCACACTTTATTCAGAGGTTAAACAGAACACAGGAATGAATTGTAATATGTGTTGTGGCCAGACTCTGACAGTGGGCTCTGCATTGGAGGCAGAGATGGGGCCAGGGCTGTCTGACAGTTATCAGTTGCCTTCGGAGTCGGACATCAGTGGGGCAGAAGAACAGTTGGAACCCATTCCCAGTGTGCATGCATGCACAGAGCTGCCAGGAGAAGGGAACAGCTAAGGAACAAGGGTCAACTCAGGAGTAAAGCCACAGGAGGACAGTGAATGGCCCCTCCCATAGGGAATCAAGAAGAGCGAAAGGGGAGGGGAGTTTGCAGGAGACAATGAGTTTGATTAATTAGGGTGAAGATCTGTTCCTGACTTCTTGCCAAGTAATTGCTGCTACAGCTTGGCGTTTGGAAGATATCACCCGGGCAACTCTCCAAGCCTGCTAAAGGTCTGTAGTTGTGAAATCTCATGAAAGATTGTTGACCGGGACTTTGCTGGAGAAGCATTCCCTTTAACTTAAATGAAAGAGGTTTTATCGAGTCGGCTTCATGATCTTGGGAAGCTTAGGTCAGAACAATATGCACAATTGTTGTGCTCTGGAGACAGCTGTTTTGTTTTTCTCTGTTGCTTGTTTCTGCATTTCTTTCCCATTCTTTTTGAATACAGTGATCAGAACTGTACACAGAAAACCAACTGCAATTGCACATCATTGATTTAAGCACGTTGTTTTACTGTCTATCCTCTTCCTAACGATACCTTGGATAGAAATTGCCTTTTCCTTTTTTCAACACCCACACAATGGATTGTCACTTTCATTCAGCTGTAATTCCCTCTGAGAGCTTTGGCAGAAGGACAAAGCAAAGCTGCGTGCTGCACTATATTCCCCTGGCACAGGAAATGGGGTGACCATGTGAGTCTGGAGTTTTGAGGCTGCTGGAGCTGATTAATGTTTCTTCGTGGGAGGATGTAGCTCCCCTCTTTCTTAAAGGACATAACAGTATGGTCCCTTGTGGTGACATCTTCTCGTGAACCAGAATATTTCAAAAATTATGGTTCATTCTTGAATACAATCTTCTTGGCAAAGATGGTTGCAAAATTAGAATCGTTGCAATTCCAAATGCAGACCAATGGCATTGAACATTTGGAGAGTTGAACATTTGGTTGGGATTGGTTGCTGCTTTGATCATTCCAAAATATGACCTGTCAAAAAAAGGCTTGACCTTCTTGGTCATATATGCAATAAATCATAGACAGAGGTGGGTTACTGCTAGTTCAGCGTACAAGTTTTTTTGCGCATGCTCACTTTGCTCACACACATGCCAAACGTGTGCTCTGTGCGCGTGCACATTTGCAACTAAAAAGGTCTGCGCATGCGCAAAATGTTAGAAAAGGGGGGGAAAGTACATTTCTGCAGTGAAAATTGTTCTGTGCATGCGCAGAACTAAAAACAAGATGGTGGGGCTGTAGGAGAACCCGTTCAGGAGCTGGGCAGGTCTGGGTCACTGCAAGTTCCAGTGACCCAGGCCACCAAGTTACTACTGGTTCAGCCGAACCAGTCCGAACTGGTAGAAACACACCTCTGATCATATAGCATATGATTATTACCTCATGCTAGTATAATTTTATGATATATCAGCTATAGGAGAAGAGCAGGCTGAGCTGGAAGGTGGAGTTAAATGTGTCATCAGTTTAGAGTCATTGTCTCGCCACAAGAGGCCTAGGCCCGGCTCCCTGTGAATTCCATTGACCCCATCTAGCGCTAATTTAGCTGTGACTAGTTGACTAGATTTTAGTTTATAAGTACCAATAATAAACTCTTCTGTGCTTTGGACTCAATGAATACTCCTGGCTATTTGTACTTGACATCAGCTGCCGCAATAGTTTCATCCCTGATGCTGTGTTCTTGCAAATATTTCCTTAAATTCTTGTATTATATGTTGTGTTTGTAAATTGTCTATAGAAGACAATAGGTAAATAATAGTTATGGCCAAGTTTTGGAATTTAAGCAATTAATATAACTGATCATACTACCAAATAAAGGACAGGTAAGTAATTGAATACTTTAAATTTATTTAAATCATCAGTGTTTACTGGAAATATTGAATAACTTGCTTGCTAAAATATTTTTAACCACTTCAGCATTTCCAATTGTGAAAAAGCCACTATACATACATACATACATACATACATACATACATACATACATACATACATACATTCATTCATTCATTCATTCATTCATTCATTCATTCATTCATTCATTCTAGGCTTTCATTGCTGTGCAACCAACTAACATGGTCATTTAATATCTAGGATGGCGTTTCTTAACCTTGGCAGCTTTATGATTCATGGACTTCAACTCCCAGAATTCCCCAGAGCAGAGTGGCTGGGGAATTCTGGGAGTTGAAATCCACACATCTTAAAGCTTTCAAGGTTGAGAAACACTGATCTAGGAGATCCTGCAAGATCACGTCGTTTTGTGATTTCTTTCTACCAGGGGTCAAGGATGGAAGAAGACATGGATGGCTAATCTTTTTGTCGTGTGCCGAAAGCTCGTGCCATTGCACCCATATTGCCATGTGCTCATGACACACACACACCCGTGTGCCCCTCTCCCTGCAGATGCACGCCACCCCCCACTCCCTCTGTCCCCCATGCATGCATGCATGATCCCCCACACTCTGTTTTGGGCTTAGTAGGTTTCCCTGCAGCCTCCTGGCACTAAAAATGGACCATGGGGGGGCACCCCCTGCGCTCCCCCCACCCTCACATGCCCAGCAGACACCCAAAAATCAGCTGGCCAGTGGGTGGAGCTGAGCTGGGGCGACGGCTAGCATGCCCACAGAGAGGGCTCTGTGTGCCACAGGTTCACCATCACAGGAATAAGAGAACTCCCGAAGCTCATATTCTTTGCTGCCTAGATAGAATTTAGGAGAAAAGAAGTTGGAATTAATAGCCAGCTTTTTAACGTTTTCATTTTTACTATATTTTTTCCAATGAAAATATTTATATTTCCAAGACTATTGCCACAGAAAACATTGGATTTTGGCTTCTGCTTTTCATTTTGGGAACTTCCAACTTCACCGAGAGAGAAACCAACCCCTGTAGGGCATCATTGCAAATCATTAGGCTGCATAATGAGGCAAAGCAAAGCAGCCTGGCCAGCTTAACAGTGGTCTGTGCACGTTGCCTAGTAACTCAGTTTCCAGCTCCACATGGTCCCCTTTGCCATCCTGCAAGCCTGATTCTGTTTAAGATATGCGAACTGCTTTCATTACGATATGAACAACATTGGCATTCTCAGGATGCGTAGGGAACATGTGGGGACATGGGAAGAAGTCAGAAGGAAAAAGACAAAAAAATCACTTGACTGACATTTTCAAAACTTACATAGAATTTACACCACCAAGTACCAAGTCATATTTCCTCCTGGCTGACTGGGACTTGAAATTCACATGTCCTATTGCTAAAGTGCAGAAACTCGGTCTTAGGGACATGGTGTCTAGGAGCATTCACAAATCATGTGTAATTTTGTCTTGAACATTTTACTTTTTCTGAGAAGTAGTGCTGGTTTATTGGAAAATTAAGAAAATAAGCTCTTGAGAGACCCTTGAACTGAAGGGAATAATAGGGCTATTCAATTAAGTTCTCCATAATTGCTGTTTTGAAGATATTTAGGGGAGACAAAAGTATGAAATGTGTATTTCTCTATATTAGTTTTGAAATTGTAAGGATGCATATGGAATTATTCTTGGGTAATTTGAATTTTTTTTTAAAAATGGAAAATTTAAAAAAATGGAAAATGGAATTTTTCTTATGCCACAAACTCCTTAGTATGTTCATTATACATTTATATTTCTGTGGTGAATATGACCTTTAAAAACAAAACATAAGTCATCTTCTGAACTGAAATGGATGAAATCTTGATAATCTGTTGTTTGTTGTGTTGCGTAAAATGGGTTTGCCGTACAGAGGGATCAGAAGAACCATCCCAAAACTGCTTTTGAATGTTGCATGTAAACGTCAAGATCAAGATCCATAGGGTTTCCTAATCAAAATGATTCAGGGCACAATACAATGAGTTAAAAAACATCATTAAACACCATAAAATTAAAACAAAAAAGGACCAAATATAAATTAAAACAACAAAGGACCAAATATAAAAAAAACCCAGTGCAACTGGGCAGAATAGACCAAAATTCAAATAACCACTATTCAAACAGTTCACAGATTTTCTAATGGGAAAAATTAAGATGTTAATGCAGAGATGTCAAACCCAAGCCCCAGGAGCCAGATGTGGCCCATGGGGTGCTTACATCTGTCCAGTGCCCCCCCCCGGGGAAACAACCAAGGATTGGCCTGTGATGCGTCTGCCAGCAAAAATGGAGCTCGGAAGGGCTGCATGCGGCCCTCATGAGCTCCATTTTCACTGGCAGAGGGTTGCAGGAGGCCGTTGCAGCCGAAAATGGAGCTCAGGAGCCTGTTTTCATTGGCAGAGTGCTTGGGGCACCACAGGCATCCCCGACACAAGGGATGTCAAGCTGGCAACAACTCCTGGCCATGCCCCCTCAGGAAGTCAAATACAACCTTGATTCAGCCCTCAATGAAATTGAGTTTAACACCCCTAGGTTAATGTTTTCCTGAATGACAGAAAGTTTGAATAAAAAAACCCCACTAATATTCAGTAAGATAGGAGTTTAAAGTAGCATATCTTCTAACTCAAATGTGATTTCATTGTCTGCCCTGAATTTGGTTTGAAATCTGCCCCTATTTAATTTGCTTTCCCCATCAATTTATCATCAGAGCAAGAGATACTGAAATGAGAGAGTAATATGCTTGGTGTTGAAGGTCTTCATCTCCTAAACTGCCTTAGTTTTCTGCGAGTGGCAAAATGTGGTACTAATACTACTCTGTAAAGCCCTAGTAAGACTACATCTAGAATATTGCATTCAGTTTCGGTCACCACACTATAAAAAAGATGTGGAGACTCTAGAAACAGTGCAGAGAAGAGCAACCAGGATGATGAGGGGACTGGAGACTAAAACATATGATGAAGGGTTGCAGGAACTGGGCATGGCTAGTCTAGTGAAGAGAAGGTCCGGGGAGACGTGATAGCAGTCTTCCAATATTTGAGGGGCTGCCACAGAGAGGAGGGGGTCAAGCTATTTCCCAAGGCACTGGAAGGCCAGATAGGAAATAATGGATGGAAACTGAACAAGGAGAGATTCAACGTAGAAATAAAAAGAAATTTTCTGACAGTGAGAGCAATCAACCAATGGAAGAGAAGTTGCCTTTGGAGGGTGTGGGAGCTTCATCACTGGAGGCTTTCAAGAAGAGATTGGACTGCCATTTGTCAGAAATGGTGTAGGGTCTCCTGCTTGAGCGGGGGGTTGGACTAGATGACCTATAAAGTCCCTTCCAACTCTGTTAATCTGTATTGTGATTCTTCCCCTTGTTCTTTTCTCTTAGGTTACCTACTTTCTCGAAAAGAGGGACAGGCCGGATCGCCTGAAAAGCCACTGTCTGATCTCGGCCGTGTCTCGTACTTGGCTTATTGGAAAAGCGTCATCTGGGAATATCTTCACTGCCATCCTGAGAAAAAGATCAGCATCAAGGCGATGAGCCGAGCCACCGGGATGTGTCCCCATGATATCGCTACCATTCTCCAGCATCACAGCATGATTGACAGGCGAGAGGAAAAGTCAGTAACAGCTCCTGAGTTGCACTTGCTTTCTCTCTTGTTTGCTTTCATTAAGCGCAGATGCCTAGTGTTTAAGGTCATCCACATGTGGTTCTTGCTTAACAACCACTTGTTCAGCAACCATTCAAACTTGCAACAGTGCAAAATAGTAAAGCAGAGTAGAATGGAATGGAATAGAATAAAGAATGGAGTGGAGTAGAGTAGAATAGAATAGAATAAAAGATGGAATGGAATAAAGAATGGAATGAGATAGAATAAAGAATGGAATGGGGTAGAATAAAGAATGGAATGGGATAGAATAAAGAATGGGATAGAATAGAATAAAGAATGGAATGGAATAGAATAAAGAATGAAATGGAATGGAATGGAATAGAATATGGAATGGAATGGAATAGAATATGGAATGGAATAGAATAAAGGATGGAATAGAATAAAGAATGGAATGGGATAAAGAATGGAATGGAATAGAATAAAGAATGGAATAGAATAAAGAATGGAATTGAATAGAATAAAGAATGGAATCAAATTGAATCGAATTAAATTCTTTATTGGCAAAGTGTGATTGGCACACAAGGAATTTGTCTTCAGTGCATAAACTCCTAGGGAACTTGCAAAGAGTTTTTGGAGTTCCAGCTATTGCAGCAACCCATTGTCACATGATTGCAATCTGGGCAGTTGATGCCCCACTTGTGATTATGTTACAGGGTTACATGCTCACCACTGTAACCTTCTAGCAATCCACTTGAGGGCAAATCTCTTTTCTTCAACTAATGATTATTTGCTTCCCTCTGTGGCAGTAGCTGCATGCACCAGAATGCAGCTCTCACAAGTTCTAACAGCTTCCCCATCCATCACTGTTAGCTAATCTCCTAATCCCCCGGCCCTTCTTTGCTCACGAGTTTGAGAATAATGAACTAGCTTTGGTCTAGATTGCAAACATGTGTGGGCTACCACTTGATAAGAACAAAAAGATAAAACTCTTAATTCTTTGCCCCAGGAGCTGGACTTATAGCAATAGCACTATAGATATATAAGTCTATCGCTTCATAGTGCTTTTACAGCCCCTCTATAAGTGGTGTGCAGAGTCAGCCTATTGCCCTCAACAATCTGGGTCTTCATTTGACCCACCTCGGAAGGTTGGAAGGTGAGTCAACCTTGAGCCTGGTGAGATTTGTACTGCCAAATTGTAGGCAGCTGGCAGTCAGCAGAAGTAGCCTGCAGCACTGCACTCTAACCACTGCACCACCTTGGCTCTAAGAATTTATGCCTTGTGTGTGGCAGCTTTTTACCTCTGGATAGTGGTCCGATTACAAGAATAGGGGAAATGCTCTGGCAGGAGTGGTCTCTCCATAAAGGAGGGCTGTAAATGTATTAAAGAAAAAATAACTGCAATTCCAGACCCACTATCCCTACAGCAAATAGATACATTCCCATCTGCTTATTTGTATTGCTCTCTTCTAACTTCAGGTTTATTTCCATTATAGATTTACGGTAATTAGAAGAGAGAAATTGATCTCCCGTTATATGGAGAAACTGAAAATCCATCCACGCGTCAATGAAGTGGACCCAGAAAGTTTGAGGTGGAGTCCTCTCCTGGTTCCGAATGCAGCGGTTTCTGAAGAAGAGAGGGAAGCTGAAAAAGAGGTAAGGGCAAACCAGGGGTGGGATTGAAAAAATTTAGCAACTGGTTCTCTGACCGATTGCTGGGTGGGTGTGGCCATGGAGGGGCATGGCCTACTCGGCCTCCTGCACCACAGTTTTCGCCCTCCCCAGGCTCTGGAGGCTTCCCTCGAGCTTCTAGGAAGGCAAAAACGGCCTCCCCCAAATTTGGAGGCCCTGCTGGGGCCCGACTTCCAGACTTCCAAAAGGCCCGTTTTTCGCCCTCCCAGAGCATCCACACGGGCTCTGCACTTACCTGGCATAATTAATGTCCGCGTGGAGACTCCTGAGAGGGGAGGGGCAGGGTGGGCGGGGCCAGCCAGTCCTTCTAACTACCAGCTTGGCAAACCGGATGTAAAATTATCATCTGGTTCACCCAACTGGTCCGAACCGGTTGAATCTCATCCCTGGGGCAAACACATCACTTGATAACCATCTCCTGAACATAAGTAAAAATAAATAAGTGAAGATGATGGCCAGAACAAAAAAAAAAGCTATGTTATGCTGCCCTGACTGTTCTCCCAGCGGAATGGGACAATTCACGGCAGCCAATTCGCCACGGCCAGTCTGCATATGGCCAACTTGTCGTGGCAAACTCTCTGCAGAAAACGGGACAAATCATCACGTCACCATGGGACAACTCACTGCTGGACAATTCAACTTAATTTAATTATTTAAAATAATTTTTAAAATTTTCTGTTTTTGTCATTCTTATTTCATTTTCTCTCTCCTCTGGCATCCTTTCCTTTCATGATTCTATTCCACTATTTCTTTGATCTTAGTGCCAAATGGTCCCCTGGCGAGTTGGCCATGGCAAGTTGGCCGCGGCGAGTTGTCATAAACCAGGGGTGTCAAACTCAATTTCATTGAGGGATGCATCAAAGTTGTGTTTGACCTGAGGGGTTGGGGGCGTGGCCAGGGGCAAGGCCAGCTCAACGTCGCTCCTGCGCGTGTTCATGTGGTGGCCTGAGCTTTCTACCAGCAAAAACAGGCTTCCGAGGACTGCGTGCGGCCCTCCCGAGCTCTGTTTTTGCTGGCAGAGGCACCGCAGGCGAGTCATTCGCTGTTTTCAGGGTGGCCCCGCAGGCCACATCTAAGCACCCCGTGGGCCAAATCAGGCCCCTGGGCCTTGAGTTTGACACCCCTGACATAAACCCTCTCCCAACAGGTTCCATGTGGTTGATTTGTTTCTATAGTTCTGTACATATAGCACAGCTGCAATTGTAACATAAAAGCAGTGCGCTTTTAATCTTGGTGCGGTGAGAAGAGAAGCAGTGAAAACACATGGGTGGAGAAGATCTTTTATGTCCTAAAATCATAGAATTATATGGCTGGAAAGGAGCTCGGAGGTCTTCTAGTCTAGCTCCCCTGCCCAAGGCAGGTTTCTCCAAACTTTTCTTGAAAATATCCAGTGATGCACTACCCACTACTTTGGGAGGCAACTTGTCCCCCGATTAATCATTCTATTGTAAGAGAATTTCTTCTTATTTCAAGATTGGATCTCCCTCTCCGATGCTTCTAGCCAATTCTTCTTGTCCTGCCTTCTGGTGTTTTGGAGCAATACCCTTTTCTCTTGACGGCCCTTAAAGTATGGGAAGACTGCTATCAGGCCTCCCCTAAGCCTTCTCTTTGCTAGGGCTCAACATATCTAGTTTCCTGTTCATCTCACGGTTTAGCCACCAGAATCCTTAATAACGGCATCAATTCATTTAACAAATTTTATAGCTGCTCTCCTTGTGGATCATGAGGCAACATTCTTGCTCCTAAAGGCTAATTTCAAATAGGGGTGAAGATTTAAGAGCGTTTTTACACCGGAGTTTGTCGGGAAACAGGCAAGCATCATATCATTTAAGAAGGACTTCTGAGCAGAAGTTAGCTCCAAGAAATATGGGTCAGTTTAAGTGAGCAGAGTGTTGAGAAACAAAGAACAATATGCTGTCTCTCAGCTTTGACAAGTTTAAGATATGTGCGGGCGTGGGATTCAACCGGTTCTCTGCCCTAATGATTGACTGGGTGGGTGTGTCCATAGTGGGCATGTCCGTAGTGTGTGACAGGCAGCAGGACAAACAGGAACAATTTGTTTGCTTTGTGTTTTCACTGCTTCTTCCCAAATGCTATGAAACGCACAGGCTTCAGCACAACTGGACGCAGAGTTCAAAAAACAATTATCTGTTTCTGTGCCTTTTCTGAGATGCTTGAAATCGCATATCCAAGAGCATAATGCTGACAAAAGAACTACAATTACTGTTGCTTTATTAAGGAGGCAGTAGTTTCATAAAATGCAAATTCAATTTGTTTCCTTATTTTGGGGCGGGGTGGGGGAGGAACCTACTTAGAGGAACCTTTTCCGAGAATGCAGCTTTGACAACATTTGGTGCTGATCAGAGCTAGCCTATAGCTTATTTCTAAGGCGGAGCAATGCATGAATGAATGACAGCTCAGTGTTGTTTCTGTGCCCTGTTATTTTAACCCTTTTTGTTGCTCAGGCTGAGTGGTTGATGGAGCAAGCAAGTTGTTGGGAGAAAGAAGAGCAGGAGCTGTTCTCCACGAGAGGTAGTAGACAATTGCCTGAAAAAGCCCAGTCTAAAAGCAAGTATTTGCGACTTCAAGAAAATGCAACCATAGTAATGGAAAAAGAGAAGTCTGCAGACCTGCCAAAAGAAAGCAGTGGAGAAGAGGAGGAGGTGGAGGAGGAAGAGGAAGAGGAGGAAGAGGAGGAAAAGGAAGAAGGGGAGGAGGAGGAGGAGATGGATGGACATCATCAGAATTCTCCTCCGAGGCTGGCAAAACCCCAATGGCTTGCGATGAAGAGAAAGGTCAGTTCCAAACACTGATTCAGAATCTCTTGATTTTTAATGCTACGCTAACTGCATTTAGGAGCTAAAGCACTTAGATGTCCACCTTTATCTTACAAACAGGTGGATTTTGAAATACCACTAACTTCTTACAGACTTTGGCAATTTAAATATTATTTTCGTGTCAGTGTAAAGTTGAGTCGCCTTACGCATTGTACAGTCTCTTTCCTTTGCAAAAAAAAAAAAAAGTAATTGTGCAGCTTTTTACTGCGCAAGGACCTGTTTTGACCTAGGCTTCCCAAGAGCATGAAGCAAACAAAACCCAACATTAATAAAAGTGATTTTTGTACCGACCAAAAACTCCTTTTATTAATTTACTGTGAATTCTTCTCATTCACATCCAACAAAGTCTTTCGAGGGAGGATTTACAGTTACAGACCTTATCTGGCTTGGAGAGCTGACAGGCCGATATCTGCAAAACCTGGCAAGGAGTCTCGGAAACATCAAACTAATGAAGTGAACTAATTGTCTCCTTCAAACTCCACTCCCCTTTCACTCCTCTTTTATTTCCTCTGGGAGGAGCCATTCATGGTCTACCAAGTCGTCCCCTGTTCTTTACCTTTTCCCTTTGTCTGGCAACTCTGCGCATGCATACACTGGGAAGAGGCTCCTGCTGTTCGTCTGCCTCACTGATGTCTGACTTTGAAGGCAGCTGGTAACTGGCATACGGTTCTGGTCCCCTCTCTGCCTCCAACACAGAGCCCTTATCAGACTTCAGGACTGGCCCATGTTCCTCCTCATCCTCCTCAATGTCCGAATTTTCTGCCAGCTCTGCTGGCCGCTGGCGGGCTACACCAGGACCCAAAAAAGAATTTAAAAACTAGTGGTGACACTTCCCCCACTCCAGTGCTAAGTTAGATCTGTTCAGGTATCATCTCCTCACTTCATTTCCAGATTGTTGCCTCTTGTGCTTGCTAGATAAAACATCAGATTGTATATCTGTCACAGGTTTAGACCTGATATTAACACAGTGGTACATAATTCTCTAGTTCCTTGTTCACAGTTTACCATGGGATCTCTGCTTCTCTCATTCATGTGTATCCAACAACCCACCATATCCTGTGCAGTGGTGGGTTGTTCTTACTGTCGTTACCGGTACGCTAATCGCAGTCTGTCTGTGCACGAGCCTGACGTGCCTTGTACCCACGCCTGACATGCACTGCGCATGCATGCACAATCCACTGCCTCTCTGACACCCAGTTGCTTGTCGGGGCGCGTGCAGGCTCCACATGTGGTGTGCATGTGCACAGTGTGCCTTTTGGCATAAATACAGCTATAGAGCACGTGCATGCGGGCGGGTGGGCCAAATGAGTCTCCGTACCGGTACGCTCTCAGCTGCTCCAGGCCACTACCGATACAGTTGTACCGGTCAGGACTGGCAGCAACCCACCACTGATCTTGTGGAATAATTGGGACATCGTCACCGTCCTGTCTCCAGTTTGTTATTTTATTGGATTGCATTTTAATAGCCAGAAGATCTCCTGTGTTGCAGGATTATTCTTGTTACAAAGACATGATTTCCCTTTTTTCCCCCTTCCTCTTTGAATACTTTCTTGATGTGATAAGAAAAATATAAATGTATTCAATATTTTTAAATTCTTTGTTATTGCCAAACATGATGATTACTTTTTAATTTTTAGTTGTGCTTTGATTGCTAATAACACTTTTGAAATCTTTGTCTGAGGCCATGTGAAAATTGTTTGGAAGTAATCCTTTTTCCTCCCTCCTATATTTTTAAAAGAAAAATTACCATATTTTTTGGAGTATAAGGTGCACCTTTTCCCTTCAAAAAAGAGGGTGAAAATCTGGGTTCATCTTATACACTGAATACAGCATTTTTGGCCTACTGAAACCCCGTTCCTTATGTAAAAATGGATGTGCAGAGGGTTTGGGAGGCTTGCAAAGTGCTCCTGAAGGCTGGGGAGGGCCATTTTAGCTTGTTTTTGGCCCCCAAGCCCCCAGGAGCACTCTACAAGCCTCACGAAGCTCTGCATGCCCCTCCTTTTTTTTTTTTCAAAAAACAAGGCACACAGAGGGTTTGGGAGACCTGCAGAGTGCAAAAACTTTTTTTAAAAAAATGTACCTCTTCAAAATCATGGTGCGTCTTATATATACTCCAGCGCGTCTTATAGTCTGAAAAATACGGTAATAGCTTTAATGTTATCCTCAAAACCAATGTGATAATTTGTAATGTTGGATTTTGCCCCTTACCAGAGGGAGCCCCCTTGTGGAGTACTATGAAGCAGTTACTGTGGCAACTCTATAGCGCTGTACAGTAGAATCCATTTTAAGGCACAACAGGCTGTATCTTAACAGAACACACCCCCCGAAGGGTGTTGGGGTTGTCTTATCCCCACAGTATTTGTTTCCAGAGAATAAGTAATCTGTACCAAGTTTAGTTGAAGTTGCTCGAGGTGTTGCAGGGTTTTGCTGGAACATACACAAACACAGTAATTAATACACAACAAATAATTTAATGTATATTTTTATACACCATTGCACGCCACCCAGAGTCAGTGATGGGCAGCTACATATATTAGTTAAATAGATAATGGATATTAATTGTATGTTAATATAATGATGATGATGATGATGATGATGATGATGATGATGATGATGATTGTATGTTAATATAATGATGATGATGATGATAATAATAATAATAATGGGAATTTGAACAAACATTCCACTACTGGTCTCTTGAAAAGCTCTTGTAATCCAGTGGTCATTAAAGTTTCAGTAGATGTTGCATATTTTTAAATTATATTATTGGAAAGGTTATATAAAGCACTTTGAATTCCAATGGTCTCAAATTTGGAATGTCTCAATCTCGGTTGAAAACATTTGTTTGACTTAATAGTAGTTGTAAGTTGTTATGAGTTGGAAATGTTTCCAATATGATTGAGATGACCCATTTCAGATGCAAAACAATTCTCTCTAGTTTGAAACAATTATTTCAAACTCAAAAGGAGTGTGAATTGTTAACAGTTTAAATTTGAAACATTTTTTTAATGCTATTACCCTGTTTTCCCCAAAATAAGACCCAACTGGAAAATAAGTCCTAGCATGATTTTTCAGGATGCTCGTAATATAAGCCCTACCCCCAAAATAAGCTCCAGTTAAGATCGTCAACCAGATGGATGCATTCAGTACCATATTTCCCCCAAAACAAGATTTAAACAGAAAATAAACCCTAATGCATCTTTTGAAGCAAAAATTAATATAAGACCCAGTCTTATTTTCAGGGAAAACATGGTACTTCCCAGACTTTTTCAGGATGCTGTATAGCTTTAGCTTGAAAATTCTGATCAAAACTCCAAATCTGAGCCTTTGTTGTAAGATTTTTTTAGAAGTATCTTTACAGATTTAGCCAATTTTATTTATACGATATAGACGTATTTCATTCTTCATTAAATTAAATAAGTCAGAAAGAAAAATGCAGCCTAGCAGTAGTCACTTATTTTGCTTTTTAAAGTCTAGTTGAAGCCTTGATGATGTTCTGTTGACTTAAGGTTTCCTTAGTTTGGATTTTGCCAAAGAGGGATGTTAATTCTTCCACCCAACTTTAACATATTTCACATTATTTTTAGAGGCCTTTCATATTGAAAAAGAAAAGGGGTCGTAAACGCCGAAAGATTAATAGCAGTGTTACAACGGAGACCATTTCTGAAACCACTGAAGTTTTAAATGAGCCTTTCAACAACTCCGAAGAAGAGCAGCCCGTGGCACAACTGGAGCCGAATTGTGAGACGGATGGAGAACATGACCAAGTGAAGACTGGGGGGCCAACCATGTTGCAACACGGGGAAGAGGAAGAACAAGAGGAAGAGGAGCAGAAGAAAGACAATCAATGTAACCCGAAAGAGAGTCCATGCAGAGGTGAGTCTCAAAGGTTTGAGAATAGCAGGGGTGGGCTGCTGGGAGTTCGCATGGATTCGGGCGATCCTCTAGCTAGGGTTCTTCCCGCTTCGGCGAACCCCCAAATGCCACCCTGGGCTGGCTTTGCCCACCCTGCCCCTCCCACCCTGCCCCTCCCAGGAGTCTCCACGCGGCCTGTTCATCATGCAAGATAAACTCAGGGAGGCTCAGGGAGGGCAAAAAACGGGCCTCCTGGAGGTTCCGGAAGTCCAGAAACGGGCCTGTTTCTGGCCTTCAGAGGGCCTCCAGAGTCCTGGGGAATCAGTTTTCACCCTCCTGGAGGCTCAAAAAAACCCTCCGGAGCCTGGGGAGGGCAAAGAACGCCCGCCCCTACTGTGGTGCTGGAGGCTGACTAGGCCACACCCACTATGGTCACGCCCACCCAGCAACAGGGCAGCGAACCCGTTACTGGAATTTTTGAAGCCCACCCCTGTT
The DNA here is from genome assembly GCF_051295495.1 of Thamnophis sirtalis. Lineage (NCBI taxonomy): Eukaryota > Metazoa > Chordata > Lepidosauria > Squamata > Natricidae > Thamnophis > Thamnophis sirtalis. The sequence continues at coordinate 23,637,518 of NW_028261395.1, forward strand.
TGAGATAGATGGAAAGCAGTTTTCAACATGTGGAACTGAGTATAAATTGCATTAAACTTAGCTGGACACTTTGCAGAGGCTTCTTGGATGGAAGTGAGTGCCTTAAGTTATCGTTCGTGAGTTGCTGATACCTTGATATGAAAGGTCAGGGCTTGCGGTAAAAATAGCTATGTTTCTAACATCATCATATAAATGAAATGCAAATTTTGAATAATTTTTGCTGCTGCTTTTTGTCTTTGGGTAAAGTTGGAGAGGGTATCCCCTCCCCCGTTTCTTTCTTTCTTTCTCTTTGTTAAAGTTTAATTTAATCAGATCACTCCACTTTTTGTTGTCCCTTTGCAGAGTTTTAATACTTTTATTTCTTTTACTGACAATTTTCAATAATGCAGTTCGAAACACTTAATCCCAGAACAATATTCTGGAATGCATAATTTATTCCTCTGTTCATTGTCAGTAGTATTGATCCAGGGAAAATCAGGAAGGCATGTTTTATGTTCCTGTTGTTTCTTTCTTTCTTTTTAATGCTGTGCTTCTGATTGGATGAATAAGCTCCTCTCTATCTTTTCCTTCCTTCCTTCCTTCCTTCCTTCCTTCCTTCCTTCCTTCCTTCCTTCCTTCCTTCCTTCCTTCCTTCCTTCCTTCCTTCCTTCCCTCCCTCCCTCCCTCCCTCCCTCCTTCCTTCCCCTTGCTTACTCTTCTACATCTTTCTTAGATTAATTATTTGGCAGAAAGGGATTTGGGCAACTGCGTAGAAGCTCTCTAGCAAAGCCAAAAGCAAGTTGTGTGTATGATTGTTGCAAGACAGGTCATGTTTGTTTGTAGCAGTTGGCCAGAAAGAGGATGAGGGAATTGTTTCCAATTTAGAAGAGCATGACCCAGCCATTCTGAAATGCTCCCTCAGAAGACCCAATGAATCCAAAAATAGTGACTGAAAACTTCATCAGCCAGACTAGATTTAACCATAAAATCCAGCAGCTCCACCTCTTCGTATATATTCTTCCACCTGTGTTAAAAAGAATTTCATCCACTCAGGCAGAGAGTGGATGTTCTCGCCAGAGCAGGGGTGTCAAACTGGATTTCTTCGATGCAGGATCCGCATTGTAGTTCTCCTTTGCCCCATTGTCGGCCTGAACGGCCTCCTGCAGCATTTTACAGCCAAAGCGGGGGGGGGGGAGGTGCAGGCATTCTGCCGGCCGAAAACTGGCACAAAACGGATGGGGCCTAAGGAGGAATCCCACATGACCCATTTTCAGCATCCCTGGCCCCCAGCAAATGGGCCATGCGGAGGGCTCCCGAGCAGTGGTGAGATCCAATTTTTTTACTACCAGTTCTGTGGGCGTGGCTTGGTCGGCATGTCTTGGTGGGGTCATGTGACTATGTAGTCATGTAACTGGGGGATCAAAAGACAGAAACTCATTTTAACAATGTCCTGCCGGAGCAGGGTTGGACTAGGTGACCTCCAGGTCCCTTCCAGCCCTGGATTATCCTCTGAAGCTGCATCTAATGCCAGGTTTGTAGATCTTCCTTCCTCTTCTTTTTCCATCCCTCCCTTTCTTTCTTTCTCTTTTTCTCTCCCTTCTCTGTCTCTGTCTCTGTCTCTGTCTCTGTCTCTCTCTCTCTCTCTCTCTCTCTCTTTCTCAGCACCCCCACCCTGGTAGCATTTCGCCCCTGCTCCCAAGGCCTCAGAAAAGTGCTGTTGGAGGCTGGGTAGGCTAAAAACAGGCTGCTGAGGGGGAGGGGCTGTACGTGGCCCATTTTAGCTGGCAGAGGCACCACGGGACGGTCCTTTGATAATTCCAGGTGAGCCCCATGGGCTAGATTCAGGCTGCAGGCCTTGAGTTTGCTACCCCTACTCTAGAGGTAACTGAGGCAAGTTCTTTGCACTTGTTTCTTTGCATGTGAACTCGGAACAAGCCTAGAGAAATAATCACTCACCCTTTGAGTTTCTTCTCCTTATAGGAATTGTCAGAAGACAGTTTTCTGCTCAGCTCTCTTCAACATGAATTTTGGGAAGCAAATTTTGGGGGGCGACAGGTTGTTTCTCCAAATATGTTCCCCTGTCTCTCTGGAAATTAGGTTTCTATTTGAAAAATGTCACTCCTTCAATAGTTAGATCTAATAAGACAGTATTTAATTCTACTGCCTTTGGTATTAGTAAAAGTCATGTTCAAACAGAAGGAGGTGATTTACTTACTTAATTAGGTTTTATAGTATCCTCAAATTGTATTTGGTTACTTAACTTTTAAGACCTGGTCTCAGACTGCCATAAAACATTAGTTTCATATGTTTGCTTGAGGCTTATTCTTTAGCACTCACAGTTCCTTTTCAACTAGTCCAATCAAGCCTGTTATGGTTTGCCAATTGCATAGGGACAGATAAGACAGCACTCCAGAGCGTTAATATCATTTCCCAGAGGATCATTGGTTGCCCTCTTTCCTCTTTGGAAGAGCTTTGTAGCTCCTGCTGCCTTAAGAAAGTTCAAAGCATTATTTAAGATCCATCTCATTCTGGGCACACTTTTTTTTTTTGAACTATTACCATCTGGCAGACGGTACAGGTTAATAAAACCAAGGAAAAATAGGATGAAAAACAGCTTCTATCCCAGGGCAGTAACTATATTGAATTCTACGGTATAGTGCAATATTAATGCAATATCAGGGATTTTCAGTTCAATTGTATAGAATGCGAAGAATGTGTGTTTGTGTTTTATTTTTATAGTTATAATGTACAGTGAAGATGGCTTTTCATTTCGTTTTATGATGTGTAATTACAATAAAGTAAACTGTTAGCTTATTATTTTGATGCATGATTTAGGTGCAACATATACTTTTTAAAAAGAAAGGCAGGTAAATTGGGCACTAATAATGGTTACTTTCCTATAGCTTTTTAACCTATAAAAATAATCCTCATTCTGCAATGTTTGGATGTCACATGAAGGTAAATGTTTATCTGAAAAGTTTTATGTAGTAATATTCTTCTCCTCCCCCCCCCCCCCCGAACAATATATTTAGTAAATAAGGCAGAATTCTATAGAGCCTTAGTTTAGGATAGTTTGCTTCCTTTGGTCATTGATCAACAGAATGGAAATCTGGAATGCTTTTGGTATTCAGGAGTTTGGATCAAACAAAATCTAGACACACACAGAGGGAGAGAGAATGGCAGTAATAAATGTAGATTGTCCCTTCTACTTCTCAGCAGAGATTCCCAAACTTTCCAGCATTATTCCACCTTGTCCCTCAGCCTTTTCCTCCTCCTCTCCCTGCGTGCAGTATGAAAAGGATCCAGTTTCATTCTGCGCACAGATAAGAATACCTGAAATGTACACCTCACAGCAGGGACCTCCCCAAACCAGCCGTTCTGATGCACGTCCCTACAACTTACTAATATGCAAGAAAATTGCAGTGATGTTATATTTCTCTGCCCGAAAAATTGAAATCAACATTCTTTTGCCTCAGGAGTCTATGGGTCACAAAAAGGTCAAGGTGTGGTTATGGTATGGTCAAAAGTTCACATATGTCGTAATGACCTCCACCCTTGATTTGCTTTACCAAACTTTCTTGGCATTTGTGCTTCGGCTGTTTGGTGTCAGGTTTCCGAAAGATGCCCTAATTAATTCATGAGCCTCGAGCCAAGTTTCAAAAGAAATCCAGTCACTTCTTAGGATAGGCAATAATCCATCGCAGTCAGATCTGACCTCATTTTAATTTTGACTGAACTTTGCCCCTGTTTCTTTCCTCCCCTCAGTCTGTGTCATACGAGTTGACATTTGGTTTAATTGATTATTTAACTAAACCCTTGGTGTGAGAATATATCAGAACAAGAATATACCGATATACATAATCTAGTTATAATCATTTTGAATTTGACTAACTTGGCTTCCCCCCACCCCCTTTCTTCCCCATTCCTCACAGTTATGGCCGAAGAGGATGTGGATGTCCTCAAAGAAAGCACTAGAGACAATCTCGAACCTGTAATGCACAAGCAGGGATGGCCTAAAAGCATGAAGCAGTCTTCATCCAGGCGGAGGCAAAATAAAGAGAGAAAACCAGGGTTTAAGCTTAATTTGTACACACCACCTGAGACCCCTATGGAGCCCGACTGTCAGGGGAAAGGAGAGGAGGCAGAGGAGGTGGCTGAAAAAGATCCATCATCGGCTTCTTCTCTGCCAGAAAAAGGGGAAAACTCTGAAGCCGTTTTCTCAAACGAGGACGAAGGGAGAGATCTGGTGTCTGAGTATCTAGAACTTCCCCGGATGGAAAAGGCAGATGTCGTGGATGAAAGCAACATCGAAACGGAAGGTATGAGTAGTCAAGAGAAGGACCGGCAAGAGGAGAAGATCCTGGAGAAAGATGAGGCTGAGCCTAGAGAAGAACACGAGGGAAAGAAGCAGCCTTGTAATGAGGAGGGACATGAGGACGAAGACGAGGCTGGAAGCCACCCGGGTTCAAAGGAAACAGAGGAGGTCGTATCAGGCGAAGCTTTCAAAGAAGCGCCTGAGAATCAAGAAGCTTTTGTAGAAGCCGAAGAACTGAGTGGCAGGCCAAATGAAATGGATTTGATGGACCGTAAAGTTGACTTTTCGCCCAAGTGTAACAGTGATCTTAAAGAGCTTCCTGCTCTTCTGGAACCTGAGCCTGACCCAAGAGAGGAAAGCGCAGAAAATTCCAGCGAAGCCAGTAGCCATGAACTCAACTGTGTGTTCAAGGAGACGAATCCAGAAACTCTGGAAATAGACTCCGAGACCATCCAGGCAGTCAACTCTTTAACCCAGGAATCAGCAGAGCAGGAAGACGCGTTCCAGGATTGTGTGGAGACCCAAGAGGCATGCCAGAACCTGCAGAATTATTCCAACACGGCCCAAAGCCCACCAGCAGCTCCCTTAGAGGATTGTCAGCCGTCAGATCACAGCAGCCCCGTTTCGTCTGTCCAGTCTCACCCAAGCCAGTCGGTTCGTTCGGTGAGCAGCCCAAATGTGCCTGCCCTAGAAAGCACTTACACCCAGATGAGCTCAGATCAGAGCGGCATCTCGGTGTCATCCCTGCAGAACATGGAAACCAGCCCCATGATGGACGTCCCGTCGGTGTCGGACCATTCCCAGCAGGTGGTCGATAGCGGGTTCAGCGATCTGGGTAGTATCGAGAGCACAACGGAGAACTATGAGAACCCGAGCAGCTATGACTCCACCATGGGCAATAGCATCTGCGGGAACAATGCGTCGCAAAACAGCTGCTCGTACAACACTCTCACCTCGAGCAACCTGACCCAGAGCAGCTGCGCTGTAACCCAGCAGATGTCGGGAATGAACAGCAGCTGCAGCATGATGCAGAGCGCCAGCATCAACTCGCCCCCTCCTTGCAGTGTCAAATCCCCCCAAGCCTGCGGGGTCGAGAGGCCTCCCAGCAGCAGCCAGCAGCTCTCCCAGTGCAGCCTGGCCACCAACTTTAGCCCTCCTCTCCAACTGAGCGAAATCGCCGAGGCCGGCAGTGCCAACGTCGGCTTGTACGAACGGGTGGGCCAGGGGGAGTTTGCAGCAGGGCATTACCCGCAGCCTTCCGCCACCTTCAGCCTGGCTAAACTGCAGCAGCTGACCAATACCCTGATGGACCATTCGTTGCCTTACAGCCATTCAGCGGCCGTGACTTCCTATGCAAATGGTGCCTCTCTAACCACTGCGCTCAGCAGCTCAGGCCTGGTCCAGCTCTCTCAGCCTTCCCACCCGGTTCCAGGAGGGGGCCAAGTCCAGGCGACCATGACTCCTCCCCCTAACCTCACTCCTCCCCCCATGAATCTACCACCTCCCCTTCTGCAGCGCAACTTGGCTACATCTAACGTTGGCTTGTCCCATACCCAAAGACTTCAAACACAGATGGCCGGCAAAGGCCATGTTTCTGTTAGGACTAAGTCATCTTCTCTGCCACCATCAGCAGCCGCCACCGCCCATCAGCCACAGCTTTACGGGCGCACGTCACAGTCTGTGGCCATGCAAGGGCCGGCCCGCACCTTAACCATGCAGCGTGGCATGAACATGAGTGTGAACCTAATGCCAGCTCCCGCGTACAACGTCAATTCGGTGAATATGAACATGAACACATTGAACGCCATGAACGGTTACAGCATGTCTCAGCCGATGATGAATGGAGGCTACCACGCCAACCCCGGTTACATGAATCAAACCGCTCAGTACCCCATGCAGATGCAGATGGGGATGATGGGCACCCAGGCTTATGCTCAGCAACCCATGCAGACTACCCCGCACAGCAACATGATGTATTCCCCTCCTGCGCATCATGGCTACATAAACCCCAAGCAGTCTTTGAACAGCTCCTACATGCGGAGGTAGGAACCTGGGTCCCAATGCGCGCGGGGGGGGGAGATGTTCCCCCCCTCCCTGCCAAGCAAGCCTGCAAGGGGTGGACCTGCCTCAATGCGTTGCTGTTTCGGAGCGTGTGATTCAAAACCAGCAATTGGTGTAAATGCAAAAAAAAAAACAAACACTGGTTTGTGGCACCACGAAAAACGTGTATGCAGAGAAAGCCTTACATAACGTCCTTTTAGTTTTTGTTCTGTTTGCAATTTTGCTTTGTTTGCAAAGTTTTTTTGTTTTTTTTTAAATACAATTGGTGTGGGAAAACATGTGTTGCGAACGTGCAAACTCAGCCGAGGGTTCGCGTGCCATTTTGAATGTGCCTCTTCCTCTTTGACTCCAGCTCTTCTGGAGCCTATCCGACTGTGCTGGCTGTCAGCTTTCCTCCCTCGTCTCCACCATGTAAATGCCTTTTCGCATTGCATTCGTTGGATTATTTTGTTCCTCAAAGTGGACACTTCTGCATGCCGCTGTCTTTGTTAGTGACAGTGCGTTTTGTAGTACTGTACAAGTGTTGTGCTTAACAGTAAGCCATTTCCTTAATTGGTGAGTCTTTTGCCTTGATTAGGTTGTTCCTCTTTAAGAGGTATTAATATATATATATACATGCATACATAACATATATATTTTTGCTAATTAGATTTTTTAAAAAAAGCATTGAAAATGATTCCAATTTTGATTTGATCAGTTTCTGGGTACTGTTCATTGGGAAATTCCTCTCTGTGATTGCACAAATCTGATTTTTCCCCCCTTGGAGCTGATCCAGAAGACTATCATGGTGAATTGAACCTTTGAATGGCAAATATTTCATGAAAGATTATTCTCCTTTTTTGTTCAGATAACAGATCATTTTCGGTTAAGAAGTGGGGGTGGGGGGGAAGCTTACTGTTACACAGGTTTTTTTTAAAATTAAGATACAGGCATCTATTGTTTAAAGGAAGCATTATCTGTGTGTAAACAAGTTTTTGAAACATTTTCATACGCAGATAAATTTGCAGGAATTTTTTTTTTTAAAAAATTGTGAATTTAGTGTAAAGTTGCTATTTTAAGGAAATGCCTCTAAACTTTACATTTTCATTCCATCTGTAGATTTTTCTACCTTTATAAAATACGGGAGTTATTTTTTAAGAAAAGTAAATAGAACAGTAGCGTGTGAATAGGTCAAATGAAGTTTAAAGAACGCATGTAAAAAAAAAAAAAAGCAAATGGTATTTGTGTCTGTTTATATGGTTTCCTTTTCTCCCCCTGCCCCCTTTGATAGCCTTTGTACCTGTTCAGAGTGACAGTACGAGCCAAAAGTGGTTCCATCCATGTATAAAAAATACACACGGTGAAACTTCTTGTATTTATGTTAACTTTTTAGTCAGTCACTTAAATAAAACAAAAACAAGCTGTACATTTTGACATAAAAATAAATTATGAGCCACTTTAGCCTACTGTCTTGAGATAACTGATGCAGTTGGAAATAATGATGATTTTTGCCATTGGTTCTAGATCATAGGACCTGATTCAGAATAGCCATAGCACTTAGACTTATATACCATTTCATAGTCCTTCTGCTGCCCTCTCTAAGCGGTTTACAGAGTCAGTTGAGTGAGCGAAAATGAAAAAAATAAAGCCTAATCCAGATAAAATAATTGCAGTTCTAAAATCAAGATGTCTTGTTGTTGTTAGTTGCAAAGTTGTGTCCGACCCATTGTGACCCCATGGACAACGTTCCTCAAGGCCTTCCTGTCTTCTATCATCCTCTGGAGTCCATTTAAGCTCACACTGACTGCTTCAGTGAATCCATCCAGCCACCTCATTCTCTGCCATCCCATTCTTCTTTTGCCCTCAATCATTCCCAGCATGAAGCTCTTCTCCAGTGAGTCCTTCCTTCTCATTAGGTGGCCAAAGTCTCATCTTCAGGATCTGGCCTTCTAAAGAGCAGTCAGGGTTGATCTCCTCTAGGACTGACCAGTTGGATCACCTTGCAGTCCAAGGGACTCACAGGAATCTTCTCCAGCCCCATAGTGTAAAGGGTTAAAGATGCCTTGAGTTGAGATAAACTCCTGGTAACTCTACTCAGTGGCCTTGGTGCTCATTTGGTTTTATTTTGATATTTCATCACATTTTCCCATCATGTTTTTGCATCTTGCTCACAGAGGCATTATAATTATATCAATGAATCTGCCTCCCCTTACAGTACACTTTAAGCAAATAGCTGTTCAACCTTTCTGTTTAAGTCAGGGGTGTCAAACTCAAGGGCCGGGGGCCGTATCCAGCCCATGGGGTGCTTAGATCTGGCCCATGGAGTCGTCCTGGAAACCATGAAGGACCGGCCTGCGGTGCCTCTGCCAGGGAAAATGGAGCTTGGGAGGGCCGCATGCAGCTTTTCCAAGCTCTGTTTTGCCTGGCAGAGGGTTGCAGGAGAACATCGTAGCTGAAAATTGAACTCATGAGGGCTGTGTGTTGCCCTCCTGGGCTCTTTTCGCTGGCAGATGGTTGCAGGAGGAGGTTGCAGCTGGAAACGGAGCTCGAGAGCCTGTTTTCCCTGGTAGAGCACTCTGGCCACCAAAGGCACCCCTGACACAAATGATGTCGAGCTGGCCACGCCCATCCTGGACCCCTGAAGTCAAGCACAACCCTGATATGGCTCTCAATGAAATTGAGTTTGACATCCCTGGTGTAAGTGATTGTAATCCCATAAACCACCATGATAAGTTGCTCCATGGTTGCTGAAATGCTCTTCCTAACATTAAACCATGATCTGCCTCCACGTTTTGCTCAACAGGGTACTCTCCCTTTGACATCCCTTCAAATACTTGAAGATCGACCCCTGTCCAGGCTCTAGGAACCAAGCATGCCCAAATCTATCAAACTCTTCCATTTCACGAAGGTGGAATTTTCACAGATGGAAGGAATGATGGAACACAGTTTAAGGGAGCTGGGTGTAGGTGAATACCTCACTTCTAGGTTCATCTGCTGCGGCTTTAGATGTCCAGAAGTGATGTCTGGAAGACATGATGATAAATAAATAACTGAAATTAAATCTGAACAAGAAAAATGGGTTCAGTGTTGAAAACTGCTCATGCTCATAGCATTTAATAACAATAACAATAGCAATAGCAGTTAGACTTATATACCGCTTCATAGGGCTTTCAGCCCTCTCTAAGCGGTTTACAGAGTCAGCATATCGCCCCCAACAACAATCCGGGTCCTCATTTTACCCACCTCGGAAGGATGGAAGGCTGAGTCAACCCTGAGCCGGTGAGATTTGAACAGCCGAACTGCAGAACTGCAGTCAGCTGAAGTAGCCTGCAGTGCTGCATTTAACCACTGCGCCACCTCGGCTCCTAAGAATTTGAAATCTCCATATCTCCAGGAAAAGTGTCCTCCATTGATTAAACAGTTATGGGTTTTGTCGTCTCGACAAACACTATCGTGTTAAAAGGGGCAAATCCAAAACATTTCCAAATGATATTGAGGGAAAGTTAAATATAGTTCATTTGTGGAGATGGGTGACAAAATAATATAAAATAATTCTGCTCAGAAACTTGGTGGGAACAAATGTGAGCACCTGACCACCAGTGGTGGGATTCCAAATCTTTTCCTACCAGTTCTATGACAGAGTGCTTTGCGCATGCAGCACTCAAAGACCGGCCTCGGTGTCAGCGCTGGTGCGTTGAGCTGTTTTTTTAAGCTCAGCTGAGGAGAGGCAATCCACTCTACTGCGCGAATCAGCTGAGCGAAAAAAAACAAGGGAATATAGGACAGGGGCAGGGCCAGCCAGTATTTGCTGATTCTCTGAACTCAAAATTTCCACTACTGCTTTGGCCGAACCAGTCCAAACCGGCTGAATACCACCTCTCTTGACCACCATCTATGCCAAGAACTTCACAAGTGCTCAACTGCTCTCTCTTAACAAAACTCCCACAAAAATATTTGTGGGCAACTTATCTGGTCCTGCTAATTTGCATCTGGAGGTGATTATTTGTGCTTCACTGGTGTTCTTTAAAAACAAAAGGACCCCCAGTGAAGCGCAAGTCACCATCCCTCCCGAAGAAAATAATTATGTGTGTTAACCTCGATTTGTTGGTGGTGTTAGTGATGATGATGATGATAATGATGATGATAATAATAATAATAATCCCAAATTGATCCACTACAAAATTAAGATTTCTTTATTCAAGTTTATGGATTATAATCTAACATGCTGCTCTGATGTGGTTAGTAAGTAGTTAATGACCCAAAGGATTACATCCCGCAGTGGAGTGATTTAAGATAACGATGACGACGACAACAACAACGATGACGATGATCTGTTTTAGGTGCTATTTGGTTCTCCAAGTAAGTTGCTCTTCTTTTTTTGCACACTCTGGAGTCCTTGGTGCTCTCTGGGGTTGGTGCTTTGCATGCAGATTTGCTTCAATGCATCGGTGCCCTGTTGATGTTGCCTAGCTGGGTAATAAAACATCTGTGAAGCAACAGCCAAGTTCAGAAAGTTCTCAGGACTCCACAGTTCGACCCAGACTTACACACTGTGTGTATTCTCTTTCTGCACACTGTACACCGTTAAATACAGTGTCATCGCCAGACTTGGTTGCAGGAGTTCCTTTCTTCTTTTCTGCAGAAGAGCTGCTTTCCTCATCTTCTGCAAGCTCCCTATTAAAAGGCTGCCCTCCGTCGCTCCTTCTCTGCATATAATCAAGCTGAAAATAACTTAAAAGACATGTGAAGGGCTTTCGATTGCAGCCACCTCCCCGCTCCTACCTCATTCCTTCCTTAGTTGGTAACAAATGACTCTCTCTACCTAATGGTTTTTCACACTCCTTGATTATTTTGTAGCTACTTATTTCCCAAGAAACGGAATGTTAAATCTCTGCGTGGGCCTTCTCCTCTTTGCTTGCGTTGAGCCTGTTGGTGGCATTTTTCCTTTCCAAGGCCAGCTTTATGTCCAGTTCCCGGAGCTGTTTCAGGAACCCGCGGTTCGGAAGGATGCATCTGTGCTGGAGCACCTGGCCAATGGCATCCACCACAGTCATGTGCTTGTAAATCATCAGATAGGCTAAGACCAAGGCTGCTGAGCGGCTACGCCCCATGGCACAGTGGACCAAGATCTTGTCTGCAAAGATCAAGAAACCAAAACAGAGAGAGACAGAGAAAACACTGAGATTTGGCATCAGCGACTTAGACTTTTGACCTTGTGCTCTTGGATAATGCACAGATCCACAGGGGACACAGCGGGTGCAAGGATCTTGAAACTTAGGATCCAGTGGTGACTGTCTTTTAAAGAATCCACTACAGTGCTCCTTGTGGGCTTTAAGGTTCATGAGAACAAGAGCTCTTGAAATCCGTGAAAATGGACGAAAACAGGGATAGAGTCAAGCCACATTTCAGTGGTGTAAACAGTAGTTTAGATGTAGCTCATGCTTGGGGGAGAAAGAGATGGGGGGTAGAAAGAGATGGAGAAAGGGAGAGGGAGGGAAAGAGATGGAAAGAGAAGAAGAGGGAGAGGGAAAGAGATGGAAAGAAGAGGAGAGAGAGAAAGGGAGAAAGATGGAGAAAAGAAGAGAAGAAGAAAGGGACAGAGAGGGAGAGAGAAGGAGAAAGGGACAGAGGGAGAAAGGGAGAGAAGAAGAAAGGGACAGAAGGACAGAGAGGGGGGACAGAGAGAAGAAAGGGACAGAGGGAGAAAGGTCACATGCTTTTCTTTTAAGCAGAATAGAAAAAATGCCCTTCAAATCTTAGCACCAAAGGTCTATTTTCTCACAAATTAGGGATACACTTCTAATTTGACTTGTACTGTTCAATGTAAAAGACCACTCTAAGTCATTTTCTAATCGCAAAAATCAAACAGAACAATGGCAAAGATTTTACTGACCATCACCCAAAAATCAGGTGCGAGTTGAGCTCAACCTGCAGGGGACTTTATTTTTAAGAAGGAATAAACAGTGCCACATGTGACTTATCTTCCTGATAGTAATACCATAACTTCACATAGAAAGATGCAGGTCATCTCGACTTTTTTTTTTTTGACCTCCTGCAGAAGCCTCTGATCCTCCTATAGGCTTGGAAGGTGGGATGCAGGTGAAAAACAAGTGATACAATCCAACACAAGATACTTGTGCCTGTTATAGTTTTTTCACCCTGAAGATGTCTACAGTGGACAGTTACGTGGGAGAGAATTTTGACAGCTATTTAACTGAAAGCCTAGCAAGGCCTTTAGTTCTCAGGATGCTAAAGAGTTTTCCAGAGTTTTGAGTGTAGGGACTCTCTGAATATTCTTATCCTGATTCATATTTGAATCGATCATTTAAAACGGGTGTCAAACTCAAGGCCCACAGGCCAGATTAGGCCTATAATATGGTTGGATCCAGCCTGTGGGGCCGTCCTGGTCTACACAATGGCGAGGAAAGATCAGGTCAGGTCTACCCAGAGCGAGGAGGAAAGATGCCAGCAGTTTGGGGAGTGGCATCAAGCTGGCTATGCCTACCCAGTCAGCCATGCCCAGCGACCACTTGTGGGATTCAAACATTTTTACTAGCGGTTCTGTGGGTGTTGGTTGGTGGGCGTGACGGGAAGGATACTGCAAAATCTCCACGCCCTCCCCACTCCAGGGGAAGGATACTGCAAAATCCCCATTCCCTCCCGATCAGCTGTGACTCTGGAGGCAGAGACTAGATGGGGGCGGGGCCAGTCAGAGGTGGCATTTACTGGTTCTCCGAACTACTCAAAATCTCCGTTACCAGTTCTCCAGAACTGGTCAGAACCTGCAGAATACCACCTTTGCCACACCCCCGAGGTTAACCACAGCCCTTATGCAGCCCTCAATGAAGTTGAGTTTGACACCCCTGTTTTAAAGAGATGAATAGGAACTATATGGTTGTGGCATTCGAAGAATCTGGGGCAAAATATTTTCCCCTTAAGGATTCCTCAACCCAAAATATAAGAAACTATGGGTGTGGAGTGAACCCGCGCATCAGTCGCTTGGAAGCTTTAGGTGGGCTTACTGGTCTCATCCTGGAGTGCTTCATGGATGAACTCGGCAGCAGAGTAGAAGAACTGGCTCAGGTTGAAGGTGGGAAGATCGTCTGCCTCCACTCCATGGTACTGGATGGCCATGTCTTCGTAGTAGTTGGGCCCCGTATCCACATTCCATCGTCCATGGGCTGCGTTGAGCACATGGGTGAAGCCAGCTTTCTCCAGGCTGTACCGATCAAGTGCCGTTTTCCTGGGCCAAAGCAGAAGGGGCTTCTTTTATTTGACAAAAATCCAAATGGGTGGCCATAACCATACGAGCCCCATCTTTTTTCCCTTTGAATGACATGTTTCAAAGCGACCAGGACTCTGATCCCACACTCACAGTGGCCATCTAGATTTTTGCACCCTGCTTCGGATACAGGTGTCAGGTTCCAAATAGCATCCAAAAGTAAATCAGAGTCCGAGGCAAAAGATTCCTCAAAGTTCCCATTTATTAAGAGAGCCATATTGGCACATCTGGGAAAACCCGAATCCGAAAGCTTCCCAGTTTTCCCCACCCAGTTGAAAGTTCAAGATCCTGCCTCCATACCCACAAGTCCATCACATGGTCCAATCTTCCACTGCCATACTGGCAGTTCCACCCATCCAGTTCTGGCCAGGTGCAGAGACAAAGGATGACCTTGGCTTTCTAGAAAGAATTTTGTTATGGCTACATATCATCCAACTCCGTATAATCCTCCCTCCCATTTTCCCACAATAGATAATGCATAGTAGAATAATAGAAAGTATGGCAAGCCTGAGGTCCAAAAGAAAAGTTGGCCGCAGGTCTGACACAGGTGGGAATGGGACAACTTGCTACAGCCAACTTGCTGCAGTAAACTCACCATGACCAACTCGGCAAGACCAACTCTCCACAGCCAACTCTATGGCCAGCTTGCTGTGGGACAATACAGCATGGCCAACTCTCCACAACTAACTCATCATGGCCAACTCACTGGGACAACTCTCCACAGCCAACTCATGGCCAAGTTACTGTGGAACAACTTGCCATGGTCAACTCACCATGGGACAACCTGCTACAGGACAATTTAACAATTCTATTTAATTATTTAAAATAAAATAAAATTATTTTAATTTTTGCCATTCACATTTCATTCTTTTCCTCCTTTCTTTAATGATTCTGTCCCATCATTTCTTTGATATTAGTGTAACTCTTGTCCCGTAGTGAGTTGGCTGTGGCAAGTTGACTGTGGTGAGGTAGCCATGATGAGTTGGCCATGGAGAATTGGCCATGGAGAATTGTCACAGACCAGGGGTGTCAAACTCAATTTCATTGAGGATTGCATTAGGGTTGCATTTGACCTCAGTGGGCCAAGTGGGCGTGGCTGGGGTGGGCATGGCCATGGTAGGCATGGGTAGTTTGATGTCCAACAGCCCTCCTCAAGTGAAAACGGAGCCCAGGAGGGCCGCTTGCAACCCTCACAGGCTCTGATTTTGCTGGCAGAGGCACTGCGGCTGGTCCTCCTCTGTTTCTAGGGCAGTCCTGTGGGCCAGATCTAAGCACTCCACAGGCCAGATCTGGCCCGCGGGCCTTCAGTTTGACACCCCTATCCATAGATCCATCCAGGTAGTCTCGACATAACAATTGTTTGACGTTACAATGGGACTGAAAAAAGTTACTTGTGACTGTTTTTCACACTTATAACCATTGCAGCATCTTGAGGGTCACATGATTACAACTTGGATGCTTGACAAATGGTTTATATTTGTGACACTTTTGCAGGGTCTGGGGGTCACATGATCAGTTTTTGCACCCTTCTGACCAGCCAAGTTGATCGGGAATCCAGATTCATTTCACAACCCGACTATTAGTGTAGCAGCTGTTGTGATTCACTGTGGCAAGAAGGATCATAAGTGGTATGACCTAGGCTCCAGGACTGGCCCATGTTCCTTTCCAACCTCCTCACTGTCCGAATCTGCCACTAGCTCTGCTAGCCGCTGGTGGGCCACAACAATAAGATGGAGCAGAACTCACTTAACAACTGTGTCCAAAAGAAATGTTGGGCTCAACTTGGGGTCATAAGTCAAGGATTACCTGGAATGAAAATCTCTTGGCTTTTTGACAAAACTTACTCATCTCCTATGTAGAGGTTTGGCCAGACTTCGTTGACATGCGTGTATTTGGGGCTTCCTTTCCAAAAGAGTCTCTCCAAATCAAACGCTCCAGGTGTACAATAGTCACTCTCTGGGTCTACTTTAACCGGTGCGTAAGCACTTCTTTTTCCAGATTTCACAGCAGATGAAGACATTTGGTCTCAAGAGTCCAAAGGAGGCACATAGAAAGCTCAGATCCTGGAATAAACAACAAGGAAAAAGTGAGATGGGTGGGAAATATACAGGCAGGTAGACCTTCTGAATCCCTGGATTACTTTAGAGCAGTGGTTGGAAAAGTAATTCTTATGGAACCAGAGAAAAGAAATTCTTCTAATGAGGAAAAGGTCGAGGGCCTTCATTATGAAGGCTGATAGATGACACAGGCAGTGGCGAGATTCAAATTTTTTTACTACCGGTTCTGTGGGCATGGCATGGTTTGGTGGGCATGGCAGGGGAAGGATACTGTAAAATCTTCATTCCCTCCCGATCAGCTGGGACTCGGGAGGCAGAGAATAGATGGGGGTGAATAGTCAGAGGGGGTATTTACCGATTCTCCAAACTACTCAAAATTTCTGCTACTGGTTCTCCAGAACTGGTCAGAACCTGCTGAGTACCACCTCTGGACACAGGGCTCGATTACTTGAGATATCTTCTATAGCGTCTTCGTAGCTGAATTTAATCTTGCAGGTCTGGTGCACTTCAGCTTCCTTTGATTAAACCACTAAACATTTGTTGGGACCTTGGAAATGTCCCTTCTCTGTAGCAGCACCTGTCCCTGGAATGAGGTTCGTCTTGAGATGTAGATGGGTCCATTCTGCTGTCCCAAAGGTACAACTGGACTTTCTGGTTTTTCTTTGAAGAAGTTTCGCTTCTCATCCAAGACGCTTCTTCAGCTCTGACTGGATGATGGGGAATAAATAGAAGGATTTATACAGCTGGTCATTTGCATTCTTTTAACGAGTCATAAGACCACCTGGAGTTTTATTGGAAAGATGGTGTTGTAGACTGGAGATAGATGATGTCATATCCCTCCCCCTCTGTTGAGAGAGAGCTGTTCAATTTTGACATAGATGACCTCTTTGACCCCTCTTTCATACCAGCAGTCCCCTCTGTCCGAAATGTGGACTTTGCTGTCTTCAAAAGAATGGCCTTTGACTTTTTACACAATCCTTTCAACAGTTACAAGCTACACATCCATTTGCACTACTCAGGTGACCCTGAGGGTGCAGATCAACCTCCAAGGGGGCCTCTCTAAAAAGAATGCAAATGACCAGCTGTCTGCAAAGAGTATAAATCCTTCTGTTCCCCACCATCCTGTCAGAGCAGAAGCAGCTTCTTGGATGAGAAGCAAAACGTCTTCAAAGAAAAACCAAGAAAGTCCAGTTGCCTCTTGAAAAAGCATCCTTTGGGACAACCATGACCTGGATGACTGAGAATCTCCATAGACATCCATTCTGCTACAGTTTAGAAGGACCATAAAACCTAGCTCTCCACTCAGACCTTTAGAGAAGAAGACTGAGGCCTTTGCTTCATTGGGCTAGCTATCTTTTATTTTTAACTTTTATATTTCACTGATCTGATCGTAATTTGTTTGGTGTGAGCCACCCAGAGTTGTTGAGAGATGGAGACCATACCTGTTTCATAAATATTATTATTACTATGGTTGGTTGCACACTGTTGTGGCCCGCCAGTGGCCAGCAGAGCTAGTGGCAGACTCAGACAGTGAGGAGGTTGGGGAGGAACATGGGCCAGTCCTGGGTAGTCTGGGGAAGGCTCTGATGAGGGGGTCTGTGTCAGAGGCAGAGATGGGGCCAGGGCCACATGACAGTTGTCAGCTGCCTTCGGAGTCAGAGATCAGTGCGGCAGAAGAACAGCTGGAGCCTGTTCCCAATGTGCGCATGTGCTGCCAGGAGAAGGGAACAGTTAAGGAACAAGGGCTGACTCAGGAGTAAAGGCACAGGTGGACAGTGAATGGCCCCTCCCAAAGGGAATAAAGAGAAGCGAAAGGGGCGTGGCACTTGCAGGAGACAATTAGTTTGTTTCATTAGAGTGAAGATTTGTTCGTGACTCTCAGAGGCTCCTTGCCAAGTATTTTCTTGTACAGCGTTGCGTTTGGAAGCTATCGGCCTGGCAGCTCTCCAAGCCTGATAAGGTCTGTGGTTGTAAATTCATCCTTGAAAGATTGTTTGCCGGGACTTTGCTGGATGTGAATGTTAGGAATTCACATTAGCTTAATAAAAAGGGGTTTTGTCAAGACAAGGAGTCTGCTTCGTGATTTTCTGAAGCCTAGGTCAGAACACAGTTAGCCAGACGTTTAGACTGGATTTGACATTCATCACTATTGGAGCTCATTCTGTCCAGCTGAAATCCCTTTTAAGATTCATCTCCAAGCAAAAATGGGCTCTAATGCCAAGAAAGAAGGGTCTCCCTCAATTTCAGACCCTAATCTTTGAAAGACCATCTTTATTTCTCCTTGCCTCCTAAGATCTCTGGCTAGGACTTACCAAACCTGCCTGTTTAATTCTGCCAGAAGATTCAACTCAGAGATTGCTGGATAGAATGTCCATTGTTAGACAGTTCAACTGGCAAAGAGATTCTGAACTTCCACAACAATGTACAGTACAAGGCTATTAATACTACTCAAAAACAGTTAATGGAATAGAATTGGCAGGCCAGTTACCTTTGGTAAATTTGACAGACTGTGATGATGAAGATGAGAAATTGCCTCCTAAATTTCTCTGGATCAGAAATTTGGCTGACTCTCCCCAACTCTCAGGCAGGAATGAACAGGGTTTCCGAGGCAAAGTCCAGGGCTCTGAGGTTCTCCTGATGGTTTTTTTTTTTTTTTTTTACAGTTGGCTTGAAAAGGCATCAATTCAAAGCCCAACAGCAGATCTGGGAATCTGGAGGAGAGCCCTGGAGATGGACTGGATTTTAGGGATGGGAAGCAGAGTTGTATCCTTGAGTGGCCTCTATTCATTTCAAGGGGGTATGATAAGGACAGCTCTGCTGGTGGATGGTTTCCCTGATGCCCTGCAACAGAGATGGCGGGCCTTTTTCTTATGGTGTGCCAAAATTGAGAATGTGGGCACATGCCCACTCAATCTTCCCGCCCACCGGTGCTTGTGTGCACAATCCCCCCCCCCATGCTTTCCTGAATCTTGGAGAGGGCGAAAGACGGCCCCAACAGCCCAACCGGAAGTTCGGGAATGAACTTCCGGTTGTCCCATTGGGGCCGTTTCCTGCCCTCCCCAGTGTTTGGAGGTTTTCCTAAAGCCTGGGGAGGGCAAACACAGCCTTCCCTGGCCCTCCGAAAAGAGCTGAGGGCTGGTGTGCTACTAAATATGGCTCCGCATGCCACCTGCGGCATGCGTGCCATAGGTTTGCCATCACGGGCCTACAATCTAGAAAAAATGGCAATAGCACTTAGACTTATATACCGCTTCATAGCCTTTTTGCTGCCTTCTCTAAGAGATTTATGGAGTCAGCATGTTGCGCCCAACAATCTGGACCCTCATTTTACCAACCTTGGAAGTATGGAAGGCTGAGTCAACCTTGAGCCGGTCAGGATTGAACTGCTGGCAAATGGGCGGAGTCAGCTTGCAATTCTGTATTTTAACCACTGTGCCACTATGGCTCTATTTGCCAGGTAGACACAGCCATACAGCATAGCGCAGTGGTTAGAGTGTTGTACTGGAAGCATACGTCTGCTGACTGTCTGCAATTTGGCAGTTCGAATCTCACCTCATTCAAGGTTGACTCAGCCTTCCATCCTTCTTCGGTTGGTAAAATGAGGACCCAGATTGTTGGGGGCAAGAGGCTGACTCTGTAAACTGCTTAGAGAGGACTATAAGGCACTATGAAATGGTATATAAATCTAAATGCTGTTGTTATTGCTATAGACAGGCAGACAGACAGACAGACAGACGCACGCGCGCGCGTGCGTGCGCGCACACACACACACATACACACACACACAGAAAGACCGTCTTGGTTTTCGTGAACCACTGCAGTTGGACCTACAATCTGTTATACAGGCAGTCCTTGACTTACGACCACAACCAAGTCCAAAATTTCTGCTGCTAAGTTGCTAAGACATTTGTTAAGTGAGTTTTGTCCGATTTTTGTGACCATTCTTGCCATGGTTGTGAAGTGAATCACTGCAGATATTAGCTTAGTAACATCGTTATTAAATGAATCTGGCTTCCTCATTGACTTTGCTTGTCAGAAGGTCACAAAAGGGGATCGCGTGATCCCCGGGACACTGAGATCCCATCATAAATATGAGTCAGTTCCCAAGAATCTGAATCTTGATCATGTGATCATGGAGATGCTGCAATGGTCATAGGTGTGAAAAATAGTCATAAGTCACCTTTTTTCAAAGCTGTTGTAACTTTGAACGGTCACTAAATGAACTGTTGTAAGTTTAGGACTACCTGTATTGCAATAGAAATAATCATTATAATAGCAATAGCAAACAAAGATCTTAACAGAAGTTACATATCCTATGCCCGTGATGGAGAACCTATGGCACACTTGCTACAGGTGGCACACCTAGCCATATCTGCCAGCACATGAGCTTTCGGCTCCAGCATGCATGCGTGTGCCAGCCAGCTGATTTTGGCCTTCTGGAGGGCCGGGAGAGGCTGTTTCCGCCCTCCCCAGGCTTCAGAAAAGCCTCCAGAGTTTGGGCAGGGCATAAAACGGGCCCAATGGACCTACCGGAAGTTTGCTTTTTGCCCTCCCCAGGCTCCGAAGGCTTTCCGAGAGCCTTGGGAAGGCAAAAATTGCCTCCCCTTCCCCCCCGGAGGAAATACTAAGCTCAGCTTGGAGGTGAGTAGTGCAGCACGCATGGGGGGGGAGCACGGGGGGGTTCTGCATGCATGCGCATGTGGGGGCATGCTTTGCATTATGGGTGCTGACATGCTATTGCATGCACACCCATCGCATTTTTGGCACTCAGCAACAAAAAGGTTAGCCATCACTGTCCTATGCTATCTTGTCCAAGCTGACTTAATAGAAGAGGGAGGATGATTTAAAGCAGGGGTGTCAAACTCGAGGCCTGGGGGCTGGATCAAACACAACTCTGATGCGGCCCCCAACCACTGTTCCCTCTAAGGTGCGCGGCTGCATGAAAACACCACGCAGCAATTTTTAACTGCCGCGCAGTGATTTCTGTCACAGGCTCCGGAAGCTGAGGGGCCTCAGAAAATCTAGGATTAACATGGGCGTGGGGATGGCGGCAGGAGCTTAGGCGGCACAGCCAATCTCCTAGGTCCTCCTAGGCGCCGGCTGCGCCACTCATTACCATCAGTCACCCCGTGTTCAGCAAAGAAAACGCGGGGAAGTCCTTTGCAGGTGGCTAGAACTGGCCACCCACAAAGGACCTCCCCAGACTTGTTTTGATGAGCACGGAGCAACTGATGGTAGTTTGCACCAGCCGCGGCCTCTCAAACTAGTGTCAGTCGCCCCATGTTCAGCAAAGCAAGCCCGGGGAGGTCCTTTGTGAGCGGCCAATCCTAGCCATTTGCGTCCGGTGCTGCGGCTGAAGTGAACTCCCAAAGCCCCCGCTGCCACCGAAAT
Organism: Thamnophis sirtalis; assembly: GCF_051295495.1. Lineage (NCBI taxonomy): Eukaryota > Metazoa > Chordata > Lepidosauria > Squamata > Natricidae > Thamnophis > Thamnophis sirtalis. The sequence continues at coordinate 23,658,582 of NW_028261395.1, forward strand.
ATCTGTTGCCGCCTCCTCCTCCTCCTCCAACAGCACTGCTGGATTTGCCACCCTACACTACGGCTGAGGTGAAGCCGCCAAAGCTCCTAGCACCCCCACCCATGGCAGTGGTGCCTCCCCCTCCACGCGGAGCACCTGAGCTGGCCCCTGCGTTATCCCTCCCCCTCCTCCTCCGCCGTGTTTTTGAGGCTGCGGGAGCCAGTAGGAAGGCGGCGGAGGGGGCGGGAGCAGGAAAAAAAGGCCTCATGGCTTCTCAAAAGCATGGTGGAGGAGGAGGAGGCGGCGGCTGGGGTAACACAGAGCCCAGCTCAGGTGCTCCCCGGGGAGGGGGAGGCACCGCCGCCCCTTCCATGGGCGGGGGCATCAGTGGGAGCTTTGGCGGCTTCACCTCAGCCACAATGCCAGGCAGCAAATGTGATGGTGCTGTTGGAGGAGGAGGTGGCAGCAGTTATTCTGGTGGTGGCGGGGGCTCGTCGGGATCTTCAGTGGCAGCCATGCCCCCAGTGAAAAAAACGAAGATGGAGCAGATCCACGCAGATGATGTTGCTGCAACATGACTGGAGGAGGAATTCTGGGAGTTGAAGTCCACAAGTCTTAAAGTTGTCAGGTTTGAAGACCCCTGGTTTTTTTTTTCTAAAGGGTTAGGGGTGCAAGGATCTTGTAACAACAGCTTTAAGACTTGCGTGCTTCAAATGCCAGACTTTCTGAGCCAACATTTTGGTTGCTAAGCAGGAGCGTTGTTAAATGATACTGATATTATATAACACTTTTAATTAAGCGGGTACCTTGAATAAACATAACTTTGAGTTTCAAATAATACTGATTTCGTTGTTGTGACATCTGTGAAAAAAATTCAGATGCTCAGGTATGAAAATGTGCTGCTCAAACACTATACTTTTCTGCTCATACTGGAAAAAAAAATAGAGGGAACATTGCCCTCAACAAAACTGAGTTTGACCCCTTGATTTAAAGCATTTCAAAATGCTATTAGTTACTAATTGTTTCAAACGCCTTGTCAGAAAGGAGGAATAACTCCAGATAAAAAATAACCATTATTATGGCTATTTGTTACTGTTATTTCATTTTCATACTTCTGTTCTTTCCGAGAGGAACAGGAAAGTTTTACAGATGAACTGTACAAAAAGAATAAAAACACCTGAGCAGAGATAAAATCCTCTATCTTCCAATAAAATATGGAAAATGCAAAAAGTGTGATAAAGTTGATTTTTAAAAGATGTTCCTTCCTGTAAATGTTTGGGAAGGAAAGACAGAATTAAAAAAAAGGAGAAATTAATTGGCAGAGAAGAAACGCCCAGCAGTGAAAGAGCACAAAGGACACACTTTGAAAACTTTTCAAAAAGGATATAATGTAATATATGCAGTTAATTTATACAAAATTAGCTGATAACCCGGCGTTGCCCATGTATTTATCTAATCCTGTATTAGACAGGAAAAGCTCTGATTTCGGGGACAATTAAATTAGTTACAAATGTTTTCCCCATGCCCCAGGAATGTTTTATTGATCATGGTCATACATTTGTTCTCAAAGATAATCAAAGCCTTGTTGAAAATGTCCAGACCAAACGTAATTTCTAATGTTGGATTTCCCCCCTTACTAGAGGGAGCCCCCTTGTGGAGTACTGTGAAACCGTTACCATGGCAACTCAATTGTACTGTGCAGTAGAAGCCATTTTAAGGCACAACAGGTTGAATCTTAAGAGAACACATACCCCGGGGGGTGTTAGGAGTATCTTACCCGCACAGTATTTGTTTCCAGAGAGTAAGTAATCTGTACCAAGTTTGGTTGAAATTGCTCGAGGCGTTCTAGACAGAGGTAAGTTGCTGCCGGTTTGGCCTGGATCAAGCGAACCGGTAATAGTGGTGGCGGGAGGCTCCGCCCACCCATCCGGATGTTTCTGCTCATGTACAGAAGTGTTGCGCGTGCGCATGAGCGTATCCGAACCAGTAGCAACAAAATTAATAACCCACCACTGGTTCCAGAGTTATGCTGGAACACACACACACACACACACACACACATTTATATATAGATAGATAACATATCCCTGCTCAGTTTATGCATGAATGGCAAAATATATTTACGTATTTAAAATCTGTTGAAATGGCAGCGTAGGTTGTATTAAACATTGCTGCAATTGCCATGGAGCATGGAGTACAATACTTTATTTTCAAAAATAGCAATGTAACCATAGAATCTTTTTAGCGAGGCAAAAACCAAACTCTTATGTGAGAAAAATGCATTCTCCTTCAATTACTTCATACAGTAGGTCCTAAAATTAAAGAGCAAGCCAAAAGAGAAAAGAAAATGAATGAATGGGTTACTCCAGCCATCCTCAACTGAATCATTCAACCTAAATTACGTTGTAATATGTGTAACGTATTCTTCCTACCAGGGATCGGTTCTAGCAGGCACTACTACTGGTTGGCTCGTGTGTGTGCCCCGCGCGCATGCGCAGTACAATTAAAATTGTTCTGTGCATGTACAGAACCGAAAAACAAGATGGCGGAGCCTATGGCGCCACCCGGAGAACCGGTATGGGGGCATGCCAGGCCTGGGTTGCTTCTGGTTCCAGAGACCCAGGCAGCCAAACCACTACTGGTTCGGCTGAACTGGTCCGAACCGGTAGGAAGCCACCACTTCTTCCTACTCAAAAGAGGACAAAGATTTGAACAATTTTTGATCCAAGTTGTAAGTGGATGGAAAATTTTCAAAAGCTTCAATATTGTCCTTTTTTCTTTCAGACAAGGGTTTTTTCCCCCAAAATAGGAAGATTAGCTTAAAAGCTGAAAGTCTGAGTCCAGAAGATTGAATTCCATTAGGAAACCTATTTATTTCAAACTATTATAGACTTTTAGACAGGATTCCAATGTAAAAAAAAAAACTCAGTATAGTTAAACTGCAGAGCCATAAATTATACGACAGACTAGAAGACCATTGAAAATCAAAACCAGTGTTTACATTGAAATATATTAAATCCAGGAAACTAATAAGAGACATCTGCTGAAGGATTTGGTATCGTAAAATATTAAAGAAAAGCTGGGGTTGAAAATTAATTCCTTTTCATTGCAGGAGATATTGCATGGAGTAATGTTCTCAAACCATTGTTTGTTTTATTTTGGGGGGCAAGCTTCTTATATCCTGCCTTTATTTTGGGTGATCTAAAGGTGGCACACATCCTTAATGTTCTCACCTCCTATTTTCCCCATGCGAATAGTTTGTTGGATTTTTTTTTAACCTGCCTTAATTATTTTTATAAACGACTCAAAATGGTAAACATACTAATATTACTTCCTCCTCCTCTGTTTCGATTTCCATGATTAATTCCTTCCTTGTTTAAAAAATGTACAGTAATGCATTTTTAAAGAGAAATGAAACAACTACCCCCCCCCAATTAATTAATGCTTAAAACCATTATGTGCAGATCTGCTGATGACTTCTATGGGAAAGAGACAATGAAGGTAGAAGCTAGAAAGGATTCAGCAACTGCACAACAGCTTTGCACAGTGTGATGTTTTATGCACACATCACAATAAGCAATTAAAACCTATCATTGCTTTAATTGCAACAAACGCTTCAGCTACTATCTGAGGTACTAATGGAAGATGAGCTGCTCCCTTCAGTGGTCCTCTCCTTCCTAAATTCATCTTTGTACCAGGAATGAAAGTATAATTAGCACTGACACAATTTCTTTCCCATGGGAGTCAAGGCATCTGCGGAGTTCCAAACGGTGTCCATGACAATATGATCACAATTCCACCACTCACATGGGCAGAAGGAGTGGGGCTTTTGACCACCTGGATGTGACCACTCTATTGGCTCTTCCAATCCTTTCCTGTGGATGGATTGAAAGAAATAAATTGGGGATGGGGGAGGTGATAGCAAGGAACTCCCCACTTCCATCATGTCTTGACATGGGAGAGAAACATGAATCAAGCCATGTATTTCGTAGCAAACGTACTGTATTTTTCAGAGTATAAGACGCTCCAAAGTATAAGACGCACCTAGCTTTTGGGGAGGAAAACAAGGGGAAAAAATCTGCTTCTGCCTCCCAGCAATTTGCCTCCTTGCAACAAACAGCAAACAGTACAGATAATATACACTGTTTGTAGTGTTACATTTCAGACTATACAAATGCTGTTAAAATGGATGTGGCTTTCTGGAAGTATAGTTATTCTCTGCTATTTAAAAGAAGATACAATAGCACTGGGCCTCTTCAGATCAAGCATTTATTTTAAAAAGCTTCTTCATTTTGTTAAGCTGTCTAGAACTATAATAAAGGAGTCTTTTAAAAATAAGTCTAAAAATTTGAACATTCTATAGGCATTTATAGTTATTGACTTACCTTCTTGCAGCAAACAGGCTGATTAGCACAAGAAAAAAAAAATCTGCTTTTGCCTCCCAGCAATTTGCCTGGTGGAGCAAACAGCAAGTTTCACTTTCAGTTTAAGCATGGGACCCTCCCGATCATCAGCTGTTTCAGGCTCCAGGGATTGCTATAGCCTATTGCAGCCTCTGCAAGTCCCATTTTCCCTGTTTGCTGCAAGGAGGTAAATTGCTGGGAAGCAGAGGCCAAAGGGTGGGGGATGGTGGGTGGGTGGGGCTACATTTAGTGTATAAGATGCACCCAAATTTTCACCCTCTTTTAGGGGGGAATGTGCGTCTTATACTCCAAAAAATACAGTAACTCTGATCATCTACCCATTCTCCAATTTCCTTTGAGTCCAGGATGATGAGGACAGTGTAATCGGTAGCGTTTTCTTTGTTTTGGACAGAACTCTTGAACTTTTAATGGTTGATCAGACCTGCAGGGATGGCTAAAACTGTACAGACGATCCATCCTAGGGCACCATCTGAATATCTGCTCTGTTACCCATTTTCTTCTCAGATAATTGTCTCGGCCCAGCTTAGCCTTTTCTGGGGCCTCGGAGAAGACCAGAGGTGATATTCTACCAGTTCGGACCAGTTCACTTGAACTGGTAACAGAAATCGCAGGTGGCCTCACCCACCCGCCCTGGCTCTACGGCATCCCATTTAGGCACTTTTTTTTTTGCCAAAAGCACATACATGGAAGGTTATGCACATGCGTGGAGGTGGCACACTCGCATTTGCGAACCGATAGGAAGGTAAGTGAATACTGCCCCTGGAGAAGACTTTTGGTTCTCATAAACAATAAAAAAGAGCAAATAAGAAAAGCTACAGGGACAATTTGAGTCTTGTCCTCTACTGAAAACCCAAACCAGAAGGCATTTTTACCCAAAAGGAAATTGACAATGTGTCAATTTCTAGTGTGTCAATTTCCAGCTGGTGCAAATATAGAATTGTATCTCATTGTGGATTTAACCATGAATTCAGAGGTAGTATTCAGCCGGTTCTGATGAACCGGTAGCGGAAATTTTGAGTAGTTCGGAGAACCGGTAAATACCACCTCTGACTAGCCCCGTGACCCGTCAAAACCGCGGTCCACAAAAGCGTGATCGACGAAAGCGTGCATTTGACGTCATCACAGCGCGACAAAAAAATTAAAAATTGAAATAACAATAAAATTAAAGCAAGCCGATTCACATAAAGGTAAGGGTTAGGTTTAGGGTTAGGGTTAGGGTTAGGTTAAGGGTTAGGGTTAGGTTTAGAGCGTTAGGTTTACGTTAAATTTTACGTTAAAGGTTAGCGTTAGGTTTAGCGTTAGGTTAAGGGTTAGGTTTAGGGTTAGATTTAGGCTTAGGTTAAGGGTTAGGTTTAGGGTTAGGTTTAGGGTTAGGTTTGGGGGGTTAGGGTAAGGTTTTCGCTTTATTTTTACATTTTTCCATCACAGCTGTTTTCGTCACGCTGTGATGACGTCAAATGCGCGCTTTCGTCGACCGCGATTTTGTCGTCCGCGGTTTTGTGGTGGAACCGACTAGCCCACCTCATCTATTCTCTGCCTCCCAAATCCCAGCTGATCAGCATCCCAGCTGATCGGCTGGGTCTTCTTTTGTTGCCCTGCACAGGAGAACGGACCTGGAAGGCAGGTTAATGGGGGTGGGGAGGGAATGGAGATTTTGCAGTATCCTTCCCCCAGGAGTGGGGAGGGAATGCGGATTTTGCAGCATCCTTCCCCAGGAGTGGGGAATGAATGGGGATATTGCAGTAACCTTCCCCCAGGAGTGCGGAGGGAACTGGGATTTTGCAATATCCTTCCCCCAGGAGTAGGGAGGGAATGGGGATTTTGCAGTATCATTCCCCTGCCACACCCACCAAGCCACACCCACAGAACCAGTAGTAAAAAAAATTGAATCCCACCACTGCATGAATTGTTAAACTGTCCGTTGTACACTCCAAAGCATTTGGCATTCATAATCTAATTTGTCAGACATTTTAATTGTCTTCCTGTCACAAAACCTAACCTGGGCAACCACTAAAAACATTGCCCAGTTTCTGCCATTATTCCTTCAAGTTTGTTTGTGTTTCTCCCCCCTCTCACATTTTTAACTTTGGAACCTGTAATAAAAGAAAGGGAAGAAGCACTAAATAATTTGGTGAGTCAGGCTGTCCTGTCTTGGATGGGAATGGTGGTAACACTCTGTCTGTTCCAAATATCTGCTTGTAAGTCTCTTCAGTCTTTAATTAGAGAGACCGGAATGTTCAAAATCTTTTCTTTGCTTTTAAAACTGCAGCCTGCCTATCAAATATCCAGTGTTGGTCCCTACAATGTAGAAAAGATGTGGAGACTCTAGAAAGAGTGCAGAGAAGAGCAACCAAGGTGATTAGGGGACTGGAGGCCAAAACATATGAAGAATGGTTGCAGGAACTGGGTATGTCTAGTTTAATGAAAAGAAGGACTAGGGGAGACATGATACCAGTGCTCCAATATCTCAGGGGCTGCCACAAAGAAGAAGTGATCAAGCTATTCTCTAAACCACCAGAGGGCAGAACAAGAAGCAATGGGTGGAAACTAATCAAGGAGAAAAGCAACTTAGAACTGAGGAGAAATTTCCTGACCGTTAGAACAATTAATCAGTGGAACAACTTGTCTCCAGAATTTGTGAATGCTCCAACACTGGAAGTTTTTAAGAAGAGATTGGATAACCATTTGTCTGAAATGGTGTAGAGTTTCCTGCCTAAGCAAGGAGTTGGACTAGAAGACCTCCAAGGTCCCTTCCAACTCGGTGATTCAATTCTAACTCAGCTCTGGAGCCCACATGTTTAAAAGCAAAATGTCTTGTCGAGCTGCCATCCTTTTCAGAAGGCTGGAGAGATTTTAAATGGATATTTATTGCAGATCCTAATGGCCTCTCTGAAGAAATGTTGTGGCTTTTTTTGGACCTGTTCTTTCTGAGGAACTGGAAAAAGAATTAGGCTCGCACTTGGATTGAAAAAAAAAAGTGCCTTTGATCAAATGATGCAAGGCACGAGAAAGCTCGGTAGGAATTATTTCAGGGAATGGGGTGGCCCTTATATAAATCACTCGTGAAAATCAAGACATCCATGCAGGAATTAGAAGAAGGAGGAAGAGGAGTTGAAAGGGAAAACTCAAAACTCTGCCAGGGTTGATTCTTGCCAGATTGATTGGAGAACCTTATAAATGTAAGCATTTCCATTTCTTAAAAATGTTTGTCTGGTCTCGGGTGTTATGAAGATTACTCTCCTGGAAAGATAAAACTGTTTTCGAACCAACCCAGACCAGACCTGGCTTCTTTCATACAGAACAACCAAATGCTTTTCATCTGCAGCACTTTTCTACCCGCTGTTCTGTTTTTCAGGATGCATTGATTTCTTTGGGAGCAATTGTGTAGCAATTGCTCTTTACTTTCAGCACAAGGGGCTGATATGAACATTGACTTGTTTAGGATTGCTAGGCTGAAACCTCTACGATTATCGGAGGGGCCGATATTCTGCTGGTTCGCTCCGGTTTGGGCGAACCAGTAGTGGCAGCGGCGGGAGGCTCCGCCCACCTGCCCATCCGTCATCACGGACGCTCTACGCATGCACAGAAGTGCCGCATCCGTGCTTCTAGTTCTAAACTGGCAACAAAGATGATAGCATTGCATGCCTGATGGCAACTCTTTTACAGAAGAAGTTAGTTAAAGAACTACTAGCTATTCAGGTCACACAGATAAACCTCCAAGTGCTTCAAGGACCCTCTAAAAGGATGCAAATGACCAGCTGTCTGCAAGAAGTATAAATCCTTCCATTCCCCACCATCCAGTCAGAGCTGAAGAAGCTTCTTGGGTGAGAAGCAAAACATCTTCAAAAGAAAAAAGCCCAGTTGCCTCCTGAAAAAAGCACCTTTGGGTGAAAGAACAAACATGCTTAAAGAAAGAAATGAAGGTAGGAGGGGTAAGATACAGAAAAACGATAGGTAGAGCCGAGACACCCCCCCTTAACCAGTCTTAAGGCCCGCTCAGCAATAGGTTGATTCTGAACTATGAAAAAAAGTACAGCCGATAGATGAAACTGGCTTCATATTTTGGAATGTTAGGTGATCTCATTTGATCCCTTGTCAACGGTTATCCAATGTCTCCCTGGCGCTTGCATTAAAATTGTTTTTAAAAAGTTCCTTGCTATGAGAGGTGGCTGAGAGAGATTCCCGAGCCTAGAATTTTAAAGGGAAAGGAGAACCATTCCTTTGGCAAAGCAAGTCCCATGTCCGCTTGGCTAGGCTTGGCTTACCTGCCAACGTCTCCAGGACTGGTAGACAGCGTGGATCCTCGGAGTGTGAAGGCACGAGAAAGGGAATCTTACCAACTTTGAAGCCGGCCTCTATTTTTAGTGCAGGATTTGCTGACTGACCTTGCGTGATATCATTCAAAGGGAAGAATCCTTACATCTGCTACTAAATCTATTCCCTGATGTTACCTGAAACCGTCGGCCACGGCAGCAAGCAATTATGCTGGAGAAGCAGATTGTGACACTAGACAGACATAGTGAAGGATTCCCCACCCCACCCCACCCCCAGATGGCTAAAAGGGCATCCGGGCATGGAACCAACCAACCCTAAGGTCACTCCCTGGAAACAGAAGCTCATGATTTGGGGGGTTTTCCTGGATGCAGCTTTGATCTTGACTGTGCAGTTCCCAGGAACTGACAGCCGCTGTTCCGTCAATTAATCCTGATTTATTTCTGGCTCAGCCAGAAATTGGGGTTTCTCTCTTTAGCAGAAATTGGAAGTAAATTCAAAACCATCCAGCTGCATCTGTTTGAGAATGACAGGGAACATGTGGGAGGATCAGTGCACAGCAAACCAACATTTTCTTCTCTAACTGTAATCAAGAGAGTGGCAAGTGAAACTGTTGTGTGTTAATTGGTCAAGATAAGGTAAAAGTAAAGGTTCCCCTTGCACATATGTGTTAGTCGTTCCTGACTCTAGGGGGCGGTGCTCATCTCCATTTCAAAGCCAAAGAGCCAGAGCTGTCCGAAGACATCTCCGTAGTCATGTGGCCGGCATGACTAAACACCGAAGGCGCACAGAATGCTGTTACCTTCCCACCAAAGGTGGTTCCTATTTTTCTACTTGCATTTTCACGTGCTTTCAAACTGCTAGGTTGGCAGAAGCTGGGACAAGTAACGGGAGCTCACCCCGTTATGCGGCACTAGGGATTTGAACTGCTGAATCTTAGCCACTGAACCACTGCGTCCCACATTTGTTAAAATAGAAAGATAATAATAATATTTGACTAGGAGTAAAGAAAGAGCACTAGTAGTACGTGTAACACAAGGTTGACTCAGCCTTCCGAGGTCAGTCAAATGAAGACCCAGATTGTTGGCCCCCAACAGGCTGACTCTGTAAACAGCTTTAGGGTGGGCTGTAAAGCACTGTGAAGCGGTAAATAAGCTTAAGTGCTATTGCTATTGCTAATATTTGAAGGTATTCTATACTAATGGTCTTACTCAAGGAAAGCTGACAGCAGAACTGAACCAACAATGAATAGAGCATTGTCCAATGCATTGGGTAATATAATCTATATATTAAATACAGCAAATAACTCTTCCAAAGCTGATCTGAACCCAGGTACCCCAGGGAAAAAAAGTGGAGTCCTATCGTAGAACATAGGTGCGAAGGAAAGAAAGTCCTTTCATTAAATCTCCTGATTTCTAATCAACCAGGATCTTCTGAGTGAAGGAAGGGTCCTCCAAAGGCCCCTGGCCATTAGATGAGGAATAAGAGCAAATGTCTCAAGGGATCCACAAAAAAAATATTTCCTTCTGTTATCATTTCTCAGAAGTATTTCCTATCTTCTCCAGAAGTTCTTCCATGCCCTCCTCCAACCTCTTTCCATGACTATCACCTTAAGAGGTGAGTTAGACCAGCTGTCTGCAAGGAGTATAAACCCTACCATGGTCCCTACGATCAAAACGGAATCACTGTTTTTAGTCCTCTAAGGAAGGAAGGCTTCGGAGGGCCTAAACCGGCCCTACAAGCAAACCAAAAGTCTGTTCCAAAACTTCCAGTTTGTCCGTAGGGACAGTTTTTTGTGCTCCGGAGGCTTTAGGGAAGCTCCTGAAGCCTCCTGAAGGGCCTCCAGGGGGTGGGGGAGACTGTTTTCTCCCTCCCCTGGCTCCTATAAAGCCTCTGGAGCCAGGGGAGGGCAAAAAATGGCCTCAAAAAAGGCTAAAGTCAGCTGACCAGCCGTGCATGCGTGCTGGCCAGCTGACCCGGCAACGCCTCACGTGCCCTGACAAATGGTTCCGCGTGCTACCTGTGGCACGTGTGCCATAGGTTCGCCAACCCGGGACTAGGATGTCAGACCTGGAAGCCATCTTTTACATTAGGCCTTCAGAGGGGGCGGGAATTATACAGAGTGTGAGTAATATATAGTCAAAATAACATTCTTTTCTCACAGAGTCAAGACCATCTGGCCCTGCAGCGTTAATGGTGTGACTGGGAGGCATCTCCAGTTTTGGATGGTGCCTGATTGGATCCTGTGATAAGACATGTGGGTGCTGGGCAGGGACTTGAACTTTATTTTGGGTGGGAAAACCTGGAAACTTTCAGATTCGGCTTTTCCCAGATGTGCCAATATGACATGTCTAATAAAATGGAACTTTGAGGAAATTCAAGCATCAGAGTCTTCTTTTATTGGGGATGTTGCTTGGAACCATAATATAGGATTCCTCTTTCTGTTAATAGGAGAGGAGGAGGAAAGTGGAAGAGTTGCGGTTAGGTTTTTTTCTTAAAATGTGCTAAGGTTTAGGGGAAGAGCAAGCAGAGCTGGGGGGGGTGGAGTTAAATGAGTCACCAGCCCATCATTACATTCCCACAAATAAATGGTCTAAGTCCAACTCCCCTTGAATTCCGTTGATACTTATCTGGTCCCGACTAAGAGTTGAACGACAGTTGATCAGATTCTTGTCTGTAGGCTTGAATAATAAATATTCTGAACTGCAAATTGATGCATGGTTTTGATTCTTTGACATACATTCTCTGAGAGATCTTTTCCCTCTTGTAGACACTTTCAAACTCATGATATGCCATTAGCAGCACTAGACTGTTTGCATGTTGGTTACAAAACCAATTGAATCAAACGGATTTTGACTTCTAAATAATCTGGAAAATTTAGTACCACTTGCTTCCATTCTAGGAAAAAAAATTCTGGCCATGGTCATTAGCCTACCTCCAGATTACCTTAGTGTTGTGACAGGAGGAAGGCTGAATCCAAGAAGTGTTTTAAAATTATTATTATTATGGCCCCCAGATTCAGGAAAAGTCTACCTCCAGAAACTAGGTTAGGTGGTCTTCCAGAGGGCATTGAAGCCCAAATCCTTGGAGAAGCTTCTTTCTGCTTCCCATTTTGTACATGGAGACTATCTGAGGATGCTGATATGTGGGTTCATGATAGAGATGATAGATAGATGATAGATAGATAGATAGATAGATAGATAGATAGATAGATAGATGATAGATATGATAGGATGGATGGATGGATGGATAGGTAGGTAGGTAGGAAGGTAGGTAGGTAGGTAGGTAGAAGTGGTGGGTTGCAGGCTGTACGCCCTGGTACGGGTGTACCAGTGCCTGCCAGGAGGACTGGGTACCGTTCTGGTACAGTGCTCTGGAGGGCCCACTCGCCTGCCCTCATTCCTTACCTGTATTTGAAGGAAACGGGCCATCTGCAGACAAGCACTCAGCATACAGTGCCTATGTGATGCTTCACGGAGCAGCTGGAGCATCACAGAGGCATCATGGAGGCGTTGCAGAGGCATCGCAGGAGGTAAGGATACATGTGCGCTGCACACATTCATGTGGTAGCCCCCGGGTCCCGTTGCACCATACCGGTTGCAACAGGATCTGGAACCCACCACAGGTAGGTAGGTAGGTAGGTAGGTAGGTAGGTAGCTAGATAGATAGATAGATAGATAGATAGATAGATAGATAGATAGATAGATAGAAAGAAAGATAGATGATAGATAGATAGATAGATAGATAGATAGATAGATAGATAGATAGATAGATAGATAGATAGATAGATAGATGATAGATAGATGATAGGATGGATGGATGGATGGATGGGTAGGTAGGTAGGTAGAGTGAGTGACAGAGAGAGAGAGAGGGAGAGAGAGAGAGAGGGAGATGATAGATAGATAGATAGATAGATAGATAGATAGATAGATGATAGATAGATAGATAGATAGATAGATAGATAATCATTAATAGCCATTGTGCCTAATAGTGATCAACAGCCCATATTCAATGGATTTATTGAGTCTCCTTTTAGAACTGTCTAAATGAGTAACCCTCATCATATCTGAAGACATTGGAACTGTTTTTCCTTTTTCAAGAACATGGACTACTCATGCTTCCCTATAAAAATGTCTTAAATTAAAATAAAATCCACATGAGAAAGAATAGCAATCTAAATTTATTTAATTTAATTTATTTTAAAAATTAATACATTCTGCAGCCCAGCACATTTGGGAATGAATTCGTCTTCCAAGGTGCCTGGACACAGGAAATAATCAACTGAAAATGTATTGGCATACAAAGCTTTTTCATTTTCATCTGCCTGGGGGCTCCATCCCAGCCCTGTCTTTTAAAATTATATTGGAAGTGTTGATAAAACATATTTTTTTCCTAAATTCCTTGCTATCTTTGTTGGTGTCAAGTGTACATAGAGTTCAGTTTTAATTGGAGACTGTCAAGTTGGATGTTCTGAAGAATTTATTGTTGTGATTTATGAAATGAACCCATTTTCAGAGGTTTAGCATCTTTCGTATAGAGGTCTTTTAAGATCCAGATGATTTGTATGAAAACGATTTACTTTTCCCCCTTTATTGTTTTGTTCGTAATAATTTCTTGAGTATCTTGAATATTAAAATGCAAAGCATGATGTTGTTTATCTCTTCCTGTCAAAATCATACCGAGTCCTTTTGTCTTTCTAGAACTAAACCAAATGTTCCCAGATTTATTTTGGCTCCTAGAATACATTATTCAGATTGAGGAATGCTATTTATTGCAATAAGAATGCTCTCTCCCTTCTTTGGACTCCCAATTACGGTACATTTAAAGGGAGCACAGTGCTTATTAGGCTACATCTAAATTTACACATTCTAAATTTTGTTGCTAATGGTCGAAATGCTGCAGCCAAGTTTTTATACTGAAAAAATAAAGGGGAAAATTGTATCTCAGGGACTTTTGCAAATAATCCTGTACGATAGGCAGGAGAAGGTTGCAGATATCAGCATTGTACAAATTCATCATTACTGATCTTTTCTAAGTCTCTGTTGCTCCCCGCAAGTCTTACACAACTAGTTCATTCAATTAAAAAGTTTTATTCTATTTTTTAGTGCTTGCACACTTTCCTAAGCAGCCAATAATAAGTGAAACCAAGACATGCAGGCAATTCATTCTGAAATGTGTAATAATAAGCTAAATAATATACAATGTGGCATTTATAATGTAAATAATATGTAATACTAGCTGGATACCCATGCTCCATGATGAAATTATGTGATCAGGCAATGCAGGAGAAATCCGGTACACTCCAGTTCAATCTGTGGCTCAGTGGTGGTCGGTGATTGAAACCCATAAGGGAATATCGCTCATGCCACCTTGAGTCTGGAAGCAGTTCCATAGGTGGAAGGCATAGACATCTGGTGAGGTACCGACGTTTAGTACTGTAAGGAGCCCCAGACCACTCTTGAGTGAAGGAGTGGAACGTCTACCAGTTTGAACTGAGGTAACGGAATGTGAGGCAACTGGCAGTTGGAACAGAGTTCTTTTCAGATGAGCAGGGAGAGTAGAACTCCTTAGCATCAGAGTGTGTTAATTACTGTATAAGAAATACTAATCATCTGATGGTCATTTCGAAAAAACCTTTCTTAGAGAGCACCTAGAAGCCAAGAGGAAAATATGTGCCAAATTTCAAGTTTGTAGGCTTTACGGTTCTGTAGGCTTTACGGTTCTGGAGATTTTGTGATGAGTGAGTGGTATTTGCCATATGTATGTATGAATGTATGTATGTACACACATATACACATATACATACACACACGTGTGTGTGTGTGTGTGTGTGTGTGTGTGTGTGTGTGTGTATTTAGTGTCACAACCCCTGGTATGACCAAATATTTATTTATTTATTTATTTATTTATTTATCAGCACAAATACAACATATATATATATACATACATACACACACACACACACACACACACACAACCCCGGTATGCCCAAATATGGGAGGAAGATCACTACTTCCATTCTCTGTCTCGTCACAAGAGACCATCCAGAAATCCAATATTTTTACTGTTGCCTTTTTGTTACATTTGTTGTATTTGTGCTGATAAATAAATAAAGGGAGACCAGTATAGATCTATTTCAAGCTATTTAGCTCTCATCAGCTAGCCATACCCTTACTGGGAATCGAACCTGTGTTGTATTGCATCTTAGGCAGATGTGTTAACCATTGAGCCACAGAGTTCGACTCCTTATCAGCCAAGCCAGTAAATCTAAGTAGATACCTTTCACCCTGGCTTGGCTGATAAGGAGTCGAACTCTGTGGCTCAATGGTTAACACAACTGCCTAATATGTATATGAAGTCTCATTCGTCATCTTCAGGCTTCGTGCTTCCAGGAGCAATGTGAGATCTCGGCTGTTTCTTCCTTTTAACTGCCAGTGGGGTTTTTAGCTGATTGGGTGGGAGCTTGGCTGTGTTCTGATTGGGTGGAGGTGTGTCCTGATTGGGTGGAGGTGTGTCCTGATTGAGTGGAGGTGTGTTCTGATTGGTTGGGGGGTTGTGTTTCATGTAAGGATAGGAGGGGTTTAAAGAAGCTAATGTGCATTTAGAGTCTGGCTTCTGGTCCTTGGTCGTGCCTCCTCATTAGTGTGGGTTTTTGTCTGCTTTCTTTGTGGATGTTTGGTGTTGATATCCTGTGTGGCTCTTGTGAGTGTGGGCCTGGTGTCATTCATCATGTTAGGGACTCGTTTATCAATAAGGGCAGGCTTCCAAATGACTGGCCGGCGGATATTTTAGCAGATATTCAGACAATAATATAATAATCAGAGAATATATATATATATCTTGTGTCACAATCCCTGGTATGCCCAAATATGGGAGGAAGCATACTGCTTCCTTTCTCTGTCTATCAGCTCACCCTAGGAGACCATCCAGACAGAAAGCCATTATTTTTGCCTTTGTTACATTTGTATGTATGCAACACACACACACATGTGTATGTATGTATGTATGTATGTATGTGTGTGTGTGTGTGTGTGTGTGTGTATATATATATATATATATATATATATATATATATATATATATATATATATATATATATATATATATATATGTGTGTTTTAATAATAATAATATTTTTTTTTTTCATTTTATTGGAAATTTATATGCCGCCCTTTTCCCTGAGGGGACTCAGGGCGGCTTACAACAATAAGGGAAGGGAGTGCGAGACAAGACTTAAAAAGAAAAGAATCGTGATTAAAAGAAAATTAATCGTAAAAACACAACATTCACTCAACATTCGGGCGGGGTTAGTGTAATCCTATCCCCAGGCCTGACGGGATAGCCAGTTCTTGAGGGCTGTGCGGAAGGCCTGGACTGTGGTGAGGGTACGGATCTCCACGGGGAGGTTGTTCCATAATGTCGGAGCTGCAACTGAGAAGGCTCTCCTCCACGTAGTCGCCAGTCGGCACTGGCTGGCGGATGGAATTCGGAGGAGGCCTACTCTGTGCGATCTGATGGGACGCAGGGAGGTAATTGGCAGGAGGCGGTCTCTCAAATAGTCAGATCCACTACCATGGAGTGCTTTATAGGTGGTAAGTAAGACCTTGAAGTGCACCCGACGATCAACAGGTAGCCAGCGCAGCTCACGGAGGATTGGTGTTATATGGGCGAACCGTGGTGCGCCCATGATCACTCGCGCGGCCGCGTTCTGGACTAGCTGAAGTCGCCGGATGCTCTTCAAGGGCAGCCCCATGTAGAGCACATTGCAGTATTCCAGCCTAGAGATCACAAGGGCTCGAGTGACTGTTGTGAGAGCCTCCCGGTTCAGGTAGGGCCGCAACTGGCGCACCAGGCGAACCTGGGCAAATGCCCCCCTGGTCACGGCCGACAAGTGGTGGTCAAAACTCAGCTGTGGATCCAGGAGGACTCCCAAGTTGCGGACCCTATCTGAGGGGGATAAATTTTGCCCCCCCAGCCTGATTGATGGAACGTTAGCCAAATTTTTGGGAGGAAAACACAACAGCCATTCGGTCTTTTCCGGGTTGAGTACCAGTTTGTTAGCTCTCATCCAGTCTTTAACAGCCTCAAGGCCCCGGTTCATCACGTCCACCGCTTCATTGAGTTGGCACGGGGCGGACAGATACAACTGCGTATCGTCCGCATATTGATGGTACTTAATCCCGTGCCTCCGAATGATCTCGCCCAGCGGTTTCATGTATATGTTAAATAGCAGGGGGGAAAGAACCGAGCCCTGCGGCACCCCATAGGTTAGGGGCCTCGGGGACGATCTCTCCCTCCCCACCAACACCGACTGCGACCTGTCCGAGAGGTAGGAGGAGAACCACTGTAAAACAGTGCCGCCCACCCCCACCTCCCGCAGTCGTCGCAGAAGGATACCATGGTCGATGGTATCGAAAGCCGCTGAGAGGTCGAGGAGAACCAGGATGGACGCATAGCCTCCATCTCTGGCTCTCCAGAGATCATCGGTCAATGCGACCAAAGCGGTTTCAGTGCTGTAACCGGGCCTGAAGCCAGACTGGAAGGGGTCAAGGTAGTTAGCTTCCTCCAAGGTACGCTGAAGCTGTAAGGCCACCACCTTCTCAACAACCTTCCCCAGAAAGGGGAGGTTGGAGACTGGACGATAGTTGTTAAGAACTGCTGGATCCAAGGACGGTTTCTTCAGGAGGGGCCTCACCGCCGCCGCCTTAATAATCCAGAATCTTTCATATTGCAGTTCAAATCAATATAAAAGTTTATTGGAAGCTTAAGCTTTCTACAGGAATCTGAATTACTAACCATCTAAGCAAATTGGCAACAGATAAGAGTAGAAGGAATTCATGGTGGGCTTGACTGAGATCTCTTGTGGGTACAAAGGGACTCAAGACTAATGATGCATTTAACTCCCCCTCCCTCAGGCTCAGCCTGGTCATCTCCTACAAATATCTCTGTCAGGTGGTCTAGATTAAATGTGAGTGTATTAATCCTTAACCAGTTTTGCCTCCAAATAGTGATCCCCAACAGATGCTGGAGCACAAAGCAGAAAAAATGCAAAAAGGGAATACTGAAAAAAGATAAAAACTCCCTGCTCTCTATTTCAGTGAGACATTCTCTCAGCACCATGGCAAGGCTGCCTTCACATTTAACACACCGATGGTTTTTAAAATTGTATTTATAACAGTGTTATTTGTATGCATATCCAACTAAAAGAATGCTGGTTTGTTGGTAAACTGTCAGCTAGGCTGGAAGGGTGGGGGTCAAGTGAGGACTCAACTTGGAATTGTTACACAACTGCAAAGAACATAACCTGATCTCCCTAAGATCCATCAAGCCTTATCAGGTCATCCCAGGGGGTGACAAATAGTCTGAGGAGATTCTTGTAACTCAGGTAGTAAACAAAAACAGTTACTTACTGAGGGGCTATGGAGATTCTCAGCCATTCAGGTCATGGTTGTTCCAAAGGTGCTTTTTCAAGAGGCAACTGGACTTTCTGGTTTTCTTTGATGATGTTTTGCTTCTCATACAAGAAACTTCTTCACCTCTGACTGGATGGTGGGCAACGGAAGGATTTATACCCCTTGCAGACAGCTGGTTATTTGCATCCTTTTAGAGAATTGTTGAGGCCACCTTGGAGTGGTGCAAATGGGTGTGGAGCCTTCTTGGAACTGCTGAAAGGACTGTTGTAGGCTGGAGATAGATGATGTTGAATTCCCTCTCCCTCTCTGTTGAAAGAGGGCTGTTCAGTTTTGACATAGATGGCCTCTTTGACCCCTGTTCTAAACCAGCGGTCGTCTGTCCAAAATGTGGACTTTGCTGTTTTCAAAAGAGTGGCCTTTGTCTTTTCACACAGTCTTTTCAGCAGTTCCAAAAAGGTCCACACTCATTTGCACTACTTAGGTGACCTTGAAATCACAAATAAACCTCCAGGTGGCCTCAAGGACTCTCTAAAAGAATGCAAATGACCAGCTCTCTGCAAGGAGTATAAATCCTTCCATTTCCCACCATCAAATCAGAGCTGAAAAAGAGGAGATTCCTCCAAAGTACCTGCAGGCAGGACAAGAAGCAATGGATGGAGGACCAACCAAGAACTAAGAAGAAATGTCCTGACAGTTAGAACATCTAATCATTGGAATGGTGTGTCTCTGGAATAGTGGGTGCTCCATCCCTGGAAGTTTTCAAGAAGAGATTGGACAGCTATTTGTCTGGAATGGTATATGGTCTCCTGCTTGAGCAAGGGGTTGGACTAGAGGACTTCAAAGGTCCCTTCCAACTCTGTTATTCTTGTCATTTTCTGGCAGAACATGTGAGCAGGTTAATTAAGGTTACAGAGCTGAGCTTATGAACTTGCCCTTAGCAGTTTGTAGGGACCCACTCAGCTCGGGAAGAGGTAGTCTATTTAAGCATTCTCTCTGCCTTATGAGAGGGAAGAAAGTGTGTGCAAAGGGAGATGGGTCAGGAACAGGACAGGCATACTGAATGTAATGGTGAACAGATGTGTGTGTGCGAGAGAGAGAGAGAGAGAGAGAGAGACAGACAGACAGACACACACACACACACACAGACACAGAGAGAGAGACAGAGAGAGACAGAGAAACCGACAGATACACACAGAGAGACAGAAAGACACACACACACAGAGAGAGAGAGAGACAGAAAGACAGATAGAGAGAGACAGACAGAGACAGAGAGAGAGAGAGACAGACAGAGAGAGAGAGACAGACAGATATATATATAGAGAAAGATGGAGAGACAGAGAGAGTGAGAGAGAGGCAGAGAGAGAGAGAGAGAGAGAGATGGAGCGAGACAGAGAGAGAGTCAGAGACAGAGAGAGAGAGAGAGAGAGAGAGAGAGAGAGATGCAAAGACAGAGTGACCCATGAAATCATAAATTTGGTTGCAAAATTATTTTAGCACCGTTGTAAATGCAAACAGCTGCTGCTTCAGGCAGTCAGTAAACAGGGACTACCAAAAGTACAAAGCAACATCGCAACAATCATACATAATTGAGGGAGGGAGGGAAATAAGTACAAATTGAGAAAATAGTATTATGTACATTGATACATAAAAGAATATTATAATTATACCGAGCATATTAAGGTTGGAAGTTGGGAGATAAAAAACACTATCTGTACGTAATTGCATTATTATTGTTGTTAGCACTGTGTAAAAAATGTATTGACCCAGTCATTACACTGTCCACAAAATATGTTGGTTGTTAAAGGAAAACTACAAATAAAACATACTAAAAAAGGGGGGGTGACATTTGATCAAAGAAATGAGTCCATTATTAAGAAAAAAACTTAGCAATTGGACTGAATATTTGTCCTTGCAAAATACAGAACAAACTGTGACTATTGTTTAAAAACAAAAGAAAGAAGAAACATTTTCCCTGGGCTTGAATTCATGCTAGCCAAGCACAAGGACTTATTTTTTCAGATGTTTGTGATCCCATGCCAAGCAAAACAAAGAAGGAGGAGAACTATTTTGTAATGTTCGTAGATTCAAAGCATCTCTCTCTTAAGCAGTAGGACTGAAGTGTTTTGAGAAATTCAACTGAAACACTGAACAATGAAAGAGTGAAGAATGAAACTTTAATATATATAGACATGCAGAGTTATAGTAAATAAGGGAAATATGAATAATAAAGCAGATGAAAGATGGAAGACAGAAAAGAAATGTCTTTGAATACAATTGTGACATGAATAAAAGTTAGAATAGAATTACATACATACATACATACATACATACATACATACATACATGCATACATAAATACATACATACATACAAACCTTGGTGGGGGGTGTAGAGTGCTGGCCCCATTTCATCAAGTGGATTGATTGGATCTGTGGCTGCATCATGATTGGTAGATTGGTGCTGATTGGTGCTGGCTGTGTGTCCGTTGTTGTTTTGTGTTGTAATGGCCTGAGTGGTAGGTGAGGCTCGTTTGTTGACTAGGCCTGGTTTCCAGATGTCTGGTAGGCAGGAGGTATCATCACGTTTATTCATGTTGTGTGATGTTTCTCTATTTTGACAGCTTCCATAATTATTCTCTTGTTGAAGTGCTCAGTTTTGGAGATTAACCTGGTTTCTTCAAAATTAATTTCATATCCTGTAGCTTTAAGGTACTGGAAAAGGGAGGAAGTTTTTTCTTTTTTTCTTACTGCGTTCTTGTGTTCTGCGATGCGTGCATTTATTCTCCTGTTTGTTTGTCCTATGTATGTTGCAAGGCAGATTTTGCATGGTATTTCGTAAACTCTTGGTTTTCTAGCTGGATTTTGTCTTTGGGGTTTCTTAAGATGTTGGTTATTTTTTGGACAGTGCTGAAGGCTCTCTTGATATTGTCTTTGTGGAGAATTTTGCTGATTTTATCTGTGGTGATATGTATGTATGTATGTATGTATGTATGTATGTATGTATGTTGTATTTCTGCTGATAAATAAATAAAGGGAGACTAGTATAGATCTATTTCAAGCTATTTAGCTCTCATCAGCTAGCCATACCATTACTGGGATTCGAACCTGGGCTGTATTACATATTAGGCAGATGTATTAATCACTTAGCCACAGGCTGTCCTCCGTTATCAGCTGAGCCAGGGAGAAAGGTATATATTTAAAGTCACAACCCCTGGTATGCCCAAATATGGGAGGAAGTTCACTACTTCCATTCTCTGTCCATCGGCTCGTCATAAGAGTCCATCCAGACAGAAACGCAATATTTTTACTGTTGCTTTTGTTATATTTGTGTTGTATTTGTGCTGATAAATAAATAAAGGGAGACTAGTATAGATCTATTTCAAGCTATTTAGCTCTCATCAGCTAGCCATACCCTTACTGGGATTCGAACCTGGGCTGTATTACATATTAGGCAGATGTATTAACCACTTAGCCACAGGCTGTCCTCCGTTATCAGCTGAGCCAGGGAGAAAGGTATATATTTGACAGCCCAGGTTCGAATCCCAGTAAAGGTATGGCTCTTATGACGAGCCGATGGACGGAGAATGGAAGTAGTGAACTTCCTCCCATATTTGGGTATACCAGGGGTTGTGACTTTAAATATATATATATGTGTGTGTGTGTGTGTGTGTGTGTGTGTGTGTGTGTGTGTAGATATAGACATATAGATAGATAGATATAGATATAGATATAGATATAGATATAGATATAGATATAGATATAGATATAGATATAGATATAGATATAGATATAGATATAGATATAGATATAGATATAGATATAGATATAGATATAGATATAGATATAGATATAGATATAGACATAGACATAGACATAGACATAGATATAGATATATAGATACACACACACACACACACACACACACTAAATATAAATATATAAATACACTAAATACATACCTATTTCCCTGGCTCAGCTGATAAAGGAGGAGAACCTTGTGGCTTAGTGGTTAACACAACTGCATAATATGTAATACAGCCCAGGTTCGAATCCCAGTAAGGGTATGGCTAGCTGATGAGAGCTAAATAGCTTGAAATAGATCTATACTAGTCTCCCTTTATTTATTTATCAGCACAAATACAACACACACACACACACACAAACACACACACACATATATATATATACACACACAAGCACATTCCCCTCTTATTTCTAACTTTATAAGAGGGAGGTTTAGAAATTAAATGGTGGTAGTATTACGGTAGGTATATTTAAACAATATGAAATGAAATGTAATAACTATGAGTAATAATATTATGTTTATATGTACTAAAATATATGATACCCAGGTATCACGCTGTTCACGCATTGATATGTATAAGCAATATAAAATAAAAAACTTGACAAAAAAGAAAAGAAATTCAGATAGAAAGCAAATTCAATAACAACCAAAACACATCAATGAATAAGCAAGAAGCTTAAGGTCTGATAACAAAGACGAAACAGGAATTTGAACAATATTTGAATCATACACATAAAACATGAAAAAAGAAGAATAATATCTGCCCTGAACAAAACGTGATAACAGAGAAGAAGTGAAGTTTATTAAGCACCAGAAGAGGTCTTCTTCTGCATGCAAGCTTTCTGAATGATTTCCAGAGAGAAGCACTTTAACACAGTTGCTTAACTGCAAAACCATTTAGCAATAAAAATGTACATTAAAAACCCCAGTTGAGTGATGTTGTGGGAGAAAACCCACATTGTCAAAAGGAAAGGTTCTTGGATGCAGAGTTGATACATATCTGTCATAAAGAAAAAGAAAATAAATTAAACCTAAACCCAGTTAGAATGAATGCTGGGCTATCAAATAGGGACAAAAAGGCTACAGGGTTTTGGACTTCAACAAGAAATTAATTGCCCGTTTTAATGAAAAATGAAGGATTGTTGTTGTTGTTAGTTGCAAAGTTGTGTTTGACACATCGCAACAGCATGGACAACATTCTTCTAGGACTTCCTGTCCTCTACCATCCTCTGGAGTCCATTTAAGCTCATGCCGACTGCTTCAGTGACTCCATCCAGCCACCTCATTCTCTGCCGTTCCCTTCTTCTTTTGCCCTCCATCTTTCCCAGCATGAGGCTCTTCTCCGGCGAGTCCTTCTTTCTCATTAGGTGGCCAAGTATTTGAATTTCCTCTTCAGGATCTGACCTTCTAAAGAACAGTCAGGGTTGATCTCCTCTAGGACTGACCAGTTGGATTGCCTTGCAGTCCAAGGGATTCACAGGAGTCTTCTCCAGCACCAGATCTATACTAGTTTCCCTTTATTTCTTTGTTGGCAAAATATAAATTCAGCACAAAAATAGTTTGTTGGAAAGCGACTGCCTGCGAAGGTTCCTGGATTGGGGCTGAAAGGCGAAAGCGGAAGCAGTAAGCGCTGTCCCATATTTGAATAGACCAGGTTGCCCCAATAGACTGGTCTCACTGGAATAAACACTTTGCTTCCTATAAAAACAGGAGGGGGGGGAAGAGACTCCACAATTATTTACTTATGATTTACATAGTTGGAAACATCTGCAAGAAAACAACAATGCTCAGAGAGTACCAAGGAGCCCACAGTTCCACTTTGAACTACAATTAGTCTCTTCTATTGGTGCTTAAAGCACAGTTTGAAACTTCCATAAGTTCTGAAAACAGTAGCAATACAGCACAGAGACAGCTGTGTGTAAATAATGGTTCTGGTTTTTTTTAATATTTTTTTTATTTTTTTTGAAAAACAGAAATAGGATTCTTATGCATGGTTCTTTCTTTTTGATAGGCTGGCATCTGTGAGACTATGTAGTTGATGTTCTGAGGTGGCCCAAGAAATGATAATAGGAATCTAAAAATAAATAGGACACGCAACGATTAAATGATGGCCAGAACGTTGGCTGCAATAATAACATTACAATTATAAAATAACTGACAATGGAGGAGGGAGAAGATGCAATGAAAAGACATTCTGTTATTCCTGAATGAAGCAGATGTTTGATGAACATGTATTAGAATTAGCAAAACACAGCCAGCTGCTTGGGCAAGTCTTTTCTAGCTAGCGGGGATAGAAAAACATTAAATCAAAGAAAAATATTTGAAAAAAAAAGCACTTAAAGAAATACTGTGCATCATATGTCTATGGAGATCAATCATCCATGTCACGGTTGTCCCAAATATGCTTCTTTTCAAAAGGCAACTGGACTTTCTGGTTTTTTCTCTGAAGATATTTCGCTTCTCATCCAAGAAGCTTCTTCAGCTCTGCTTGGACGGTGGGGAATGAAAGGATTTATATTCCTTGCAGACAGCTGGTCATTTGCATCCTTTTAGAGGGTCCTTGAAACACTTGGAGGTTTACTTTTATGCTCAGGGTCACTTGAGTTGTGCAAATTGTTCCTGTAATCTGCAATTTTTTCCTTTGGAAAAAATATAAGTCTTATTGCTATACAAATAAGTCAGTGTAATCTAGTGGTTAAGGCATCAGACTAGAAAGTGGGAGACCATGAGTTCAAGTCCCACCTTGAGCATGAAAGTCAGCTGGGTGAGTTTGGGCCAGTTCCTCTCTGTCAGCTCACCTCACCTCACAGAGTTGTTGTTGTGGGGAAAATAGATGGAGGAAGGTGTGTTGGATATGTTCGCCATCTTGAGTTATTTGTACAAATAATAAAGGCAGAATACAAATAAATAAAAATAAATAGAGAAATGATCCGATTTTTTCCAGCTTTGGACATTTTTTTTCTTTTTCACTTTTGTACCACACGGTGTGATTAAAAAACAAATAAATTAAAATGATGACCACGATGGGGGTGATCAAAGGTCCTATGTCCAGTTCTGTTTTGCAATGCACATAAAACTGGTAGAGCTATGAACAGAGCATCATGGTAGCTATTCTGAATTTTTTGACCATATCCCATGGATAGCCATGTTGTTAGCCCTTCGTCCTATCCTTTGAGTTTCAGTCTTGTTCACTGTGGAAATGGGAGAGGTTGAATTTCTTGGGGCTAGGTGTCAGTCAGGGGTGGGTTGCCAATATTTTTATTACCAGTTTGGACAGACTCCCATGTGTGCAACACTTCAGCACATGTGCAGAAGCGTCCAGGTGGCTGGGCGGAGCCTCCTGCCACTGCTACTATCGCTTCGCCCAATCCAGCCCAAACCTGGAGCCACTGTCAGTGTGTCCCCAGAGAGGGTCAAAAATCAAGATGGTGGCTAAAACTACATAACCAAAGCCTGCACCCTTTTTAATGAGTTGCTTGCCTTTTTTTGTCCTTTCCCCAACAGATCTTCCTGGGCATGTCTCTTTTGATTACATTACTTGATGTTATCCTAGAGTCCAGATCTCCAAACCTGGCAACTTTAAGACTTGTGGACTTCAACTCCCAGAATTCTTCAGCCAGCCAGGTCGACAACTCTGAAAGTTGCCAAATTTGGAGACCCCTCTCCTAGACTGAGGAAATGATTGGGGGAAAAATGTGAGACAGGAAAGCTAAACAAATGTAGGGATCTCAGACCCATAGAAAGTTAAAGATTTTTCGGTTCTCCAAATCTATATATAAAATGTGTGTGTTTGTGTGTGTTTGTGTGTGTGTGTGTGTGTGTGTGTTCCAGCATAACTCTGGAACCCCTCAAGCAATTTCCACCAAACTTGGTACACAGATGACCAGAGAAAAATACTTGGGGGGGGGGGTAAGACTTGGGGGAGGTGTGTTCTGTTAAGATACGGCCTGTTGTGCCTTCAAAGGGCTTCTACTGTGTAGCGCATGGTAACAGCTTCACAGTAATCCACAAGGGGCTCCTTCTGGTAAGGGGGAGAATCCAACATTAGAAATTACATTTGATCCGGACATTTCCCCCCTATAAATAAATACCCAGGCAATGCCGGGTTATGGCTAGTAAGAAAAAAACAACATGATTACAGTTGCTTAAGTGAGATGCTTTTAAATTTTGAAAGGGATGTTTTTATTGAAGGTGTTGAGATTCAGAGGGCCAGGAGAGGCATAGTCTTACTCATGCAAATAAAAATAAAAAAACACCATGATTCTTTTTATTCTGTTGCTTGCTAGGCAGCCCTTGAAAACACACTCATGTTCTACACCACCAAGAAGTAGTTTACCAGGACCTTGGAAAGAACAAACCTTTCGCTACTTTGCTAAACTGCATAACTTGATGGCCTAAAATGGTGAAACTGCAAGCAAGAAGTGTTTGTACCATATAATCGCTTCTGAATGCAGTTGGAAGGCTTGTAAACCATATGTCTGCCTCTGACAGCCTGCGCTGATGAATTTATAGGATTTGACAGCTTCGCAGAGAATGAGTGAGCAAATGCCTTGGCATCTGGACAAGCTTTCCTTGTTCAGATGCAGAATCCCAGATGGCGATGGTCATCCCAACACACACCCTGCTCGAGAATCCAATCTGGCCTCTTTGCATTCTTCTCTTCAGAATCTTGGTAGAACAGCGCAACTGCAAAATTTCAAAATTTCAGTTTTTTAAAACTTATATCTTGAAAGAATATTTTTTTTAAAAAAAATGTGTTTAGGTGCAAGTGACAAACAACACAAAGGCCACCAAAATCCAAAATTTGGGGGAGTTTCCCAGGGCCCAATACTCCAGCTATAAGTTTGAACCAGCTTCAGTTGTAATTGTTCTACCATCCTCTGGTATCCTCATATCAAAACAACTTATTTTATGTGCAGCCAGAACCTGAAAATAACATTTAACACAGCACAGCACTTAAACAAAATGGTTCGGTTGAGATCTGCATACATGGGACTGATTGGGGTAGATTGTAAGGGTGACACTGAAATCTAATTTTATGTCATTTTATTCTATTTTACATAGCAATAGCAATAGCAATAGCAGTTAGACTTATATACCGCTTCATAGGGCTTCATAGGAGCAGCCCCATTTTTAAACTGTTTCCTCTCTTTCTAAATATTTACTTTCAATTACGCATCACCACAGTTCCTAGGTGGTCTATGAATGCCAAAAAGCAAATAATAATAGAAAAGAAAAGACTGAAAGGGTTAGAAAAATCGAAACACCCATGTAGGCTAAGAAAGATATGTTTTAAAACCTTCTTAAAAGTCGTGGTCTACCATTATCAACTTTTCTGCCGTTTCTGTTGTTTATCCCTGGCCTTGGAAAAGCTGTTGAATGAAATTCTTCAGGCAGCAGAACCTGAGGAAGCAAAAATAGATCATCAGTATATCTCAGGCAGGAGCCAGGAAGGGTAATGGTTAAAGCACCAGGGTGGAAACCAGGAAACTATAAGATAAAATACTACATGA
This sequence comes from Thamnophis sirtalis, assembly GCF_051295495.1. Lineage (NCBI taxonomy): Eukaryota > Metazoa > Chordata > Lepidosauria > Squamata > Natricidae > Thamnophis > Thamnophis sirtalis. The sequence continues at coordinate 23,685,987 of NW_028261395.1, forward strand.
AGAATAAGGGGCGGGGGGCGTGACAATCTATTGTCCAAAACACCTGAAGGCAGGAGAAGTTGTGAATGCTCCAACACTGGAGGTTTTTAAGAAGATGTTGGATAACCATATGTCTGAAGTGATGTAGGGTTTCCTGCCTAAGCAGGGGGTTGAACTAGAAGACCTCCAAGGTCCCTTCCAACTCTGTTATTGTATTCTATTCTAAAATATTCTATTCTAGGAAGCAATGGATGGAAACTAATCAAGGAGAGAAGTAACGTAGAACTAAGGAGAACTTTCCTGACAATGAAAACAATCAACCAGTGGAACAGAAGTTGCCTTCAGAAGTTGTGGGTGCTCCAACACTGGAAGTTTTTAAGAAGCAATTGGACAACTATTCATCTGAAATGTATAGGGTTCTCTGTTTGAGCAGGGGGTTGGACTAGAAGACCTCCAAGATCCCTTCCAACTTATTCTGTCATGAGGCACAAATCCAGCTGGATGACCTTGGGCCAATCGTTTTCTCTCAGCCTTAGAAGGCCAAGGGCAACCCACTTGTGTGGGGGGTGGGGGGTGGGGGGAGGGAACACAACCTTGCCAAGAAGACTGCAAAGGTCTTGCCTAGGAAGTCACAGGAATCAACACTGACTCAAATGTACACACAAACACACCCACACACCTATACAAAAACCTCAGGTAATTTGGATTAAGAAGGCTTTTCTGGAGGGATGATTGTCCCTTCAGAATTAGTAAACTCTTAAGCAGCTCTCCAGAGCATTCCGAGCACTTCCCTGACAGAATCTCAGTAATCCATGCGTAATCCATGTAAGACGCCCAGGAATCTCAATGAGCGTTGAGGAAGATGCTTGACCTGCTGGTGTGTTGAGTGTCAATCAGACTTTACAGCTGGCATTTCTGAAGTCCATCAAAAGATTCCTCGGCCTCTGCTTCTCACTGTGACACAAAGATGCCTATTTTAAAGTACCATATTTGTCCGTATATAGGATGCACTCCCCCCCTCTGGAAACGTGGGTGGAAATGTCTGTGCGGCTTATAGAGTGAATGTTGTTGAAGCCCCATTACCTGCCAGTTCCCATCCACCAGCCTCTGCCTCCCAGCAATTTGCCTCTTTGAAGCAAACAGCAAACAGTTTGGTCAGTTTCAGCACAGCCTGATTTAGCATGAGCAGCTGATTGGCAGTTGGCTTGGCCTCCCGGAATACCGCCGATCAGCTGCTCCAGGCTGAGGGGATTGTCACTGCCCATTGCCACCACCACCTATCGCCGCCTCCGCGTGCTCCATTTTCAGCCTCTGCGCATCCCGTTTCTAGCATGTTCCAGGTAGGGAGAGATGGCTGCCTGAAACAGGCTGAAAATGGAATGCGTAGAGGCCAAAAATGGGACATGTGAGGGCAAAAATGGGGTGTGTGGAGGCAGCAATAGGTGGTGGTGGAGATGGGCGGCAACGGTGGTGATGGATGGTGGCAATCTCCGCAGCCTGGAACAGCTGATAGGTGGAGGCCAATCCAACTGCCAATCAGATGCTTGTGCTAAATCAGGCTGTGCTGAAGCTGATCAGGCTGTTTGCTGCAAAGAGGGAGCAATTGTTGGGAGGCATATTCCCCCCCCCCCGCCCTTGTTTTTCTTCCCAAAAGCTAGGTACGTCTTATAGTTCGGAAAGTTTTATAGTCTGAAAAATACGGTACGTTGCTGTTGCCTCATCTCTGACCCATTAAAAAAACATTTTAAAGTTGTGAATAGTTTAGTTGGGTTCAGTTGTTTAAATGCTTCTGGGACAATACAATCTGCCCAGCTTAGTTACAGAATAGAGTTGAAAGGGACCTTGGAGGTTCATCTAGTCCAACCCCCAACTCAAGCCATCGCAGACCATTTCCAACTGCTGCAGGCACCTTCTAATTGCTGTCTCGGACCTCGGTGGCCCTTTTGATTTGAGCCACAGGAGAGAAGAATGGACACCTGGCCTTGGAAGAGGTAGCGATGCTGGCTTTATGTGAGCTACTTCTGTGCACAGGTTTAATAGCACTAGCACTTACACTTATATACCACTTCACAGTGCTTTACAGCCCTCCCTAAGCTATTTACAGAGTCAGCCTCTTGCCCCCAACAATCTGGCTCCTCATTTTACCAAACTCGGAAGGATGGAAGGCTGGGTCAACCTTAATGCTACTTTTAGACCTGCAATCAAAATACACACTGCTGTACTCTGGTTGGGTCACTATTAGTTCGCTGGTGCATGGTGGCCAGTTTAAATTAAATTAGAAAAGAAAGTTGGCTTCTCCAATCCACTTCTGTCTGCTCTCTCGCTCTTGGCTAATGAGAGAACTGCAGGTTTTCTGCTGCTTTGCCAAGAAGGGGCTTCATATACCATATTTTTTGGGAGGGAAAGATGCTCTGGACTATAAGACACACCTACATTTTTGGGGGAGGAAAACAAGAAAAAAAATCTGCCTTTGTCTCCCAGCATCCACCCAGTATTTATTTGACCACTGCAGCCCATTCAGTGCTGCCACTGTCCATTTGCCACCATCAACATTTGCCATGGCCTGTTTGTTGTTGCTGCCAGCTGTTTGCTGCTGCCGAGGCCCATTTGCCACAGCCCATTTGCCACAGCCTGTTCTCTGCCACCTGGAACCGACCGAAAATGTGGCACATGGAGGCCAAAAATGGTCGAAGGGTGTGGGACGGCGGGTGGCCAGTGCTTTGGCAACATTCAGTGTATAAGACGCACCACAATTTTCACCCACTTTTAGGGGTGGGAAAAGTGCATCTTATACTATGAAAAGTACAGTAATCCTTACCAGTCCTATTCTCTTTAATCCTGGAAGGGCAGCACCATTTTGTAAGTAATATTTCCAGGTGCTACCATTTGTGGCCAGTCCTTGACCATGGCTTATTTGAATTGGGATAGATACATTGCACCATTCTCCAGCGGTCTAGGACCTTGAGGTTCCCATGTGGGGTGGAGGCCTATTTGCCAAGGAGAATGACTGGGGGAGGGCCAGTGGAGGAGGAAAGCTGGAGGGAAATGGGTGGAGGTGGGAGCCTGGAGGAGAAGGAGATGTGGCCAAGAGTGGGAGCCTGAAAGTCCCATTCCATTCTGCAGTGTTATTGTCTGCTTGCAACTGAAATCTCAGACACGTCCTTCGGCCCACCTTTCCACATTATATTCTTTGCAGATCAGGGCACATAGGAGCAGGATGGGATTCAGCCAGTTTGGCTTGGTTTGGGCAAACCTGTAGTTTTGGCCTGGTTTGGGCGGTTCTGGTCAACCGGTCAGTTGACCCCACCCACCCGTTCCTGCCCTAATCTGTCCTATATTTCTGTGTTTTGCAGCTCAGCCACTGCATAGGAACCTGGCTGAAGGATAGTGAGCTGAAACTAACAAGTGTTTCTCTAATCCTAATGTCTTGGAAGAGCTCCTTCCAGCTTCACCTTGTACACCTCCTTTCCCCATCAGCTCAACATTTTGGCACATGGTGGCTTTGGAAAGTTTGCTTCAAAAGAGCTGGATTGACAGGCTACCAGCCTATCATACAGACAATGGGGGAAGGAGGCTAAACCCTTCTCTTAAGCACCTATCAACACTCATTCCACCCACTTTGCTACACACTACAGAGATAAGAATATAGAATAACAGAGTTGGAAGGAAACTTGGAGGTTTTCTAGTACAACCTCCATTGCTCAAGCAAGCAACCCTATGCCATTTTCAGACAAATGGTTATCCAAAAAAGCTGCACTGCTTTTTTTCACAAGATTGCATGCAATGCACATAGAAAAGGATCAGTTAAGCCATTGCAGCCACCAATTTGACTTTTTTATTCCTGTATCCTATAGATTCACATTAGCCGTGGACAAGCTTTGATCTGCTCTGCAGTTTTAAAGGGCTCCTCAGATATTCAGGGTGTGTCACTGGAAGCAGCCCACTGGCAGGTAAGGGCAGTGCTTCTTCAAGTGGACTTTAACTCCCAACATCTTAAAGTTGCTGAGGGTGAGAACCATTGAACTAAGGAATAACACAGTTTCCCATTGTTAGAAATTCTGTTTATATAAAGCACCACATAGAGCAAACAAAGAGTACAGTCACCATGTGCTTTACAGCTCAACTGTATAACTGTAACAGGAAACTCTACTCTGAACAAAAGAGCATTGAGTATATACCATAGATCCAAACTTATAAATACTGCCTTCTACTAGCTGAATACTGCTGTAGTTGTTGCACAGAAACACATTCCAACAATAAATTCCAGCACCCATTCAGCCGGACTTCCCAAGGCGTGCCGTTTCATTCCATACAAAGTTGTTTCACAAACCAGGTTTAACATTCTTGGTCTGTCTGTAACAGCACACAAGCCAGCTTTCCTAACAGCTGGAAAGTTGTGCCATTGCAATTAGTAGGCAACGAGCAACACTGTGCTGGATAAAATTGCCAGCCAATTTGCAATGACGCACTCATTACCCGATGATTATTGGAGTGATTTCACACAGCTGGTTTTCTCCAGGCCTGGCAGGGCAGTAGGAGAAGACTATTTAAATCAGCTCCAGTTGCAAAAACCATCCGAGCCTCACAGAAGAGTTATTGCAAAAGTCTAGGCAGCCAGTGGGACATTAGTGGGGTGCAAAGTCACACTGACCTTATCCAGAAGTGTGTAAGTTTTAAGAGAAATGTTGGTAGGCCCAGTATGTGGGTTATCTGTGCTATTTTATGGCAGTTTTTTCTTGACTGCAAACACAATTTCTTAATAAGTACAAAGTTAATTCGGACTTGTTGCCAAACCAGGCGGGAGCTGCCTGCCACTTGTGTGATTTCTGAGGTCTGCAGTATAAATTTTGCTTATTGCAGCCCACTGCTGGTTGTGGTGTGAATATTAAGTGATGCCCTCCAGTATTGGCTGTGATTATAACACAATCAAGGTCTGTGCACCAATTACTAGCTTAATCACTGGGAGACAAATGGAGTTTGAAAGATCACACGTGTCCTGTCATTTTGGCTTACAGCTGGGTTGCGTTCTCCAACTTTGGAAACACTGAAATGACAGCTCTGCAGTCATTTCACATCGCACATCTCCAATTAAGTTGTGGCTTGTTTTTTTGTGGCTTGATTCTTTGTCACGCCTTCTCTAACACAGGGCCTGCCCTCCAGCACAGCTTCTGTTGTGGCCCAGCAATGGAGCTGGCAGCAGAGTGAGGAGTTCAGGGAGGAAGATGGGACAGTCCTGGAGTCTGGGGAAGGCTCTGATGAGGGCTGTGCATTGGAGGCAGAGATGGGGCCATAACCGTATGCCAGTTATCAGCTGCCTTCGGAGTCAGACATCAGTGAGGCAGACAAACAGCTGGAGCCTGATCCCAATGTGCGCATGTGCAGAGCTGCCAGATGAAGAGAACAGCTAAAGGACAGGGGATGACTTGAGAGTAAGGTGACAGGTGGACAATGAATGGCCCCTCCCAGAGGAAACAAAAGAGGAGCGAAAAGGGAGGGGAGTTTTCAGGAGACAATTAGTTCCCTTTAATTGGTTTGTGACCCTCCGAGACTCCTTGCCAACTTTTGCAGATAACGGCCTGGCAACTCTCCAAGCCAGATATGGTCTATGACTGTAAATCCTCCCTTGAAAGACTTTGCTGGCTGTGAATGAGCAGAATTCACAGCAAATTAATAAAAGGGTTTTTTGTCGGGATCAGGAGTTTGCTTCATGCTCTTGGGAAGCCTCGGTCAGAACAGCTTCCATCCAAAGATTGGAATGGCTGCTACCCTGATGCCTTAAGAAACCTGCCCGTGTGTGTTGTGTCTGTGTTTTTCCTGGAAGTAGCCAATCTTTTTCGTATCGAATGCAGGTTATCTTCAACTTATGACCACAATTGATCCAAAAACTTCCATTGCTAAGCAAGACAGTTGTTAAATTAGTCTTGCTCCATTTTACGACCTTTTTTGCCATACATGTTAAGTGAATTATTGCGGTTGTTAAGTGAAACTGACTTCCTCCATTCTTAAATACATTCCAGTTGCCAAGCAGAAGAATGTTCATCATAAGACTGTAGGGATGTAGTCAAGGACTACATGTATGCTAAAAAAAAATATAATGGACAAATTGACCAGACTAAACTGTAAGGTAGTTTAATTTACTCTGATGTCCAGTTCAAGGGCTTTTTTACTTTTCTTTCCTTCCTTCCTTCTTTCTTTCTTTCTTTCTTTCTTTCTTTCTTTCTTTCTTTCTTTCTTTCTTTCTTTCTTTCTTTCTTTCTTCTTTCTTTCTTTTTCCTTCCTTCCTTCCCTCCTTTCTTTCTCTTTCTTTCCTTCCTTCCTTCCTTCCTTTCTTCTTTCTTTCTTTCTTTCTTTGTTTTTCTTCTTCCTTTTCCCCTCCCTCCCTCCCCTTTCTTTCTTTCTTTTTCTTTCTTTCTTTTTCCTCCCTCCCTCCCTTTTGTTTCTTTCTTTCTCTCTCTCTCTTTTTCCTTCCTTCCTTCCTTCCTTCCTTCCTTCCTTCCTTCCCCCCCAATATCCACAAATAGATGATAATTCCTGTTGATGTACAGATTGCCCTTTCTCTAAAATTTTAGGACAGTTTTTTCATGCTCATCAAGTAAGCCCAACAAGATTAGAAATTCATGGCTAGAGGCTGAACAGTTAAAAATTTAAAACTAACTAGCATAGGGGTAACTTTTGTTATGGATATCTAGAGATCAAAACTAAAAAAAAAAACCTTCATAAGCCTGTGAGGAGGAAATGTTGCCTTTGCTGCCTCTCTGTTTTTGTGTTTAGTGTTGTGATGGGAGCCACGTGGTCTTAAGAGGATGAAAAATTCCTGCCTCCCTTCCTTCTGTGCTAGAGATAATCGAGCACATCTGGACCTGAGAAGGTTAGGGAAGCTTGATCCAGGGTGCATTTGTCGTGTTGAATTATTTATGTTTTTGGCTTGGCTCAGGAGGTTTTGTCTGCAGAAGGAAAGTGGGGCCATAAATCAGTCAAACAAAGAGCCAAGTAAGGGGACAGCAGTGCACAAGTTGTTATTTACTGTAAGTTGCAGAACCCAGATGGGAAAGAAAGAGCTCAGCCAGACAGGGAAGATGGAATACGAAGACACCGACAGCCACAGGTCTGAAATTGGGATTCAAATAATTTAACAACCAGTTCTTTGCCCTTGTGACTGGCTGGCTGGGCGTGGCCATGGTGGGTGTGGCCAAGGGGTGTGACAGGCAGCACTCAGCCTCCTGTACCGCCCTGGGAGCAAACATATTGGGGGGGGGGGCTGCATCCCTGCATCACTTGTTTTGGGCCTAGTAGGCCTCCCTGCAGCCTCCTGGGAGCAAAAACAGGCCACAGGGCAGAGGCACCATACCCCCCATGCCCCATTTTGGGCCTAGTAGGCCTCCCTGCACTTACCTGGGAGCCAAAACAGGACATGTGGGACTCCTGGAAGGAGTGGGGCAGGAAGGGGCAGGGCCAGCCAGCAATTTAACAACCGGTTCGCCTGGACTGACCCAAACTGTCTGAATCCCACCACTGGCTGGGCCATTCTGGTTCTGGAGCAACAGAGGAAAGCATGGGGTCTCCAAACATTGAATGGATGGAGCTCACACTAAAACCCCAATTCAGTCAGTGGTGGAAGGCATTACAGTGGTGGAAGGAGCCATGGTGGTGCAGTGGCGCAGTGGTTAGAATGCAGTACTGCAGGCTACTTCTGCTGACTGCCGGCTGCCTGTAATTTGCCAGTTCAAATCTCACGAGGCTCAAGGTTGACTCAGCCTTCCAGCTTTCCAAGATCGGTAAAATGAGGACTCAGATTGTTGGGGGCAAGAGGCTGACTCTGTAAACTGTTTAAAGAGAGCTGTAAAAGCACTATAAAGTGGTATATAAGTCTAAGTGCTAGGGGTATTGCTATCTCTTCCCTTGTCCCAATTTCGACAGGCTCAGATATGCAGAGTAATAGGATAACAAAACCCCAGAAAGGAGTTTGGGGGTGCATTTTCCATCAGCGCAGAAGCTTTCAGAAGCTGCAATTTGCTTCATCATCTGTAGTTGCATCACTTTATGAGATGTGCCATGAGGCGTGGTTCCTCTCAGTAATTTTGAATTATTTTGATGCAATTTTGACCCTGAAATGGTATCTTGGAAACAGGAGCCAATTAATACTCAGTACTTAATTCTCCTTTGTTGGTGACCCAATTCTAGTAAAATTTTATTTCTGAGGCTTTCTCCTTATAGGCCAATGTAATTGCGGTGCTCCAGTGATTATCCCCCATTCTGATTGGTCATGGTGTTCATGGCATGTCCCTAGATATTAGACACGCTTGCTGGTGAATTCTGGGAGTTGAAGTCCACACATCTTAAAGTCCTCAAAATTGAAGAACAATGCCCGAGACTCATCTGCTTTACAAATACAGTATGAAGATAACAAAGCAGGGAAATTATGATACCTTTCCCTTCTTGGAAGAAGAGTAAAAATAATGATCAACAAGTTCTCTATGTTTGTTGTGGCCTGCTAGCAGCCAGTGGATCTGGCAGCAGATTCAGACAGTGAGGAGGTTGGGGAAGAACATGGGACAGTCCTGGAGTCTGGGGAAGGCTCTGATGAGGGCTCTGAGTCCGAGGCAGAGATGGGGCCAGGGCTGTCTTGACAGTTATCAGCTGCCTTCTGAGTTGGACATCAGTGGGGCAGAAGAACAGCTGGAGCCTGTTCCCAGTGTGCGCATGCGCAGAACTGCTAGGAGAAGGGAACAGCTAAGGAACAAGGGTCAACTCATGAGTAAAGCCACAGGAGGATGAATGGCCCCTCCCATAGGGAATAAAGAGGAGTGAGAGCGGAGTTTGCAGGAGACAATTACTGTATTTTTCGGAGTATAAGACTCACCAAGATTTTGAGGCAAATTTTTAAAAAAGTTTAAAAACAGGCCTGTTTTTTTTCTCAACAAAGGGCATGCATAGCCTTTAGGAGGCTTATAGAGTGCTCCTGGGGTCGGGGGGTGGGATGAGCAAAAACCAACCCAGTTTTTGCTCATTTTAGCCCTTCCCAGCCCCCAGGAGCAGTCTGGAAGCCTCCTAAAGGCTACGCACAGCCATTTTTGCAAAGGGGGTGGGGTTTCTGGAGGCCAAAAATGCTTTATTTAGTGTATAAGACACACCCAGATTTTCACCCTCTTTTTTGAGGGAAAAAGGTGCATCTTATACTCTGAAAAATATGGTAATTCAATTCATTAGGGTGAAGATCTGTTCCTGACTTCTTGCCAATTATTGTCTATTACAGAGTGGTGTTTGGAAGATATCGGCCTGGCAGCTCTCCAAGCCTGATAAAAGTCTGTAGTTGTGATATCTCTTGAAAGACTGTTTGCCAGGACTTTGCTGGAGAGAAATTCACTTTAAACTAAATAAAAGGGGTTTTATCGGGTGGAGGAGTCAGCTTTGTGCTTTTGGGAAGCCTCGGTCAGAACAACACTGATGATAGATTTGTGGGAGAAAAGAAAGGTGAACAGATGCGGCATCACTTCTAAATATGGTTTTGCTGGCAGTTCATTGGATTAAGAAATCATTACTCATTCCTGTGGCTGGATCCACCCCCATGAAGACCAAACCAAACAAATCCATTTCTTCCAGCAGCTTTGCACAGGAATTCTTGTCCAAACTCTTTTATATATCAAGTTTCTTTTAAAAAAAAACCAACTTACCAGAGTCTTTAGGGAATTGTCACCAGGTTTGGGACAAGCCAATCCAGTGTTATCTTGCTTTCTGCATCTCAGGTCAAATTCTTTCTAGGGTTTCACCTGGGAATCACTTGATTAAGGGTGGGATTCAAAAAAATTTACTACTGTTTCTGTGGCCGTGGCTTTGTGGACATGGTGTCGCTTTGTGGGCGTGGCAAGGGAAGGATACTGTAAAATCCCCATTCCCTCTCCACCCTACTAACCTGCTTTCCAGCTCCATTCTCCTGTTCAGGGCAACAAAAGAAGATCAGCTGGGAGGCTGGGAGGCAGCGGCGGGCGGGGCCAGCCTATTGGCCGATTCTCCGAAGTACTCAAAATTTCCGCTACCGGTTCTCCAGAACCTGTGAGAACTGGATGAATACCACTTCTGCACTGGATCCTTCCCTGAACAATTCAAGCAGAGGCTGAACAGGGTATGAATTCCTTTAGAGAGCGGGAAGTTAGATTCAGTGCTTCCAAGGACTCCTTCCAGCAATACATTCCTGGGAATCCATTATCAAACATGGAACAGATCAGGGGTAGGTTCCGGCTACTGCTACTGCCGGTTCACTTCAGGGATGTGGGCATTCGCAGTAGTAAAAAAAATGTTTCTGCTCATGCACAGGAACAAAAAACAAGATGGTGGCACCTACTGCACCGTGGAGAGAACCAGTTTGGGGGCATGGCAGGCTGAGTTAATACCTACTCAGCTGAACCGGTCCGAACCAGTAGGAACAGATACCAAGTTTCCTGCACACCTTTAATCTTGAACAAGATGCCAACAAGATAGTTTTCATGACATTGCCTGTAAACATCACAGGTATGTAAGTATTTCTGAGGTGATACAATTGTTCTTCTTGGACTTCCCAACGTCCAAGTATTTTATATCTAAAGTTTCAAGGGATTCCCATTGCTTTCCCTTTTTCACTCATCAACCGGAGGTCGAGCTCTCGAAGTTGGCTGAGGAAACCCGTGTTTGGGCAGACCCCTCTATGTTCTCGCACCGTCTTTAAGGCCTCCACGAGGTTCTTGTTTTCGTAGATCATCAAGAAAGCCAGCACCAGAGTGGCTGAGCGGCTTATCCCCATGGCACAGTGGACCAAAACTTTCCCTGCAAATAAGAAAGTTGTAATATTATGATTGTCAAGGCCTGCAGTCATTTTTTTCTTGTGGATATGAAGTGGTGTGAACTGGCTGAATCCCACCACTGTATTTAGTCCTAGAAATGTTTACAACTAGGGGAAACTGCATGTCAGGCCTGCAGCCATCTTTTATTTTGGGTCTTTGGCCTGCCACACTTTCTATTATTCTACTAGGCATTTTCTATTGTGGGAAAATGAGAGGGGGGATTGTATGGAGTTAAATGCTATGTAGCCATAACAAAATTCTTTCTAGAAAGCCAAAGTCATCCTTTGTCTTGCACCTGACCGGAACTGGATGGGTGGAACTGCCGGCATGGCAGTGGGAGATTGGACCATGTAATGGACTTGTGGGTGTGAGGGCAAGATTTTGAACTTTCAACTGGGTGGGGAAAATTGGGAAGCTTTCAGATTTGTTTTCCTAGATGTGCCAAAATGGCTCTCTTAATAAATTGGAACTTTGTGAGCAATACTTTGTCTTGGACCCTGATTTACTTTTGGATGTTATTTGGAACCCTGAAAATGATATATATTCATACAAAGAGGCAACACAAGGTCTTCCTAGAATTGTGGAAAATGTTACACCATCTGCGTCACAATCCTTTTATTGGTTTTTTAACATGTCACCTCTGACAAAGCACATATATGCTAGTCATTCCTGACTCTAGGGGGCGATGCTCATCTCTGTTTCAAAGCCAAAGAGCCAGCGCTGTCCAAAGATGTCTCTGTGGTCATGTGGCCGGCATGACTAAACGCCAAAGACTCATGGAATGCTTTTACCTTCCCACTAAAGTGGTCCCTATTTTTTCTACCTGCATTTTTACATGCTTTCGAACTTCTAGGCTGGCAGCTGAGACAAGTAACAGGAGTTCACTCTGTTGCGCGGTGCTAGGGATTTGAATCGCTGAACTGCCGAACTTTCTGATCGACAAGCTCAGTGTCTTAGCCACTGAGCCAACATGCCCCTTCGTATAAGATATACATTGGAATAATTATCTTCTGTCCAACTTTTTATAGAGAAATACAGGCCTTGGAGCTCTGTAGACTCACTTTATAGCCTACCATACAAGGCAAGGTCCAGTGCAACAAGACTTTAAATGATTTAAAAGTGGTTCTCAACATTACTGACATTTATTGGTTAACAGGTTCTATTTTGCAGATGTAGAACAGAGGAGAACCCGATGCAAGGTAGAAATTGGAACTTACTAAATATAGAGGAAACAAAAAATGAATACTGAAATAATGTAATAAAAACACAAACAATATTAGTGGAACAATTTTCCTCCAGCAGAATGACTTCCCTCCAGAAGTTGTGGATGCTCCAACACTGGAAGTTTTTAAGAAGAGATTGGACAACCATTTGTCTGAAATGATAGAGGGCTTCCTACTTGAGCATAGGGTTGGATTAGAAGACCTCCAAGGTCCCTCCCAACTCTGTTTGTTATTCTGTTTGTTCTGGACCATGCTGATAAGCAAAAGCATCACACAGTCAATTTCTACAAACAATTGAGGGCGGGGGGAAGAGGATAAAGATAAGGCCTGACAATAGCTTACTATTGGAACATTAAACATAAAAAAAAAAGTCAAGGGTTGATTTTGGCCGCACAAGAACAAACTATTTGAACTAATGCAATCAAGGCCACGAAGACTATCAAACAGTTCAAAGTAAAGATTGTGCAAAGAAGCAGAAGAAATAGTAGATCACAGACTCAACTCCTGCAATAACATCAAACAAATGCAGAATCTGATTGTAAACACCAGTATAAACAAAGTCACCAAACGATTCACTGGAACATCAGTAAAAATGATTATGGACCAGTAATGAAAAATTGGTGGGAGCATGTAGTTGGAACAAGTAGTCAAAAATGAGCAGGCTAAAATATTATGGGATTTTCAAATATAGACTGGATAAAGTCTTGGCCACGTTTAACTATGGTTGAAAAGAAGAAAGGGCGGCTAATTTATGTGGCAATACCAGAAGATTGTAGAACAGAAGAAGAAAAGTTGCAGAACTATACAACACATCAAAATCTGAAAATTGAAATTGAAAGACTATGGCAGAAACCAGCCTTTGTGGTCCCAGTGACTATAGGCACTTAGAAAATCTGCACCTTGACAAATGTCTACCTGTTAATTGCAAAAGTCCCATATCTACTGTATATTATGCCAATACTTGCAACATCCTTGGTTCTTGGGAATAATTCAAAGGATGTGTGTTGTAGCCCGCCAGAGGCCAGCGGAGCTGGCAGCAGATTCGGACAGTGAAGGGAGGAACATGGACCAGTCCTGGAGTCTGGGGAAGGCTCTGATGAGGGTTCTGCATTGGAGGCAGAGATGGGGCCAGGACTGTCTGACAGTTATCAGCTACCTTCGGAGCCAGACAGCAGTAGGACAGAAGAATAGCTGGAGCCTGTTCCCAGTGTTCCTGGAAAAATTGGCTTTGAGGTCAGATGCCTGCCTAGGCCTGGGGAAGGAGTCAGAGTGAAGGCAATGAACAACACAGCAAAGAAACCCCTTTACAAGAGTAAACAAGGCCAGTATAAACTGAATTATTCAGGTCAAGTTCCTGGGAAACGAATTGCTGTCTTCAGAGTCTGTCCTGGAGACAGAAATGATTGATAGACAAGAAATTTATGTTTTTAAAAGCTACGTTGAACATGCAGGAATAATGATAGAAGCTCGTGCACAAGCAGATAATTAATTTTTAATATTTGAGCTTCTTTCTGTGCAAATATGCAAGCTTCCAGGCAATAAATTAAAGCAAGCAAACAACCATAGCAGAAATTGGACCTGCGACTTCAAGGCTATTAATTGTAAAACTGCACGTCTTTTTTAACTCTTCTGGGTCCTTTGGGTACTTCTGGTGTTGCGGTAAGTATTAGTGTATATTGTAAACCCAGTGGGGTTGTGTGTTGTATTCATTGCACCACAATCACAGCGTTGTGGTCCCATTGGTGCCCAGTTTGGAGGAGGAGGAACCAGGACCATCTAATAGGGATGGCACACCTCCCTTGGCATGTTTGGGGAGGCCAGGGTCTGAGGACAGTGCTGTCCCAGACCCCTCAGGCATTGGGGGAGGAGGTCAATTGGATGGAGAGCTGCCTGTCTGCACAGACACAGGGGAGGATCGGCTGCTGACATATGTAGATGTTCTTTATGTATATGTGTCTATTTGTCTATGTGTTGTGGATCTAGTGTAGCAATGATCATGGGAACAGCTAAGATACCAGTGGTAAAAAAAAACACCTTACAGTACCTCAATTGATTGAGATAACTCTGATAAATAGTATTTGGCAATAACATTTAGATTTATGTATCACCCCACAGTGCTTTAGAAAATTCTCTGGGATGTTTAGAATGTCACCATATTTCCCCCAACAATCTAGGTCCTCATTTTACCAACCTCGGAAGGATAGAAAGTTGAGTCGACCTTGAGCCCCATCAGGATTGAACTCCAGGCTAACCTGCAGTACTGCATTCTAACCACTGTGCTACCGGGACTCCTGATAGAAGTGATATAGGTGATAAGGATGATAAAGGTAATATGGGTGATAATAGTAATGATGGTAAAGGTGAAGAAATCCAGCATCGTCTCGAAATTGTTTCTGTACAAATTAAACAGCGGCGCCATGCCAAAGCTACTAATATTGTGTTTGTAATAAGTGGGGTCCTTGGTGCTTAGTTGTTTTCTTGCAAACATTTCATTGCCCAACTTGGTAACACCATCAGAGCTAGCAGAGGTGGGGTTTGCATCCTTTTTGCTCCCTGCAAACACTATACAAGGGGCTGGTCCTGTTAGTGTTATATTTGTTATACTGTATGTATTTAGACGTTGCACTACAGATTTGGACTGGGGATTATCCTGAACTGTAAAGACGTGAGATAGGATATCTGTGCATGTTTTAGAATTTCTGTATTTAAAAACGTTTGTGGGCTCTCTCTTTCTTAGCCCTTTTTGGGGGATTTATCTTCAGGAGCTGGAGGCATAGGTAAAGGTTGCCTGCCTATGCGTGCTAGTCATTCCTGACTCTAGGTGGCGGTGCTCATCGCCGTTTCAAAGCCAATGAGCCCGCACTCTCTGAAGATGTCTCCGTGGTCATGTGGCCGGCATGGCTAAATGCTAAAGAGACACGGAACACTGTTACTTTCTCACCAAAATGGTCCCTATTTTTCCACTTGCATTTTTTATGTGCTTTCAAACTGCTAGGTTGGCAGAAGCTGAGGCAAAGAACGGGAGCTCACTCCATTATGCGGCACTAGGGATTCAAACCACTGAACTGCCAACCTTCTGATCGACAAGCTCAGCATCTTAGCCACTGAGCCACCGTGTCCCTTTTTAGCTGGAGGCATATTTAAGTGCGAACAATCAACAAGAACAAGATGCTCACTTGGGCTTACGCGAGGCAGTGGAAGAATGTAAGGGAAGCATGGAGAGGGTTCTTCTGTAACTCCTCAGGGTAAAATCTGTGACCCCAGGAACTGAGACTGTAGGTTCAGTGTCATCCTTGGCGATCCCAGCAAAGCGTGAATTATTCCTTGATGCCTGGTTTCCAGTCCTATCTCATTTTCCTTGCAAGGCAAATTTTATTTCCCAAAAAGATGAGGAGGAGCACGGACACCTGAACTCCTCCCCATCTCTTGGGCATTCCTGTTTTGTTGGATCAACAGAGAATAAATTTCTCTGGAGTGTCTGTACCACCCTCAGCAGCAGGAGAAGAAACTTGAGTCCTATCTATCTAAATATAGCCAGAACCAGCAGCAAAGGAAGAGATTTAGCAAGGGACAATCCCTAACTGGGGGTGGTGGTGTAGGAAGACTTTTCAACTTAGTGTAAGTTTTGGGTTTGATCATCCTGAATTAGATTGTTCCCATGTACTGAATCTAGCATTTTGGTTTTTAAATAGGATCTGTGCACTTTTATGTCCTTCTTAAACTATGAAGGTTGACACTCAGAATGTGTTGTGGCTCACCAGCTGCCAGCGGAGCTGGTGGCAGACTCGGACGATGAAGAGGTTGGGAAGAACCTGGGCCCATTCTGGAGTCTGGGGAGGGCTCTGAGGTATGCTCTGCGTCAGACCCAGAGATAGATCCAGGGCCGTCCGACATTTCCCAGCCACCGGAGAGGCAGCTGCCTTTGGAGGAAAAGATGAGTGGGGAAGAAGAACAGCTGGGACCTATTGCAGATGCACATATGTGCAGAGCAGTTAGGAGAGGTGAACAACGGAGGACAAGGAGTTGATTTGGGAAGCAAATCAAATGTGGATGCTGAAGGGCCCATCCCTGGCTGTGGAATAAATAGAAGGAAAGAGGAGTGTTGGTTGTAGGAGACAACAGTTCATATTTCTGAAGATTTTGTTCATTGTGTTTTGTGTCACAAAGACTGCTTGCCAAAACTTAATTTGCAGCCTTTAGGCTGGGAGCTCATGGCATTGCAATTATGGTAATGAACTGATAAGGTCTGTTGCTGAAGTTAACTCCTTGCAGGACTCTTGCCTGGACTTTCTCTGGGTAAATGTCATTAATTCACAAGAGGTAAATAAAGAGGGGCTTTTCTTTGGGAGGAGTCTGTTTCTTGCTTCTGCGAAGGTTGGGTCAGAACAGAATATTGGCATTGTAAATCTATGTGTTACTCAATGGCAGTGAGACTCAGACTCCAAAAAATATTACAATCCAACTTGGAAAGTCTTAACTTTGATGCTCTAATATAAAAGAGGAACCCTCCAGCTTTGACCAAAATGCTCAGTCCCACTTCTCTACCCTAAAGGAGTAGTCCTTTAGGACTAGTCCCCTAGTCCTTAGTTGAGCCTCTCTTCACCCTCCCTGCATTTTTTCATCTCTTAAATTTCCACTGGTTCCTCCTGTCCCCCCAGAAAAACATAGGTTGTAGGTGAGCATTCAACTGAAAAAGAAAAGTTTGTCTGTCCTGGAAGTCCCAAAAGTGTTTTTTCAGGGTGTCAGAATATTCATGAACTGGAATAGGACATAGCAACAGGTCAGCTATTGGGGACTGGCTGGAATAGGACATGATAACAAGGTCAGCCAATGTATAGGCATGACAAGTAGGTCAGCCAATGGGAACTATTTGGTGACTGAGAACCATGCCAGATGGCTTGGAGCCTGGGCGTGGCTTACCTATGTAGCTCTGAGTCTGTGCAAGAGAACTAATTTAGCCTGCCTGTGTTTGAACCTGCTTACAATCTCTCCTCTCTACCACATTGGAAGAATCTGCTGTAGGTATTGTACATTTATTCATGTGTTGTTATGTATATAAAGAAGTTAATGAATCCTGCTGGATCAGTTTCTGGATGTGATTTCTGCAACAGACTCTGACACAGGAGGCACCTGGACTTTCTTGTTTTTTTTTCTTTGAAGATGTTTTGCTTCTCATCCAAGAAGCTTCTTCAGCTCTGACTTAATGGTGGTTCCATTCCCCGCCATCCTCTCAGAGCTGAAAAAGCTTCTTGGTTGGGAAGCGAAATGCCTTCAAAGAAAAAAAAAACAAGAAAGTCCAATTGCCTCCTGAAAAAGGACCATTGGGAGAACCATGATCTGGATGACTGAGAATCTTTACAGACTTCTATCCTGGAAGATTTCTTTGGGAGGAAATAGAATCATCAATATCATAATTTCTGGGAGCTGAAATCCACTTCTCTTAAAGGTTGAGACATCCTAAAGATAAAGGTAAAGATTCCCCTCGCACATACATGCTAGTCTTTCCCAACTCTAGGGGGCGGTACTCATTTCTGTTTCAAAGCAGAAGAGCCAGCACTATCTGAAGATGTCTCTGTGGTCATGTGGCCAGTATGGCTAAATGCTGAAGATGCATGGAATGCTGTTAACTTCCCGCCAAAGGTGGTCCTATTTTTCTACTTGCATTTTTACATGCTTTCGAACTGCTAGGTTAGCAGAAACTGGGACAAGTAACAGGAGCTCACTCCATTATGCGGCGCTAGGGATACGAACCGCCAAACTGCCAATCTTTTGATCAACAAGCTCAGCATCTTAGCCACTGAGCCATTGCATCCCTTAGACATCCTACTCTAGCTAATTAAAAAGGAATCAGCTAATGGCTGTCCTCATCCTCCTGTTCCACCACAGCAGTTGGTCTGGAAAAAAAAATTCCATTGGTGTCAAGTGAAAAGATCTTCCAAACTTATCTGTAATATACATGGACATGTCAAGGAGCCTTATTGTAATCCTAATGATTGCACTAATTACTGGCAATTCTTGACTTTCGTACAGGTAATCAACCCTGACTGATCTTTGGAAGGACAGATCCTGAAGCTGAAGCTCAAAATACTTTGGCCACCAAAGAAAAAGAAGATGACTCCTTGGAAAAGACCCTGATGTTGGGAATGATGGAAGGCAAAAGGAGAAGAGGATGCAGGCAATGGGTAGAGAGTGTCATTTACTCAATGAACATGAATTTGGGTAAATTCCAGGAAGATGGTTAGATAGTGTCATCAACACAATGAACATGAATTCAGGCAAACACCAGGAGACAGTGGGAGACAGGGGCAGCCTAGGGTGCTGTGGTCCATGGGATCGCAAAGAGTCAGACACAATTTAGTGACTGAACAACAAAAGTTTTGACTGACGGCCACAATTGGAACCAGAATGTCTGTTAAGCAAGGTGGTGGTTAAATGAACCATGCCCAATTTTACATACCTGAATGTTGATCATGTGACTCTGTTGATGCTGCAATGGTTGTAAGTGGAAGGACCAGTTGTAGGTCATTTTTTTCAGTCCTGCTATAACTTTCAATGGTTATAAATGAATGAATGGTTGTAAGTGCAGGACTACCTGTATTTGAGCACACCTTACTGCAGTCCTCATCCTCCTGCTCCCCTCAACTCGACTATTTTACCCCACCCTTGAAACAGAAATAAGGAAAGGATAAAAACACCAACTCCTCCACCAATAGGAATGAAACAACTCGCCACAGCCAACTAGCTGTGGCCAAATCACAGCCAACTTGCTGCAAGACAACTCATCATGGCCAACTTGCTGCAGGACAACTCTCCATGGCTCACTGGCCACGGGACAAAGTTGCGGGACAATTTAACAATTCTATTTAACTATTTAAATAAATTAAACATTATTTTAACTTTTGCTATTCACATTGCATTCTGTCCCTCCTTTTGCATCCTTTATTTAATGATTCTCTTCCACCATTTCTTTGATATTAGTGTAATGTTTCCTGCAACAAATTGTCCTGCAGTGAGTTGGCCATGGTAAATTTCTGTGGCAAGTTGGCCATGGCAAGTAAGCCATAGTTGGCCATCACAAATTGGCTGTGGCAAATTTCAATAGACCTACCACCAGGAACCATTTTTAATCCTCATTTTACCATCCCACTAAGGCTTGGAGAAGCATTCTGCTTGTAACAAGAACATCTAGACATCTGTCGAGGAAATATGCCAGGAATATGCACATACTAAGAAAAGCCAATATATAAGAATGGGTGGCTACACAGATGAAAGGTTAACAAGAGAACGTGTATATAGGCTGTGTGCATTTGGATGGATGGATGTAGGCTTGTGTGAGGTGTAAGGTCCATCCACCAACATGATAAGGCAATACTAGCTAGATGTTGGATGGAAAATGGTTACCAATGGTGGGATTCAGCCAGTTCGGGTTGGTTCAGGTGAACAGGCTGTTAAATTGCTGACTGGCCATGCCCATTCCTGCCCCGCCCATTCCAGGGATCATTACACGCCCTGTTTTGGCTCCCAGGTAAGTGTAGGGAGGCCTACTAGACCCAAAATGGGGCACGGAGGATGTGGTGTGCCCCCCCAGCCTGTTTTTGTTCCCGGGTATGTGTGCAGGAGGCCGAGTGCTGCCTATTACACCCCCTGGCCATGCCCATGCCCACCCAGCTGATCACTAGGACAGAGAACTGGTTATTAAAGTATTTGAATCCCACCTCTGGTACCAGGACAACTGAGGAGATGCAGTCCACTCTGTTTACCTCTGGGTGAGTTCAACGCTGCCCTAATGTATTTAGCAGTTGGGTAGAAGTAAATGCTGAGATCAAACTTTGGATCATCATCTGCTTCCACCCCATAGTAGTCAACCGGCAGGTCTCGGTAGAACTTGGCTCCCGTATCAATGTGGAATCTTCCTGCGGCAGCATTCACAATGTGAGTGATGCCCATCCGGCGCAGCTGGTCTATGTTCCGGGCTATGTAGCTGCGAACAAGGATGCCTGGGTTAATTTTATAACTTTTATATATATAAAAGGGAACACTAAGGAATATATATATATAGTCCTTTACCCAACTAGGTAACATCCTACCCATCTAGCACTGATGATGATACTGAGCTGGATAATGAAATGTCTGCAATAAAATAATTGAGCTCAGAGGCCACCAAGGATGCCACGGTTAAATCCTGAGCCACAAATATTCTCTTCTAGTGGAACACACATTCACATACACATACATAAGGTAAAGGTAAAGATTCCCCTGGCACATATGTACTAGTTGTTCCCAACTCTAGGGGGCGGTGCTCATCTCTGTTTCAAAGCCAAAGAGCAAGCGCTGTCAGAAGATGTCTCTGTGGTCATGTGGCTGGCATGACTAAACGCCAAAAGCGCACAGAACACTGTGACCTTCCCACCAAAGGTGGTTCCTATTTTTCTACTTGCATTTTTTACATGCTTTCGAACTGCTAGGTTGGCAGAAGCTGGGACAAGTCAAAGGATCTCACTCTGTTATGCGGCACTAGGGGTTTAAACCACCAAACTGCCGACCTTTCTGATTGACAAGTTCAGCATCTTAGCCACTGAGCCACTGTGGCCCTATACACATAGATGGTAGCACGTAAAAACTGACCCTTTGATCGTACAATTGCAGTTCACCTCTTTACTTTTTTAAATCCCTCTGTTAAGCCCCTTGTTTCTAAGTAGTGCAATTAAAACCTGCCAAGTCTGTTTTACAAGAGAAAATGATAATGTAAAAGAATTATATATGCAAATAAAACACTTTTTAAAAGACAAAAGCATTATTCCAAGTATTATATAGAAATGTATCTGACAAAACCTTTCTTTCTTTCTTTCTTTCTTTCTCTCTCTCTCTCTCTCTCTCTCTCTCTCCTTTCTTCCTTCCTTCTGTCCCCCTCCTCTTTCTCCTTTCCTCTCCTCTCCTCTTCCACCATCAAGCAGGATTTAGGAATAGTGTTCGATGATGTGAGATTTTATCTGATTTCATTGTTCCATTTTCAAGAGCTAAATAGGTTGTGCTTTAAGCACCAGGCTTTTAAACAACCACTCAGCATGGTGCCAGAAAGTCTCTGGTGTTTGTATTGCTTTATTTATTGATCCATTTGCTTAAAAGCTATAATCTGGTTTTCAGCTGAATGGAGTACAATAAAATCACAATAGGATCATGGGCACAATGCATAAAAGTACTAATCAAGACCTGCCTAAAAGCAATCAAAGGGTTCCTTCCCTTTTATCTGTCTGGGCTGCAATAATCCAGATGGGGGAAGGAAAGAGTTAAGCCTTTTCTGCATCTCCTTTGTTGCTAATTAATGATTGTTTGAAGTAGAGGTGATATTCAGCAGGTTCTGACCAGTTCTGGAGATCTGGTAGCGGAAATTTTGAGTAGTTCGGGAATGGCAAATACCACCTCTGGCTGGCCCTGCCGCCATCTATTCTCTGCCTCCCGAGTCCCAGATGATCGGGAGGAAATGAGGATTCCCCATTAATATAAGACCTGGTCTTATTTTTGGGGAAACATGAGTATCACTAAAAATAAACAATTACTAGTGCAATATAATTTGTATCTCTGCTGGCAACCAAAGTTTTGGTGCTAGATGTCAGCCAGTACGAAATTACAGAGGAGATAAATAAGAAAGAAGGTTTTGGGTTGCAGAAACAGCTTTTTCATGCTTATTCAAACCTTATTGTTGGGTATATGGATCATGGAAATGTAAGAAGTTGAGGAGGATGAAGCTTTCTCCCTAGAGCCCGGATCGCCAACTTTGGCAACTTTAAGACTTGTAGACTTCAACTCCCAGAATTCCTCAGGCATGCTGGGTGAGGAATTCTGGGAGTTGAAGTCCACAAGTCTTAAAGATGCGAAGGTTGGAGATCCCTGCCCTAGAGAATCATTGATGCAGGTTCAACCTGTGGGGCAGGGGACCACGCTGAGACAAGTCTTCAGCTGTTGACCTGAAAAAAAGTCTCAAGATGATCCTCTATGATTCCAATTACATCCTTGAATACTTCTCTCTCTATTGCCCAAATTTTACTCTTTGCTTTGGTAGAAGGAACTCTTAGCTTTTGTTCTGTGGTCCGTGGCATCTAATTTGACCTTCTAAATGAGCTCCAAACTCTGGCACAGCCCATTTCTCTTTCCTCCAGGAACTCTCATTCTCCACGTGTTTCCTAATTTTTATCATCTGTGGTGCTAAACTGGACCAGAAGAAAGGAGGACCTGAAGATGTGAGATGGACCTCACTTCCTTGCTGTCTTTAAAAACCTGGACCAAACATACAAGTAGCCTCTGTGATCATCGTTACTTATTTAATGAACAGGGCAATAGAACACTAATTTTGATATCTTTGTGTTTAGGTGAACACATACTCTGAGCCAGGGATAATTTCGACAACAAATATTATTGTAGTAATGAATTTATAATGGAGACTTTAAAAAGAAACGTGTTACAAAGCAAAGGTTGTGTTATTTTTCCAGCTTTTGGACAAGAATTTGGGAACTTGTTCCCACTGGTCTCGTTCAGTTTAACCCATCTTTTACAAGCAGTCCTGCTTACAAAAATAACGGGGAGCAAAATTTTAGTTGCGAAAAGTGTGTTAAGTGTGTTGCACCCAGTTTCATGACCTTTTTTTTGCAACCATTGTAAATATACATGCATACTGGTTGCCAAGAGTCCAAATTTTGGATCGTGTTACTGCGGGGATACTGCGATGGTCATAAGTATGACATTTTTTTCAGCACCGTTGTAAGTTTGAACGGCTGTTAAATGAACCGCCGTAAGTCACAGATTACCTGTATAATGATTGGCCAATTAAGATCCAATAATAGTTATATGATACAGTACAGGTAGTCCTTGACCTACAAGAGTTCATTTAGTGACCGTTCAATATTATAGAGCAGTGATGGCTAACCTTTTTGTCGTCATGTGCGGAAAGTGCATACAATGTGCACACAACACCCCCCGGTGTGCCCTGCCCCCTGCACATGCATGCACAAACCCCCTGCACTCCTCAGCTCCTGTGCATGCACACGTGACCCCCCGAGGTGGGTGCAGGCCACTTCAGCTGACTGTTATCTGCAGTTCAGCGGTTCTAATCTCACCGGCTCAAGGTTGACTCAGCCTTCCATCCTTCCGAGGTGGGTGAAATGAGGACCCAGACTGTGGGGGCGATATGCTGACTCTGTAAATCGCTTAGAGAGGGCTGAAAGCCCTATGAAGCGGTATATAAGTCTAACTGCTATTGCTATTGCTCTCCACCCGCCCTCCTGCACATGCGTGCGTGACCCCCTCATGCCCCGTTTTGGGCCTAATATGCCTCCCTGCAGCCTCCTGGGAGCAAAAATAGGCCGTAAGGGTCCTTCCCCACCCCCACGCATGCCCCCACCCCCACGCATGGAGAGACCCAAAAATCAGCTTGCTGGTGGGAGGCACGTGTGTATGTGTGGTGGAGCTGAACTGGAGCGGTGGCTCACATGCCTGCACAGAGGGACTGGAAAAAGTGATCTAGGGGCATTTTTCACAGTTACAACCTTTGAAGCATCCCCACGGTTACATGATCAAAATTCAGATGCATGTCAACTGGTTCACAGTTATGACCGTTGCTGTCTCCCAAGGTCACATGATCCCCTTTTGCGACCTTCTGACCAGCAAAGTCAATGCGGAAGCCAGATTCCCTTAATAACCAGTTTACTACCTATCGACAACTTTTATTCACTTAACAGCTGTGACAAGAAAAGTGGTGAAATGGGGCAAAACTCACTTAACAAATGTTTCACTTAGCAACAGAAATTTGGGGCCCCTTTGTTTAAGTCAAGGACTATCTGTAAAATAGTAGTCAAAAGTAAACCTGATTAAGGAGGATAGGGCTTAATTCCAAGTAGGAATGCTTTTCCATCTTCCCTTTTCTTCCCTTCTCTAATAGGAGAAATTCAATACTTTTCAAGATAAGGCATAAAAACTCATTTGCTTACAGATCTCCAATATAAAGGTTAGGCCAGACTTCGTTGACATTTCCCCGGCAAGGAACTGGGGTCCATAACATGCGTTGCAACTCCCCCAATTCTGGAGTTTGATAGCTGTGCTGACTGCTTAAGGAGCGACTGGATGTTCTTTGCAGCCTGGGGCGTCTCAAGTCATCTGTGTTTAGTGAATACCAGGACATTCTGAAAGAGACTGGAAAGAATAATTCTGACATGGATTTATGGAGATCAAGGTGGAACAAAGTGAGTTAATGCGAGACATAAAAGGTAGGAGACAAGAGAGGGAATTGGCTTTGGAGACAGATGTACACACTTTCTTGGTTGCAAGACTTCAGCAGAAGACCCAGAAGTCCTGATTCTTCAGGATTTTGTAAACTACCACCCACGAAGGACACAAGGGACACGATGTTAGGGACATATTCTATATCCCTTCTTTGCAGCTCTATGCTCTTTTGCTCTAAGTAGAGTTTCCTGTTACAGTTATATTGTTGAGCAGTAAAGCACATGGTGACTGTGCTCTTTGTTTGCTCTGTGGTGCTTTACATGAAACAGAATATCAAACATGAGGAAATTTCTCCTTAGTTCTAACCTTCCACCTGTTACTCCTTGTCTCGATCCAGACCTTCCGCGCAGCCCTCAAGATCTGGCTCTCCCAGCAGGCCTGGGGATAGGCTTCTAATTACCCGCCCGAGTGTTTGATTGCTGAATGAAAGTTGTGTTTTATTATTTTTCTTTTGTTCACAAAGTGTTTGTTTTGACCTTGCACTTCCCCTCCCCTGTGGTTGTAAGCCGCCCTGAGTCCCCTCAGGGAAAAGGGCGGCATATAAATCCCAATAAACCATTTAAACCATCTCACCCTCAAACAGCTGAAAAAAAGCCCCTTTGCCTCCCAAAAGTTTTTTATAAAAGCTGGAAAAGCTTCAGAAGATGATAACCATCAGGGACTAGATAGCGATTCGTGTGGAGAAATCTTAAAGGAGCTGGGGACATTCGCCTGGAGAAGACTGAGGCGGGCTCTTCAAAAGTGCTAGAAGAAATTCTCACGAAAGAGACTTCAGTCCTGTCTTCTCTCCTTCCAGAAGATAGGACAGGAAACAATGGATTTAAGTAACAGGACGGCAGATTTTGATTGAATGTTAGATAAAACTTCCTTACAGGAAGAATAGTTTCAGTGTGGAATCAGCAATGCAGAGAGACAGGAGAAGTCGTGGATTCAGGAGGAGGCTATCAGGCTTGAAATACATGCCTACATGAGGTGGGACTCCATAGACCTGAAGAGCTCCTTCCAATTCTATATTACATTATTATTTTGCATAATATACATAGTACATGTGATAATAAAGCCTTATCATTCCATCCTGGCCAAGAGACACTCATTAAAAGCTATTGGAAAAAAGAGGAGAAAAGGAGTTTAACTTTGATCAAATAAGTCAACTTCATAAACTTGTTTATTCTTTTTATGTAATGTCCCAAAAGCTGATTTTTTGGGGTCTCTTTTTAGAACACATCTGCTTTGTCAATCCAAAAATAAGGAAATTGTCTGTCACTTTTGTGAGTTAAAGTCCACACATCCAAGACACCCTTCTAATTTATTGGTTGTGTGTTGCTTTCAGTTATTAAAACCTCAATCAGTTTCATTTCTAGGTCCTACATAACATCTTTGTCAATATGATTCTTGTATTCTGTCAATATTAAATCCATATCTAAAATAGCCTGATTTTCAGCTATATTCTTTATATTGTTTCCTTTAAGTCCTTATTTATTTATCAGCTAGTCTAGAGAGTATGTTCTAGGTACATTGTTATCAAAGATCTTTAAATGCTTTCAGAGTTTAAATATTTTACTCCAGATGTGGTATTCAGTAGATTCTGACCAGTTCTGGAAAACCAATAGTGGAAATTTTGAGTAGTTCATAGAACCAGTAAATACCACCTCTTACTGGCCTCACCCCCATCTATTCTCTACCTCCCGAGTCACAGTTGATCAGGAAAAAATGGAGATTTTTGCAGTAACCTTCTACTGGAGTGGAGAGGGAATGAAGATTTTACAGTATCCTTCCCCTGGCACGCCCACCAAGCCATGCCCACCAAGCCATGCCATGCCCACCAAGCCATGCCTACTGAATCAGTAGTAAAAAAAATTGAATCCCACCACTGTTTTACTTTATTCCATTGTGCGTTACTAGGAATTCTCTTTTAATTATAATCTTTAATTCTATCTGGCTGCCTCTAGTAACCAGCCTTCAAGGTTTCCCCTTATCATGTTTTTCTGTCATCTAGAACATTTTCCCAAGAAGATACTGGATTGTTGTTTTTTTACATTTAAACTCAAGTCTTTATAGATTTCAATAAGATTTTAAACCACAGGGAATATTCTTATAACTTGCCAAATTTTTGTTTCCAGTTCATCTGGCTTCTTACACCATTTAAAACTTTCCAAAATCAACATTCTAATCACCCTTTTCCTGTTTAATTGCAAATAAAAAAGTTTTAAACTTACATAACTCTGCTTTGGAGGAAAATCAGTCACTGTAATAAAACTTACTTTTCTGACCCTCTTCAAACTAAATGTGTAGTATGAGCCCTTTAAATGACCATTATATTAATCAAAGCTTTACTATAATGTGTGGAAGGGATGTAATTAAATTAGTACATGTTACAAACCTCAGTTGAAATTTCCTCAGTAAATTAGAAAAATTGCATAATTACGGTATCTCCGGACAATTGATAAAAATGGTGCAGCATCAAAAATTAATTCCACTTTTTTTACTTTGTTAGTGTTAGGGTTACTATAGCAAAATGCTGGAAATATATTTCTTTAGGATAATTAACTAACTAATTAACAAATAATCTTGAGTAATCCTTTGAAGTGGATGAAATTAAATGCATTTCCAAACTGTGCATTTTTAATGCCTGCTCCCTGTGTTTTTATTGTTTTATTTTCAATGTTTTGTTCAGTGGTGGGATTCAAATTTTTTACTACTGGTTCTGTGGGCGTGTCTTGTTGGGTGTGATGTGGCTTAGTGGGTGTGGCAGGGGAAGGATATTGTAAAATCGTCATTCCCTCCAGATCAACTGGGACTCGGGAGGCAGAGAATAGATGGGGGCATTGTTAGTCAGAGGTGGTATTTACCAGTTCTCCAGAACTACTTAAAATTTCCGCTGTTGGTTCTCCAGAACTGGTCAGAACCTACTAAATACCACTCTGTTTTTTTGTTGATGCACTATGTTAAACCAACATTATTAATAATAATAAATTATACCTTTTTAATAGACTGTTTCTCTTTGCTGTTTGATTCACCTGCCGTGAAACTAAATTTCAGTTTAAAACTCTCAAAATTCTTAACTGAATACTCTTTGGAAATTCTTTAAAACCTTTTTGGAGGCATGAAGGTTAAGAGAGCTCATACAATAGTCTATTTCAGGGGTGTCAAACTCAAGGCCCAGGGGCCGGATCTGGCCTGCAGGGAGCTTAAATTAGGTCCATGGGGCCGCCCTGAAAACAGCAAAGGAGCAGCCCGCAGTGCCCCTGGCAGTGAAAATGGAACTCTTGAGCTCCATTTTCACTGGCGGAGGGTTGAAGGAGGCCATCGCAGCCAAAAATGGAGTTCAGGAGCCTGTTTTCACTGGCAGAGCATTCAGACTCCCACAGGTGCCCCTGACATGAGTGATATCAAGCTGGCCATGCCTGACCTGGCCACACCCACCCTGGATCCCTGAGGTCAAACACAACCTTGATGTGGCCCTCAATGAAATCAAGTTTGACATCCCTGATCTATTGTGTGCACAAAAGTGGAAAGGCACTTCAATTCCTACCATGGACGAAAGGTAGCAGAAGTTGACAGAGTTGGCTAAAATGGCAAAATTGACAATTTTGATTAAAGAAAAGAACGTAAGTACTTTTGTTTCCACATGGGAACTGCTTCTGAAGTTTGTGCTTGAAGTGGAAAAGAGTGAAACTTTGATTTTGGGTTTTACAGATTAGACCGACAACCTGATCCTTATCGAAATGGCTATTGTATACTAGTATGAAAAAACAAAAAGTTATCATTTGGTGTTAATGCCTTATTTTACTGCAACAGAGAGAGTCGGAAGTCAAATGCTTCTTTTACTTTTTTCCCCTACCCTTCCTCACTTCTCTTCCCTCTCTTCACCCCTCTATTTCCCTATTTACTTTTGTATTTTGTGTCTTGTTTTATCTTACCGTGTTTCCCCAAAAATAAGACATGGTCTTATTTTCTTTTGACCCCTGAAATAAGTGCTTGCCCTTATTTTGGGGGAGGTCTTATTATTTTTGAGGTCCAAGAGGCCTCTTAACCTCGGCCTGTGGTTCAGCTGATCCAGAGAGGGCCAGAAGTTCTGTCTCTGTTTTAGCAAACTCCTGCCAGCCCTAGTGTTGCTGGACCTTTGTGACCGCCACTAAGAGTAGGGGTGCGGTAGCCAGGGTTTGCGGGAGCGGCCTACATGAGGCCATTCCACATGAATGGCAGGTGCATGTGGGGTGCACGGAGCATGTCTCCCCCCAGGAAATGGGGTTGACTGGCTGTGCATGTGCTTAAATATTTTAGGGGCGGGCTTATTTTGAGGGGAGGGTTTATTTTAGCACATGTGCTCAAAAGCCCGATTGGGCTTATTATCTGGGGAGGTCTTATTTTCCAGGAAACAGGGTATAACTCAATAAAAATGTTAAATTAAGAACTGGCCAGTTTTCCTTCTGATCAGATTATAATTGTTATTAATACTAGGAATAGGACATTTCGATCTGAGGAGGAAGAAAGTCCGGACGCCCCTCCCTCCCCCCAGCCTTGTCCCATTTACCACCGCAGCTGCCTTAATATTAGTCCTTTGTTACTGTTGATTAGGAATATTGGGAACAACAGATGATGGCAGCAGTAGGGACAAGGTTTGGGTATCAAGAAAACCATCGCTTTCCCCCCCTTTGCCTTTGCCTTGAGCAGCTGGGGCCAGCTTTAGATCTTGGCCCACCAGACTATGGACATTATATAACCCTAGGGAAGAGACTTTCTCCTATGTGGTCCGCTGATTCTCTCTGGGACTTTAAGGGGAATAAGACTGAACAATTCTTGCTTATAAACATCAGGCATTTTTGCCTCCCCTTTATTACACACGACTGCCTTGTATACTATCGAACTTTGACCTTCCGGTTGTGGACTTTTCTTTGGGGCATAGCAGAAGGAGAAGAGTGGAGCCCCCCATTAGGGTGTGACCCCCCCCCTCAGGAGAGGGTGGATTATTACGTTGGACTATTACGAACTTAATACTATCTTGAACCTGCGCAACCCTATCATTTTCTAATTTTAACTGGTATGTTGAGTGCATGGGATTGTCTGGTTGTATGAATGATCTCACTTTTATTTTTATTTAGCTGTATTTGTGTTTTAATTCTATCAGTGAGGACTGCTTGTGTGAGAGTTTGAGTATGAATGATTCGGAGGACCTGGCGGGGCAAGCGGGGGCCATTGGGGTGGTTGGGGGAATTATGCCCACGGGAGAGAGTCGGAGCATTGCGGTCATAACAGGGAGAGGCAGATATGGCGGGGACTTTAGGGCTGGCCATTATAGGGGAAGGAGGGTTCGCTATATTGCAGAGATCCCTCCTTCCGGCCCTATGAGTCCCACTCCAAGGTCAGATGGCGTGAGCGATCAGGACCCTGGTCTCAGGCTGCTGTCGCTAAATGCCAGGTCTGTTATCCATAAGGCTCCCCTCGTCCGGGACTTGATTGTAGACGAGGGGGCAGACCTGGCATGTATTACTGAAACATGGCTGGGCACGGAGGGAGGAGTCCCCCTCGTAGAGCTGTGCCCAGACGGGTTTCAGGTGCTTCATCAGCCGAGAGCCCAGGGAAGGGGTGGCGGTGTGGCTATTGTAGTCCGGGAGTCTTTAGTTCCTCGTAGGATCCCTGCTCCGGAGCTTGTCGGGTGTGAGTCCCTGCTAGTGAAGTTGGACCTCAAGGGTCAAGCGGGTTTGCTGCTAATGTACCTGCCTCCCAACTGCGTTGCAGCGGCCCTCCCTGCGCTCCTCGAGTCAATAGCCGAGCTAGCAATTGAGTTCCCTAGACTAATGGTTCTGGGGGACTTCAATTTGCCTTCGCTCGGTGAACACTCTGATGGAGCGCAGGAGTTCATGGCCTCCATGACAGCCATGGGCCTGACCCAGGTAATTCGAGGCCCTACCCACTTGGCAGGACATACACTCGACCTCGTATTCCTCTCGGAGCAGTGGAGTTATGATCTTGGTCTGAGGGGAAATGAGATCATTCCCCTGTCGTGGTCAGACCACTACCTACTGAGGCTAGACTTCCGGAGGCCAAACCCCCACCGTAGGGAGGAGGAACCGACCAGGTGGTTCCGCCCCAGGCGACTGATGGACCCTGTTAGGTTCCAGACGGAGCTTGGGGTCATTCCAGATGCTCTCGCCCACAGTTCGGCGGAGACTATTGCTGCGGCCTGGCACTCGGCGGCATCTGAGTCTCTAGACCGAATTGCGCCACTACGGCCCCTCCGGGTCAGCGGCTCGCGGAGACCCCCTTGGTTCACCGAGGAGCTCCGCGAGATAAAGCGCCGGAGGAGACGCCTAGAGCACCGGTGGAGATCCGACAGGTCCGTATCGAACCGAGCATTGTTGACAGCTTGCACCAAGGAGTATATTTGGGCATTGAGAACCGCCAAAAGATCACACATTGCCTCCTTGGTAGCGTCCGCCGAGTCTCGCCCAGCCGCCCTGTTCAGGATAACCCGCTCCCTCCTAAATAGGAGGGAGACGGGGAACCCCCTGCAGGGTAAGGCTGAGGAATATAGTCAGTTCTTGGCGGACAAAATTGCTCGGTTTCGATCGGAACTGGACTCCACCCCTGCAGATCCAGCCGGGACACAGGGGAATAACTTGGTAGACCATCTCTGGGTTGAGTTTCAGGATGTTGCCTCCGGGGATGTGGACAAGGCTATGCGAGCTGTGAGTTCCTCCACCTGCATACTGGACCCGTGTCCCTCTTGGCTGACTGCCAACAGCAGAGAGGTGACACGAGGCTGGATCCAGGCGGTTGTTACCGCCTCTCTTCGGGAGGGACACCTCCCCACCGCGCTTAAGGCGGCGGTGGTGAGGCCCCTCCTGAAGAAACCGTCCTTGGATCCAGCAGTTCTTAACAACTATCGTCCAGTCTCCAACCTCCCCTTTCTGGGGAAGGTTGTTGAGAAGGTGGTGGCCTTACAGCTTCAGCGTACCTTGGAGGAAGCTAACTACCTTGACCCCTTCCAGTCTGGCTTCAGGCCCGGTTACAGCACTGAAACCGCTTTGGTCGCATTGACCGATGATCTCTGGAGAGCCAGAGACGGAGGCTATGCGTCCATCCTGGTTCTCCTCGACCTCTCAGCGGCTTTCGATACCATCGACCATGGTATCCTTCTGCGACGACTGCGGGAGGTGGGGGTGGGCGGCACTGTTTTACAGTGGTTCTCCTCCTACCTCTCGGACAGGTCGCAGTCGGTGTTGGTGGGGAGGGAGAGATCGTCCCCGAGGCCCCTAACCTATGGGGTGCCGCAGGGTTCGGCTCTGTCCCCCCTGCTATTTAACATATACATGAAACCGCTGGGCGAGATCATTCGAAGGCACGGGATAAAATACCACCAGTATGCGGACGATACTCAGTTGTATCTGTCCGCCCCGTGCCAACTCAATGAAGCGGTGGACGTGATGAACCGGGGCCTTGAGGCTGTTAAAGACTGGATGAGAGCTAACAAACTGGTACTCAACCCGGAAAAGACCGAGTGGCTGTTGTGTTTTCCTCCCAAAAATTTGGCTAACGTTCCACCAATCAGGCTGGGGGGGCAAAATTTATTCCCCTCAGATAGGGTCCGCAACTTGGGAGTCCTCCTGGATCCACAGCTGAGTTTTGACCACCACTTGTCGGCTGTG
Organism: Thamnophis sirtalis; assembly: GCF_051295495.1. Classification (NCBI taxonomy): domain Eukaryota; kingdom Metazoa; phylum Chordata; class Lepidosauria; order Squamata; family Natricidae; genus Thamnophis; species Thamnophis sirtalis. Next base: position 23,717,925 of record NW_028261395.1, read on the forward strand.
ACCAGGGGGGCATTTGCCCAGGTTCGCCTGGTGCGCCAGTTGCGGCCCTACCTGAACCGGGAGGCTCTCACAACAGTCACTCGAGCCCTTGTGATCTCTAGGCTGGAATACTGCAATGTGCTCTACATGGGGCTGCCCTTGAAGAGCATCCGGCGACTTCAGCTAGTCCAGAACGCGGCCGCGCGAGTGATCATGGGCGCACCACGGTTCGCCCATATAACACCAATCCTCCGTGAGCTGCGCTGGCTACCTGTTGATCGTCGGGTGCACTTCAAGGTCTTACTTACCACCTATAAAGCGCTCCATGGTAGTGGATCTGACTATTTGAGAGACCGCCTCCTGCCAATCACCTCCCTGCGTCCCATCAGATCGCACAGAGTAGGCCTCCTCCGAATTCCATCCGCCAGTCAGTGCCGACTGGTGACTACGCGGAGGAGAGCCTTCTCAGTTGCTGCTCCGACATTATGGAACAACCTCCCCGTGGAGATCCGTACCCTCACCACAGTCCAGGCCTTCCGCACAGCCCTTAAGAACTGGCTATCCCGTCAGGCCTGGGGATAGGATTACTCTCACCCCGCCCGAATGTTGAGTGAATGTTGTGTTTTTATGATCAATTTTCTTTTAATCACGATTCTTTTCTTTTTAAGTCTTGTCTTGCACTCCCTTCCCTTCACTGTTGTAAGCCGCCCTGAGTCCCCTCAGGGAAAAGGGCGGCATATAAATTTCCAATAAAATCAAATCAAATCAAAATTAATACTTACGTAAAATGAAGTAGGCTATGGATAATCCAAACACACAGTAAATAATTCCAGTTTAATATTCTATGGAAGCCGCACTCAGCTGCGAACAACATCAAGGAGAGCCCTGGGAAATTGGAACAGATGTTTCAGAAAGGTATTTCAACTAGCTTTGATCAACTCCATTAACATATTCCTGGCTTTTCTTTTCTTTTTCTTTTTAGTGAAGAGAGAAATGTTGGGGTGACTTGAAGGGCAGCTTACTTTTTAAAAAAATCATTTTTATGCAACGCTTATAGGAACATGCTGGGGCCAATTGTAACACAAATGTTGGAGAAATTATAAACTGAATTATTAGCTTGGGAAAAATCTCTTATCTCTGAAATAGAATTTTCCCCCAATCCTGCCATAACCCGTCCTATCAAATATCCAGTGAGGTTTGATAACCATCATGTTTCCTGTAGAAATGTTGAATGTGTTTGTCAAATAGATCACTCAGATTGATTTTTGTTACGAGTCTCTGAAGTGGTTTCACTTATCATAAAACAGATGAGGGAGCCTTAGCCTTTTTATGGCTGGAGGCTACATATAACATTGAAAGAGAGAGCTGGTAGCTGAAGTAACTAAGATTCTGGGATAGCTTTTGAACTTTAAAAAATACATTAAGCCTGTTCTATCATTTATTTATCCATGAAAAAGAAAGATATATGTCCCACTTATTAGCAAATATGGCCAAAGTGACTTTTAAAAAGAGGGGAAAAGGTACAAACCATCCATTCTTATTATAGATGCAATCTTTCATTTTCTGGCATATATTCATAGACTTGTTTAATGCTTTAGTCCAGAATATATCTAAAGATGGCTCTTGAACTGAGCTATCCTGATGATTAATTAATATGTTGCTCATACATTAAGAGGCAGTTTAGTGTAATGGTTGAAGGCAGCAGGCTAGAAATTGGGAGACTGGGAATTCTAGTCCTATATAAAAAATGGTTGCAGGAACTGGGAATGTGTAGTCTCATGCAGAGAAAATGTAGGGAGTAACATGATAGCAGTCTTCCAATATTTAAGGGCAGTGATGGGATTCAAATTTGTTTACACTTGTTCTATGGGCATGGCTTGGTGGGCATGGTGTGGATTGGTGGGTGTGGATTGGTGAGTGTGGCAGGGGAAGGATACTGCAAAATCAATGTTCCCTCCCCACTCTTTGGCAAGGTTACTGCAAAATCCTCATTCCCTCCTTACCCCACCAACCTGCTTTCCATTTTCCTGTGCAGGGTAACAAAAGAAGACCCAACTGATCAGGTGGGACTTTGGAGACAGTGAATCAATGGAGGCGGGGCCAGCCAGAGGTGGTATTTGCTGGTTCTCCGAACTACTCAAAATTTTCACTGTTGAGGACTCGGAAAGTCCTCGACTTACGACCTAGTGGCTAGCAACCAGCCAAGCCGTGCCCTAATTGGCTAAGGCGTGGCTTGGCTGAGCGTGGGCCGCTAGGAGCGCGCTCATTGGCTTTTCCTGCTTGACAGCTCTGTATAAATAGCTATCAAGCAGGGAAGGCACTGAATCGCCTGTAAATAGTTACCTGAATAAAGTGTTCCTGTTCTGGCACTTCTGGCTCCAGTCTCGTCCTCCCGCCAATCCACTAAATTCGCTACTGGTTCTCTAGAACCAGTCAGAATCTGCTGAATACCACCTCTGTTTAAGGGGTGTTCACAAAGAAGTGAGGTTATTCTCCAAAGCACCTGAGACAGGACAAGAAGTAAGGGATGGAACTTATCAGAGAGAGGGATCCAATCAAGAATTAGGGAAAAAAATTCAGACAGTGAGAACAATAAACCAGTCAAATGACTTGCCTCCAGAAGTTGTGGGTGCTCCATCACTGGAGGCTTTTAAAAGGAGGTTGAACAGCCATTTGTCAGAAATGGAATAGGGTCTCCTCCTTGAGCAGGGAGTTGGATTATAAAACCTCCTAAGTCCCTTCCAACTCTGTAGTTCTGGGCAGTCACTTTCTCTCAGCAATGGGAAGGAGGCAGGGGTGGGGTGGGCTCAGTGGTGGGATTCAAATAATTTAACAACCGGTTCTCTGCCCTAATGACCATCTGGGTAGGTGCGGCTCAGTGGTCATGTGACTGGGTGGGCATGGCCAACTCAAGGTCACTCGGGTCGATGGGCGCTTCGCCTTAGCTGTTACAATGTAATAAGGGTTAACCGGAGAGGCAGTTTCTGTAAGCAGGTCAATAAAGATTAGGCTAGAAACACCAGAATAGTTTCCCTCCTGCCTTCCTTACAGGATTAGCCCTGTAAAGTGGAAAAAAACAAAAGGAGATTTCTTCCAACAATCAGTTCTCTGAACTACTTAGAAAGTTACCAACCAGTTCTCCCGAATAGGTACGAACTGGCTGAATCCCACCACTGGGTGGGCTGCTACATGTTTGCCCAGGTTCAGGAGAACCCATAGTTAATTATAGCCAGTTCGGAGAACCTCCAAATCCTACTCTTGTCTGGCCCCACCCACCCACCCTGACCCTCCCAAAAGTCTCCTCGTGGCTTGTTTTGGATGCTAGGTAAGTGCAGGACCCATATGGAGGCTCGGTGAGGGAGAAAAACAGGCCTCCTGGAAGTTCCGGAAAGCGGGAAATGGGCCTGTTTCCGGCCTCTGGAGGGGCTCCGGAGCCTGGGGGAGGAAGTTTTCACCCTCCCAGAGTCTCAAAGAAAGCCTCCAGAGCCTGGAGAAGGTGAAAACGCTCCCCCCCCACCGCTGTAGTGCAGGAGGCTGACTAGGCCACATCCACCCAGCAGAGAACCCATTGCTGAATTTTTTGAAGCCCATCATTGGAAGGAGGCAATGGCAAACTACCTCTGAAAAACTTGCCCCAGAAACCTCAGGGGCTTCTCCAGGCAGTCTCCAAGAATCAAACATAATTGAATGGAATTTTTTAAAAAAAATCTGTGCATAGGTTCCCCCCCCCCCCCAAAAAAAACAGGAACATAAGTGGAACATATTTTTAAGGCATATATTTTTCTCCTCTGGCATTCTAGTCAGCTCCATGGATCCTGGAGAAATATTTTTGGGCGATGAGATACCTGCAGCTTGTCTTCAGAACTAGTTTCTGTTCTCTTGCTCTGTTTATCTCCATCTCAGCACCCTTGGGCAGTGGGGAATGGGAACCATCTTTTCAAGTTCTTTTTATTTTATTTTAATGAATACCGTATTTTTCAGAGTATAAGATGCACCAAGAATTTGAAGAGGCAAATTAAAAAAAAAAGTTTTTGCACTCTGCAGACCTCCCCAAAATGGCCTGTTTTTCGCAAACGTGGGGCTGTTTTTTGTTCAAAAAAGGGCATGCATGCCCTTTAGGAGGCTTGTAGAGTGCTCCTGGAGGCTGGGGCGGGGGGGGCAAAAATGAGCAAAAAATGGCCCATTTTCACCCATTTTTGCCCTCCCCTGCCCCCAGGAACACTCTGGAAGCCTCCTAAATGCAATGCACGGCCATTTTTGCAAAGGGGCGGACTTTCAGGAGGCCAAAAATGCTGTATTCAGTTTATAAGACACACCCAGATTTTCAGTGTTTTTTTTTTTGAGGGGAAAAGATCTGTCTTATACTCCAAAAAATACGGTATATCAAATCAATACGTGAACAGTGTGGCACCTGGATGTCATACATTCTAATACAAATAAAACTAATCATAATTATTACATTCATTCAACTTATGTATTTCGGGCTTCCTGGGGGCGTGGCCTGTTGCCGAGGAGGGCTCCACCGAGCTCCTCAGAGATCTGGTCTGTATATCTAAATAAGATCATAGATAGCACCCCTTTTTGGCTAAGAAAGGGGCAGGGAGGATAGCTCCGTAGACTAGGGTCTATTCGTAAGCCACAGCCTTTTTCTTTTTTTGGCTGTGGAAGAGATTAGATCCAGCCGAAGCGGAGCTTTTATCTCCGGCCAGTTCTTCTCAGCTGCCTTTTTTTTTTTGGCAGCCCCAGACAGGCTAGCCCCCCCAGGACAAAACAAAGTTTTTTCAAGCTAGATTTGATACGGGAGGGTACCACCCCTGTGAGATTTATGCTTTTATTACTATCTTAAATACCAGCACCATTCGTCTTAAAGACTTCTTTGTTTAAATAGACTTCAAAATGGCGATTTCTCTCCGTGGATGATTACTGGATGTACTTAGCCGGGTTTATCTTCCTGCAGACCGCTCCTTAACAAAATAAACTTTTTTTTCCTTTGGAAATAGAGGGGAGCGAAGCGCTGCTTACTTGTTTATTTATTATGGCACCCAGATCAAAGAAGCGTCTTGCTACAAATGTGTCTAAAGAATTTAAAGAATCTTTTTTGGAAACACAGCCTTTGTCTCCTACGCCCTCTACTGGAGAAGTTTTAACACAGGAATATCTCTTTAAAATATTTAATGCCTTTAAGCAAGAAATTGAGGAATTTGTATTGCAACTTTATGATGACCTAAAATCTAAAGTTAATCAAATGAAGGTGAATACGTTTGCAGCCGTGTCTGCCCTGTCAGATTACTCTGCTGAAATAGAGAACAAATTGGAAAGTCTGGAGAAGGCTAATTTTAATTTGACTACCAATATTCAAATTTTACAAGAAAAAATTAGAAATAACGAAGAACAGCTTATGATGCTAAATTTTGATAGGAAGGCATTTTCAATAAGAGTCAGAGGATTCCGTGAAAAGGAGCAAGAGAATTTGAAACAGACCTTTGCTGAAGCCTTCAGCCATGCGCTGGGAAGCCCGGGACTTAACTTTGATTGGCAGATTCGGAAAATCTATCGCCAGAACTCATTGATAGCGGAACAGCGACAGCTTCCGAGGGACATAATTATACATTTCTCTACAAAAGAATCTAGAAATGCGATTGTGCAAAAGTTTCATAATAACAGTCTCCGAGTTGATGACCAGGACGTGATTGTCTTCAAAGATATACCTTTCCAGATGTTGAGAGAAAGAAGGGACTACACTTTTTTAACCAAAGAGCTTAGGAGTCAACAGATTCGATACAGATGGGAGGCCCCTGCCGGCATCACGGTTACATTTGAGAATCAAAGATTTCGTCTTAACTCTGTTTCGGAGGCTCAAGATTTCTATTGTAGGATTCTGAAGGCGGGACCTCCTGACGCGCTTGGAAGAGAGGAGAGACAAGCGGAAGGAGAAAGCAAACGGCTGGCCATGCGGCTGCAAGATGGAGGGGGCAGCCCCTCCTCCCTCGGAGAAGCAGAAGAACGCAGATCGAGAATTTAGATACTTCAAAAGACTTCCTAAAGTTGAGGACTGAATGGGGGTTTGAGACCTCTCTCCGGTAGAAAAAGTGGACTAATTTTTATCAGAAGGGAAAGCTGGGTGAAACTACTTTGAGCTAGATTCTAAAGTAACGTTAGCATAAATTTGATAGTGGTTAAAAGAATGCGGAATGATTTATGTTGTTTAAACTTTGCTAGATGGGACTATTTTAAAACAGAAGGTCAACTGACTCTTGCTGAAAGTATTATTTGAATATGATCCATGCTATTTAACTTTTATTTGAAGGGAAAGTTGGTTGTAATAGTTCTGAGTTACTTTTCAAATAAACGCTAGTATAAATTTGATAGTGGTAAATATTAGACAAGCAAGAGATGAGGGTAAAATGCATGTGGAATGAACTACGTTATTTGTGGTAAATATCAGACAAGCAAGGGAAGAGGGCAAAATTTACGTTGTTTAAAGCTTATTAGAACAGGAAGCCGCTTGGGATTATCTTAAGATAACTGTAAAAAGAATGCGGAATGATTTATGTTGTTTAAACTTTGTTAGAAGCAACTACCTTAAAATAGAAGGTTAACTGACTCTTGCTGAAAGTATTATTGGAATATGTGGAATGATTCATGCTACAAATCGCTCTGAGTTATATTTTAAACAAATGGTAGTATAAATTTGATAGTGGTAAATATTAGACAAGTGGGGGATGAGGGTAAAATACATGTGGTATGAACTAAGTTATTTAAATCCTATTAGAAGGGGAAGTCGGTTGGAATTATCTTAAGATAGAAATTGATTCCTGTGTAAAGTAATATCTGATCTACGCTGCTTAACTTTACTAAGAAGGGGAAAACTGGTTAGATTATTTTGAATTACTGTTTGAAAAAGGGGTAAAGAAAGATCATTTACGTTGTTTAAATTTTACTAGAAGGGAAAGTTTGATTACTTGTCTGTAAAGTTATATTTGAATATATGGCATGAACCACGCTGCTTAAATCTTATTGGAAGGGATTATGAGGTTTAGGAAGGGAACGGGAGAGCCTACAGAAGGTCGGGGTAAATAGCAAAGAAGTAAGAGATGAGAATAAAACATAGATAGAATGATTTATACTATTTAAGCATAGATAAAGATGGGGGGCTGAGATCAACACAAAGAGTGGTTTCTTTTTTTCTTTTCTCTCTTTTCTCTTTTCTTTTTTTCCTTTTTTTTTCTTTCTCTGCTTTTCTTTTTTTTAATATATATTACTTTTATTTTTTAATCCATATGTATACAAGATATTTTAGATAGAAGGTAGTGCCAGGTGTGGGCCCTGGGAAGTCGGGAGGATTAGGGATGGGGATTGTGGGGGGTGGGGTGGGGGGGTGTTAACATAGTCTTAATAAGAACAAGAATGTATTTATATACGGTGGTTCTTTTTTTTTATTATTATTATTATTATTTTTTCCCTTGGTTCACTTTACTTTTATCAGATCAAACAACACTCGAATAAAGGCATACACCAAGGAGGGAGGTAGAGGGAAGGAAGAGGGAGGAGTAAGGAAGGAGTAAGGGGAATGTAAGGAGTAAGGGGAATGTAAGGAGGGTGTCTGGGGAGTAAGGTTTGAGGGGAAAGGGAAGTAGGAGGGGAGTGTTAGAGGGAGAAAGGAAAGTTGGAGGGGGTAGATGGGGTGTATGGAGGATGCAAGGGTTAGGTGGGGTTGTGAATGATGAGTTGTGTTTTCTTTTTACTTGTTCGTTTTATTCCCTTTTTCTTTTCTTTCTTTTTTTTTCTTTTTTTATAGTAAATACCCTGTATATAAATGATTGCAAATGGAATGTGAAAAAAAAATTGAATAAAATATTTTATAAAAAAAAAACAAAACTTATGTATTTCTAATAATAATACACATTTATAATAGGTTGCAATCTATCATTGTTCAATTATTCCATGTTTTCTCGTCATTTTATTATATAAAAGTATATGCACCAGTATTCCCCCTTCTCTTATTTCCATCACTTATTCTAGCTTTTAATCATGTCACCCTTTATTAAAAGACTTTATTCTTTCTATCTTATCTAACTTCTAATCATGTCATCTATCTGAGAGAGAGAGATGGGGGGGGGGGAGAGAGAGAGAGAGGGATAAGCAAAAGCAAACCAGAACAACAAAAGAGATAATCTATCCATTGTCTCTTGCCTGCTTCAATACTTTAATTGCTGTGCTTTTTGTCCCCCGAGATGGAATGGGAACCATCTTGAAGGGAGACTTTCGGTTCAGGAACCGCTACAGACACCTGTCCGATTATGAGTTGAGCACTGAAGCTGATTAGAATTTGACACTCCTACTACTTTGCTGCATGAAGAGGGAATGAGTGGACGCTTCTCAAATAGCAGTGACCTAATCTACAGGCTAACCTCCTAAGATCCCAGGTGTCTTCTATAAATCATCGCCATGCAGCCTCGCAGCAGACAAGGAGGTAGAGGGTAACGTAATAAAGCAAAACTAATAAATCAAATTAGCACAAAGGACATCACACCAGAGACTGGAGGGTTGAGGGTCAGCCTGGCAATGCAAAATAAATATGGCGGGAAAGGGATGGAATCCCAGCCTGCTTCTTCTCCTGGTCCTACATGAACCTGAAGTGTGAGAGAAGAAATGTGGCTACAGAATCATAGATTCACAGGGCTGGAAGGGACTTTAGAGGTCTTCTAGTCCAACTCTCTCTCCAACGCAGGAGGACTTATATCACTCTGGATAAATGGCTATCCAATTCTTTTTTCTTGAAGCCTTCCCACAACTTCTGGAGGCCAGCTGTTACATTGATTAATCATTTTACCAGTGAGGAAACTTCTTTTGATTTCCAGATTTGATTTCCCTCCAAGGAGCTTCCATCCATGGCTTCTTATCCTGCCCTCAGGTGCTTTGGAGGATAAGTGAATTCATCTTGTTCCTTAGATTTATCTGGCATTGTTCACAATGTATGGGATGGGAGTTTACTTTTACCCACCAAAAGAAGCATTCTAGAAACATTCTAAGGTAAAGATTCCCCTTGCACATATGTGCTAGTTGTTCCTGACTCTAGGGGGCGGTGCTCATCTCCGTTTCAAAGCCGAAGAGCCAGCACTGCCTGAAGATGTCTCCGTGGTCATGTAGCTGGCATGACTAAACACTGAAGGCGCACGGAACACTATTACCTTCCCACCAAAGGTGGTCCCTATTTTTCTACTTGCATTTTTACATGCTTTTGAACTACTAGGTTGGCAGAATCTGGGACAAGTCACAGGAGCTCACTCCATTACGCAGCACAAGGGATTCGAATTGCTGAACTGCGACCATTCTGATCGATAAGCTCAGCGTCTTAGCCACTGAGCCACCGTGTCCCAGTCAGAAACATTCTAGGTAGATGCATTCTTGGTAGAAGCATTTTTGGACAACTTTTTGCCATAGGGGAGAAACCCATCCCCACTCTTCCCACCCTAGCATTCAGGCCCAACCTTTTGCTCCTGGGTCCAGAAGATAGTGGTACTCTGGAAATAGTAGGAGAAATCACTCCAGTAGAAGGACAGGACAGCTTCAAAGGAAGCGTGAAGTGAATTGCATAGATGGAGGAGGGGAAGACTATCTTGTTAAGCAACAGCGAGAGACACAAGAGGAGGGTGGGGCGTACAGTCTGTCCCAAAGGAAAGAGTCAGACAGAGCATCAAAACAAGTTGTTCCATCCCCTTGCACCTCTTTTGTTTCCTCCCAAGAGAACCTGTGGGGTTACTCGGGAAGACCTCAACACGTCCACCATATGACGACTGTCCCCAGCAACTGGTGCATTGGAAGTCTTGCAATGCAAATTGGTGGATTCTACAGCCTTCAGGAACTCGAGGAACAACTGCCCCTAAATTATAAAGTGCTAGCTTGAAAGACTATATGTAATTTAGCGGTGAATTCCATGAATCAAGCAGCCAAATGTCAAACTCTTGGCCTTCTGCTATCTGGACCAGGAACATGGATAGGAACCATAGCCAGAAACTATCCCATTTCCCAGATCCTTCTAACTGTGCCCATTCAGCCATTCTCAGTTACTTTTTACAGTGTCTATAAGAGGTATCTTGGAGTCTTAGTGGACAACCAGCTAAATATGAGCTAGCAGCATGCAGCGGCAGGCAAAAAATCCAATGCAATCCTAAATTGCATTAACAGAGGGACACAATCAAGATCAAGTGAGGTCCTAATACCACTCCATGAAGCCCTAGTAAGATCACACCTAGAGTACTGCATCCAGTTTTGGTTCCCACACTATAAAAAAGATGTTGAGAAAGAATGCAGAGAAGAGCAACCAGGATGTTTAGGGGACTGGAGACTAATATATATGAAGAACGGTTACAGGAACTGGGCATGGCTAGTCTAGTGAAGAGAAAGACGAGGGGAGACATGATAGCAGTGTCCCAATATTAGAGGGGCTGTCACAGAGAGGAGGGGATCTAGCTGTTTTCCAAAGCACCTGAAGGCCAGACAAAGAATAACAGATGGAAACTGACCAAGGAGAGATTCAACCTGGAAATAAGAAGGAACCTTCTGACAGTGAGAACAATCAACGCATGGAATAGAAGTTGCCTTCAGAAGTTGTGGGAGCTTCATCACTTGAGACATTCAAGAAGAGATTGACTGCCATTTGTCAGAAATGGTGTAGGGTCTCCTGCTTCAAGGGGGGCAGGGGGTTGGACTAGATGACCTATAACCGGGATGGTGAACCTATGGCACGCATGCCACAAGTGGCATGTGGAGCCATTTGTCAGGGCACGCGAGGCGTTGCCCTGTCATTTTTCATCCTCCGGAGCCTTCAGGGAAGCCTCTGGAAGGCCCCTGAAGGCTCCAGACGGCTTAAACCAGCCCTACGAGCAAACTGGAAGTCTGTTCCCGAACTTCTGGTTTGCCCATAGGGCCGTTTTTTCTGCTCTCAGGAGGCTTCAGGGAAGCTCCTGAAGCCTCCAGAGGGCCTCTGAAAGGGCAGGGGAGGCTGTTTTCGCCCTTCCCAGTCTCCTATAAAGTCTTTGGAGCCTTGGGAGGGCAAAAAAAGCATACAAAAAATGGAGGGGAGTGCCTGTCATGCACACGTGCAAGCGGGGGGGGGGTGTTTCGTGCATTGCAGCACACATGCGCATGACCCCCCTGCGCTTTCCCCACTCATGGCATGCGAGCCAAAAAAGGTTCACCAACACTGACCTATAAAGTCCCTTCCAACTCTGTTAATCTGTAAGAACTGTAGTCCCAGTACCACCACTCCTTCAGCTCTTTATTCTTAAAAATTATCAAAACGTATGGCCTTTCTCCTTAATATGGAGATTGCACAATATGAATAAATGTTCTTGTCATTTGTTAGCTTATATACCATGCTACGCCAGCCCTAGAAGTCTGCCTGTGTAAGACAAAGATGGAGGGTTCTTCTCTCAGCTTCCCTTGTCCTTCAAAGCATATTGAAGATGACTCACAATCACCTTCAAGCCTGATCATCTTGAATTGCAAGAACAAGAAACAAGAGAACCTTGTTTAAGCAATGGAGTCATTTAACCCTTGGCCCATCGTGAGCTGCCAAAGATCCCAGAGTAACAAAAGTCCCTTCATTCTGTACTCCATGCAAGTAGAGGGAAATAGTGTAAACTGCTTGCATAGGCAGCTCTCCCATATGTAGACTGATTTCATATTCTACACATTTGTCTGGTTGTGTATAAAATCCAGGCAATCCCAATAATGTGGGGGGAGATTAAAAACACCCTCATGCCACCTTTCTCCTTAAAAGACCTGCCTACGTAGCCTCTCCCCCCAGGCTCTTCCCAGGTAGCCAGCAAATGGTCAGCATGCTCCACTGGTTTTTCAGAGAAAACACTCATGTACCACTAGTCTCAAATACATCACTGCTGAGCCCGGAAAATATCGACCCAGCTGTCGAACGCTGACAATGTCATAAGAGAGTCAGGAACTGATTATGGCAAGGTATGAAGACCTCCCGTGGATGGCCCTAATATGATACTCCCCTCTCCTGTTCCTGTAAAGGTTGTGATCCCACAACATTAATGATGGGAATACTTCTGCCTGGACTGCCAGAGCTATCAGACTAGTTTAGAGAAGGAAAGACATTCAACTTTTTTTCCCTAGATGGACTTGGAGATACAAAATTATCATTCCGTTCCTGGCACTGTATAAGGTGATCCATCCTTAAATATGTATCCTCTTGATCTTCCTCCATACTTAGGTGGCACTTTTCAGACATTCTGCCTGGATCCTCTCCCCCACCTACTCAGAGGGACCTACAGTATATCAGCCCCATCACTAAGGACAGCATGAAATGGGTTGCTACTAGTTTGCACCGGTTCAGGCAAACTGGTAGTAGTATTTTGGCCTTGGTCGCAGAACCGGCAGTGATCCAGGCTGGCCACACCCCTGAACTAGTTCCTTGGTTAGGGAATGCCGGCATGTTTTGGGGTAATTTTTTCATGTTCTACGCATGCGCAGAACAATTGACAGTCAACTGTGCACGCATGCACAGCGTGCGTCTGGCGCACGCAAAGCGAACCAGCAGCAACCCACCCCTGGTGAGAAGGAACCGAGCCAGCTCTTTCGGCGTGCCCCTAATAAGCAGAAAAACACAGCATGCAATTGCAGTTGTCGTTCAGCTGTTGGGGAAAAGATACCGCTCTACCCCATTCATGCACCCACCTTAGGCAAATATCAGTTTGTCAACAAGCTCGAAAGTACTTGCCTTTTGAGGGTCCAGCTTCTCCGGCTGCTTGGGACCGTTTTAGATCACGACATTCTTCTGCTGTTTCCTTCTGGGTTGCTAGTTACACAACAGCTTCCTTGCCCTGTTAGCTGCCTGTGGTTGAGTCAATGGCTATTTTTAATGGCAATTATAAACCATGGTGTGTGTGTCCCGTCCCACCCTGATAACAAACTTCCAAATATTTCAGGGCGAGAGGCAGCTGGGTCCGGCTTGGAAAGGAGCCCATCATCTGAAATAGTCTCAGCTCTGAATGACCTTCCAGAGAGCTTTGGGTCTCACGTTCCCACGTGAGGGTGTGGAAGGGACCGTTCCAGGAACTGCGAGTTCTCCCAGCAGGGAGAATGCAAAACAGGAGTCTGTCATGCGTTCCCTGCTGAACAAAGGCGAGAGTGTTTGAAAAGAAGGTGGTTTTGTCTCGCTGCAAGACTTTGGATTCCTTTGTCTGCCACATGTTAGCCTAAGCCTGTAATCATATTTATTAATCAAATTTACATTGAGCATCCACCCATCTGCCACCTCCCCATGGGGCTCTGGGCTGTATGGCACACAACAATCCAATTTTACAAATGGGCAAAGCCTTAGTAAGCCTTAGTAAGACCACATGTAGAATACTGCATCCAATTTTGGTCACCACACTATAAAAAAGTTGTTGAGACACTAGAAAAGTTGCAGAGAAGAGCAACCAAGATGATTAGGGGACGGGAAGATAAAAACATAGAATGAATGGTTGCAGGAGCTGGACATGGCTAGTCTAGTGAAGAGAAGGACCAAGAGAGACATGATAGCAATAGCAATAGCACTTAGACTTATATACCACTTAATAATGCTTTTACAACCTCTTTAAGTGGTTTACAGAGTCCGCCTATTGCCCCCAACAATCTGGGTCTTCATTTTACCCACCTCGGAAGGATGGAAGGCTGAGTCAACCTTGAGCTTGGTGGGATTTGAACTGCTGAACTGCAGCTAGCAGTCAGCTCAAATAGCCTGCAGTACTGCACTCTAACACTGCCGCCTTAGCTCTTATTAGCAGTGTTGTAGCAGTCTTCCAATATTTGAGGGGCTGCCACAGAGAGGAGGTGGTCAAGCTGTTTTCCAAAGCACCTTTGAAGGCCAGACAAGGAACAATGGATGGAAACTGACAAGGAGAGATTCAACCTAGAAATAAGGAGGAACTTTCTGATAGTGAGAACAATCAACCCATGGAACAGAAGTTGCCTTCAGAAGTTGTGGGAGCTTCATCACTTGAGACTTTCAAGAAGAGACTGGACTGCCATTTGTCAGAAAGGTTGTAGGGTCTCCTGCTTGGGCAGAAGAGTTGGACTAGATGATCTACAAAGCCCTTTCTGACTCTGTTAATCTGTTAATTGTAGAAGTCCAATGCAGGTGATTGATTAGGGTCTCAAGCTGAAAATAGTATGGGTTGAAATATTAATTTCCACAGGAATAGCCATAACTTGCAGCAATTCCCATATAATTACTGTAATAAGCTCCTTCACAAAGTCTGGGTTGGTCCAGTCCATAAAAATGTTGGAAGAAATGTCCATCTGGTTACAGTTCCAAGTGGGGAGAAAGACACTGGAAACATGGTGGCTGATTAGAAAGATGGTTTTAACGTTGGGCAGGATCACATGGTTTGAGGTCCTGGGCAAAAAGGAAAGAGATGCCGACAGTGCCTTGGTTTTATGCCCTCTCTGGGCTTTTGAATTTGAGCTTGCATTCTATTTGGTTTTCAGACTCCCATGGGGCAATGCAGGGGCAACTTTGTAGGCTGTCTGTGTCCCAGGCTTGGTTGAGCCTTGCTGGGTAATGATGTAATAAAGGGGCTTTGGGCAATTCCTCCTATGGCTCTGCCTGAAGGAGGTAGATCTTTCTTATGTAGATGTCAGGCCTGCAGCCACCTTTTCTTTTGGATCTTTGGCCTGCCACACTTTTTTTATTCTACTATGCATTTTCTATTGTGGGAAAATGGGAGGGGGGAATTGTATGGAGTTAGATGCTTTGTAACCATAACTAAATTCTTTCTAGAAAGCAAAGGTCATCCTTTGTCTTTGCACCTCTGCACCTGACTGGAATTGGATGGGTGGAACTGCCAGCATGGCAGTAAAAGATTGGACCATGTGATGGACTTGTGGGTATGGGGGGAAGATCTTGAACTTTCAACTGGATGGGGAAAACCGGGAAGCTTTCAGATTCAGGTTTTCCCAGATGTGCCAACATGGCTCTCTTAATGAATTGGAACTTTGAGCAATACTTTGCCTTGAACTCTGATTTAATTTTGGATGCTATTTGAAACCCTGACAGTAGAATAGACTGGCCTTAATGGCCTATTGACAAAGGTGGGTGGGGGGAATGAGTTTCTGCCTCCCTTTTAGGGGAAATATTCTGTCCTTTTAATATTTCCTAAAATATTTCAATTTTGTAGGAGACGAGTGGGTGCTAACTTCCCACAAGAACAACATGGACATGTAAGGATAACATTAAATATGCATCAAACTGCAGGGATAATTTGAGAAGTTCAGAACTATTTATTAAGGAAGTGTCCCAAATAACAGCTGGGTTGGGCAGGGTAGAGACAGAGATAATATCTTCCTCGAGTGGGACTCTTGGTGATTCTGCTATGGAGTTTTCTTGACCACCATTGACAAATATTTGGCCCTGCCATTTTCTGAGATGTTTTTCAGTTCCCTACCAGAGGTGGGTTCCTACCTGTTCGGACTGGTTCAGACAAATAGGTAGTAACTTGGCCGGACACATGACCGTACCAGTTCTATCCTGGGCACCACCATCTTTATTTTGTGTTCTGCACATGCGCAGAACAATCTTCATTGAAAACATGTAATTTCCCCCCATTTTTAATAGTGTGCACATGCCAGTCCCAGAGAGGTCCCTGAGATTGGCCATTTTCCGCAAAAACAGAGGCGTTTTTGCCTTCCTCCAGCCTCCAGAAGCACTCTGCAGGCTTCAGCAGGGCTGGGAGAAGGGGAAAATGCCTCAGTTTTTGCAAAAAAGGGCCCGTTTCCTGCCAATTTGTCACAAAAACTGGGATGTTTTTGCCTTCCCCCAGCCCTGCTGAAGCCTGCAGAGTGCTTCTGGGGGCCAGGGAGGACAAAAACTTTTTTTCTTACTGGGTAGTTTGCAGGTGCTCCCTTAGCTCCGGCGAGGCTGGGGGGCCCCCACCCCACCCGTCAAAACTTTTCGCCATGGTTTTGGTGGGCATGGCTTGGTGAGGGGGTCATGTGACTGAGTGTGCATGAATGACGTCAAGTTGGCCACACCCACTCTGTCACATGCCCCCGCCCATCTAGCCATGCCCACTGAGTCGGTAATAACAATTTTTGAAACCTACCTCTGTTCCTCACGTTGTGTCTGTCACAGCCTTGGAAGTTTCTGGGATTCTCCATCAAAGCATCAATCAGGCCTGTTCCTACTTCACTTTTTGCGGGGTTTGGGGCTGCGAGTGAGACCTCGCCGAAACATTGCCAAGACAATCTCAATCTTACATGGGAAAAGACCTGAATACAACAAGACCAGCATATATTATGTATGTATTTATGTGTATATTTATTTATTTGCTACAGTCTATTTCGTATTTCTATCTTTTAACCATTTTCCGGTTTTGTGGCTGTTTTTTAATTTGTTGATCTTTCTTCCATTCTTTTTTGCTTTCCTACTTCCCCCCCTTTCCTCTAGCAACCCTACTTCATTTTTTTGTAAGCAGCATTCTTGATGAAAATGAAAGAGGGGATGAAAAAGAAGAGATGAGTTACTAACACCTCCAATGCCAATTTGTTGGGTGGAACTCAAGAAGACCAGTAAGTTTATGCACTGCATTCCACTTAATTGCAGGCACATTTCAGGATATATACTTAGTACTGTTCAGGGGGAAAAAACCTCACAGGAATTAATTGCCCAGTTTTTATAAACACCTTTTTAAAAAAAATAATAATCCAATTTTTACTTAATATTTCAACCTCAAGCAAAGATACAGACATAGTTTCATAAACTGGATTTATACTTCCATCTGCTGGTGAAGGGAATCATTACACCTCCTCTTTTTTGCCAACAAAATATATTCCTTGGTAGATTTTTTTAAAAATAATTTTGTTTACAATTGATAAATCAAGTACATTTTCTCAAAATAATACATAAGCAGAGGCCGATGTCAGTACACTTTTAAATCCATCTTATTTGTTGTTAGAATGAAATTCACACCAAATTCTCAGCTGAAGTTATGGGTTAAGATTTTTTTTCTTACTTTTTTCTGTCTATTGCTGTTTTATTCTCTACAGGTCCATGTTTGCCTATATTGTCACTTCTATGGGAACATTTAAATTTTCAAGACATGCTGATAAATTTTATTTGCATTATCTGTTAACCAAAATAAATTTATTTCTCTAAAAGTAACAAATTATGTTACATTACGTGTATGTGTAAGTTTCATCCACAAATAGTTGCCTATAGTTATTCGTGTTAGAGCTTAAGTTTGTTTTATTTGTTCTTTTGAATGGATTTTTATTGGTCAACCAATATGACCAATAAACCAATGGCTGAAATAAAGTTTCTTTCTGTCTAAACAGTTGAATATAGAGTTTTGGATTTTCATTTTCTTTTACTGTATAATTTTTTATAAAGTAGGTTAGGTTTTAGTTGATAGATGATAGATAGATAGATAGATAGATAGATAGATAGATAGATAGATAGATAGATAGATAGATAGATAGATAGATAGATAGATAGATAGATAAATAGATAAATAGATAAATAGATAAATAGATAGATAGTAATAGATAGATAGATAGATAGATAGATAGATAGATAGATAGATAGATAGTAATAGATAGATAGATAGATAGATAGATAGATAGATAGATGGATGGATGGATGGATGGATGGATGGATGGATGATAGGTAGGTAGGTAGGTAGGTAGGTAGGTAGGTAGGTAGGCAGGCAGATGATAGATAGATAGATAGATAGATAGATAGATAGATAGATAGATAGATACGTACGTACGTACGTACGTACGTGGGTGGGTTGATGGATGGATGGATGGATGGATGGATGGATGGATGGATGGATAGATAGATAGATGATAGATAGATAGATAGATAGATAGATAGATAGATAGATAGATAGATAGATAGATAGATACTGTGTTTCCCCGAAATTACGATATGTCCTGATAATAAGGCCATGCCACATTTTTCTGGTAGGCAAAAATATAAGCCCTCCCCCGCAAATAAGCCTACAGAACAACAACCCCCTACCTCCGGCCAGGCAGTATTTCTTTTAGACTCAGAGTGGAAACGTCTAATTAAAACAGCGTTGGAAAACAAGTAACACATGAACAAATACAGGACAGAATTGGCTGTTTTTTTCCCCTATTTCTTTTTTTGTATGTACCATACAAAATTGATACAATTGATACAATTAGTAATAAATGACCAGGATGGAAATGAGCTAGACCCTCTGGGGTTTTTATGAGGACGGGTCAAAAAGATCAAGATAGCATCCATAGCCATATAATCGAGGTGCCACTCTCTTTTTTACATGCATTACAGAGACAACACATGCAATCTGTGGGCCTTCAATCACAGAGCTGTAGCTGTCGTCTTTCCAGCCCCCTGTTTCTGTGTGGGCACCATCCACAGGGCTGGGCCGAACCAGCAGTGGAACCAGGCCAAACCGGCCTGGGCGCAGAACCAGTAGTGACCCAGGCCTGCTGTGACCCCGAATTGTTCCCTCGCTGCCGCTTGGTTGCTGCCATTTTGGATTTTAGTTACTGCGCACGCGCAGTTCACTGTAAATTGTTCTGCGCATGCATGCAGAACAATTTACATGGAAGAGCACATGTGCACACAGCGTGCATCTGGCACGCACACACATTCTGCTTGTGCAGAAGCGTCCTGGCAAGTGGGCGGGGCCTCCTGTTGCCGCTACCACTGATTTGGCTGAATCAGGCCGAACCGGGAGCAATCCACCACTGCCGCTGGGGGCAAGGAGCTGCTCTTTATCTTTTTTTTTTTTTTCTTAAAGTACATTTTATTTATTTCATTTTCATTTTCATTTTATACAATCACTTATATACTGTGCGTAACAAAAAACAAAGAGAAAAAAATCCACCATGAAAAAAAAAAAACCCAACATGACACTTCAATCCTTCATACACCCTCTCTTCTCCCCCTCCAACTTTCATTTCTCCCCTCCAGCATTCCCCTCTTCTACTTCCCTTCCCCCTCAGACATCTCCCCCTCCCTCCATCTCACCCTCCTTACATTCCCTCTCGCTCCCTCTTTACTTCTCCCTCCTCTTTCCCTCTTCTCCTCACTTTGGTGTATCCCTACAATTAATCTATTCAGTTTGTTTTTTTAAAAAATAAAAGAGAAAAAGAAAAAAAAAAGGGAAAACGAGCCGCAGTATACAAGTGAATTCTTATTGTTCTAAGAATTGAAACTGTAATTCCACCCTCCACCCTCCCCCCTATAATCCCCCCTCCCTAACCCCCTTACGGCTTCGCAGGTCCCATACCCGGCATAATTCTTTAACAAGCACTTGAGTATAATAAAGCCAGCTAACTTTAAAGTTAAAAAATAAATAAAAGAAAAGCCAAAAAAAAGAGAATAGTAAAAAAATAGAAAAGAAAAAAAAACACACACACACACAAAAAGAAAAGAAAAACAAGAAGGGTCAATAAACCCACTACGTTAACACAGCTTCCCATCATCTGTAAATCTTAAACAATGTAGCTCATTCCAAATTTCGGTTATTTTACTACTTGCAGGGTTTCAAACTGTATTAGAGCCAGGTAAGTTAATCAATTAGGGTTCCCCAACTAAAAGTCTCATTGCTTTGTCTATCTATTCAGACCTTTAATTTATCTCTTTTTTATCCGAATATCCAAACCTTTCTATAAAACCATTAAACTCAAGTACTTCTTTCATTTTTCATTTCCAACATCTCCCTTTCTATCCTTACCCACCTCCACATGTAAATTTTTTACCTTCCACCCTGCCTTTATCCATATCCACATATATATTTTATCCGCGTCCATTGCTCCTCACATATTTACTCCACCTTCCTGGAGACTCTCCGACCAATCTTTCTTGACCTTATATTGAAATAGCAACTCAAACAAACATCAGCTTGCATTCTAGCCCCAAGTAGTCTAATTAAGCTTTCGCTACCCTTCCCTCTCCCACGCGCCTCCCAACTCCGTTCGTCCCTGACCACAACTCAAAAAGATCGCAATCTCCGCTCTCCTCGCCTAGGAAAATAATTCATGCGCAGTTTGAGTTAGAGTTCAAACAAATCTTATATACAATATGTGTCCACAATCAGCAACGCTTCTTTCAGTCTCCATGTCTCATCATCGATATACAACTTTTCCATTTTATCCCAGACAGAAATCATAAAGTTTTAAGAACATCGCTAAGTCTTTATTCTTTAGTCTTCTGCCCTTCCGGAAGAGGAAAGCAACACCCTCCGCCTTGTAGCCACGTGTCTCGCTGCTTGTCTTCTCCTTCTCCTTGTCTCTCTCCAGGTCCGGATGAGTCAGGAAGTCCCGCCTTCAGGGTCTCATAGTAAAATTCTCGGGCTTCACAGACAGAATTAATGCGGTGTTTTTGGTTGCCAAATGTAACTGTAATGCCAGCTGGGACTTCCCATTTGTATGGAATCTGAGAATTTCTAAGTTCTTCGGTTAAGAAAGTGTACTCTCTCCTTGTTCTTAATATTTGAGATGGTATCTCTTTAAAAACAATCAAGTCCTGTCCATCAATTCTCAACCTCTTGCTGTAAAGCCTCTGTATTATCTCATTTCTGGATTCCCTTGTGGTAAAGTATATAATTATGTCCCTCGGAAGCTGTCGCTGTTTTGCTACCCACGAATTCTGGCGGTAAATTCTTTGAATCTGCCAATCAAAGTTAAGTCCCGGACTTCCCACCAAGCGGCTAAGAGCCTCAAAGAAAATCTGTTTCAAATTCTCCTGTTGGTTTTCACGCAGTCCTCTAACTCTTATTGCGAAGGCAGTCTTATTATAATTTATCATGACAAGTTGTTTTTGAGCATTTTCAATTTCCTGTTGTAACGTTTGAATTTTGGATATCAAATTAAGGTTAGTTTCTTCCAAAAGTTCCAATTTGTCCTCCGTTTCAGCAATATAATCTGTCATGACTGTCATTACTCCGATCATATCCTCCTTTGCCTGAGCAATTTTAGCATCAAATTGATCATATAAATCCAATATCAGTTGATTAATTTCCTGTCTGAAATCATTAAGCGTTTTGAGAAGAAATTCTTGTGTTAACAAATCTCCCGTGGAGGGTGTAGGAGGCAAGGGTAGCGGTTTCATAGCAGTTTTTTGAGATATGTTATTAAGGAAGCGCTTCTGTTTAGATTTGGGAGCCATTCCAGAGTAAAAATAAAAGACAAGCAATCAAGCGAGCCAAGAATCAAAGTCTCTGCTCCCCTCAGTTAATCTTTTAGCAATTAGTACGGAGAAGCCTTCAGGAGGGTAGGGCTGACTAAGTACGTCACATCAAACACAAAAGCTACAAGATCGCCATCTTGTGACGCAGCTAAAAAAAAAAGGGAGCCTTTTGCGAAGTTGAAGCTGGTATTTTAGATAGTAATGGAAGAAATTCCTCAGGAATGGTCCCCGCCCGGATTGATTTTTAAATAGCTTAGCTTTGTCCTGGGGGGGGGGGGCAATCTGCCTAGGGCTGCAAAAAAGGCAGCGCGGAAAACTGGCCGGAGTAAAAGCTCAGCTAATGTTGAACCTCTTCTCCATTCACAGCAAAAAAAAGCTATGAATTACAAAGAGATCCTAACGACTGACCTTCTCCCTGCCCCTTTCTGCCAGAAAGGGGAGATATCTATAGATCTTATAAGATATACGAACCAGAATCCTGACAGGAGCTTCGTTGAGCTCCGGACGGCGGCAGGCTCCTCCCCCCGAAGCCTCTTTATCTTTAAAAACATGTTTCTCCTTTTCTCATCCATGACAATATAATATTCTGCCTTTTTAATATTTCCTAGGATATTTCATTCTTCCAAGAAAGGGGTGGGTGCTAACTTTCTACATTAGCCATCCCTTCAGTATCCTGTTAATTCTAAGTTTTATATTTAATATTATTCCCATTTTTCACTCTGCTCAATGAGTTTTATGTCATAAAAGGAAGCATTTCTTTCCTCCCAGTCTCAGAAAAAAGGTTTTGCTGAGTGAATCATTCCAAATGAAAGCATCAATGCTGCAGAATTCCTGTATTTGCAGAGTTATTCAGTCCCCTTTAGCCATAGTGTTAGCTCTCTTCTTTTCATTGTTTAATTTGATGTCGAAGGCTCGGAGCTGGCTGAGGAATCCAGTGTTTGGACAGATACCTCTGTGAGAGTCCACTGATTTTAAGGCTTCCACAAGTGTCAAGTTTTCGTGGATCATCAAGTACGCCAACACTAAAGTGGCTGAACGGCTTAGTCCCATAGCACAGTGGACAAAGACCTTGCCTGGGAAGACATAACAAAAGCAACTTTGAATGCACATAGTTCATGTACCACTCATAGTCCACCAGGGGTGTCCACAAGGAATGGTCAAAAGAGTCAAGATGAAGGTTGTGATGGTGCCGTCAAAGTTTGCTTTATTTTTATGCGCTGTGACACACATGCAGAGTTTCGACTGAACTATCACAAGCATCATCTTGATTTTTTTCACCCAATCCTTCAGACACGCTTTTTGATTTCTCTAAACTGTTTTATGTGGTAAACAATCTTAGCCTGCATTTACGCAAAATTGAGGTTACATTATTATTGAAATTTGAGCTTTGGTTCTTCATAGTTGTGCTGTCCCACTCACCCGCGTGCACACACCTTACTTGGTTTAGTGAGTTTATTAATATTCCCCAACAATTCCCTCCACCAAAAACCCAGAACTGTCCCAATGAAGTCCAGCCACCAGCAGACCAATGCTGGTCCATAGAGCAATGGCCAAGCAGTCCACAAGGTACTTGAAAGTTTCTCATTCAAAATAAACTCAGGCAAACTAAAATCCACAATGCAACAGAGTTCACGAGGCAAGAAAAGTCCAAAGTTCACACGGCACAATCCAAGCCAATAACAACAACAACAACAACAACAACAACAATTGCATGAAGGCAAAAATTCAACATGTTACCACCAACAGCAAATGTCGCCTCTGTAATGAGAAAGACGAGACAGTCAGCCACTTGATCAGTGGGTGCAGCAAAATTTCACAAACTGACTACCTACAACGCCATGACCACGTTGCTAAGATCATTCACTGGAAATTGTGCCAAAAGTTTGGATTTGAGTACAGCAAAAACCACTGGGACCATCAGGTTAAGAAGGTTTTAGAGAATGGGAAAGTCAAGATCTTGTGGGACTTCAGAATCCAGACTGACAGGCACTTGGCCCACAACACACCTGACATAACAATAGTTGAAAAGAAAAAAGTATGGTTCATTGACATTGCAATACCTGGAGATGCACGAATTGAAGATAAACAGCAAGAAAAAATCACAAAGTACTGGGACTTGCAAATTGAAGTTGCGCCACTATGGAAAAAGAAATCATATGTTGTTCCGATTGTAATTGGAGCCCTTGGAGGGACACCCAAAGGGCTACCTCTCTATTTGGAAATTTTAAATTTATCAGACATGAACATTCTGATTCTACAAAAAACCACCCAACTTGGAACAGCTTATATCCTCCGATGTTACCTTAACGGTTCCTAGGTCCTTGGTTAGGACTCGAGCTGTTGAGCTACCAACCAGCCCCAAAGGCTGTGAATCTCACCAAAGATTAACCACATCATCATCATCATCATGACGATGGTGGTGGTAGTGGTGGTGGTGGTGATGATGATGATAATGTTTTGGGTGAAAAAAATATATTCTGAATGAATGCAATCCAGGGAAAACATTATTCTGCTGTGGGACATGAAAGAATGGATGGGAATCTTAAGATCAGAAATGATTTAAACTGTTAAAAGTCAGTTCAGTAAGAAGAAGCTAAGGTCAATCTAGAATGTCATTAATTTCTTTATTTCTTTTTTCTCAATAGATTTTAGACTGTGTTAGTTAAAAATCCATACCGTGTACGGGTTCTGGGAAGTCGGGGGGGGGGGGAAGGAGGAGGGGGGTGGGGGGGTGGAGGGAGGGAGGGGCACACACAACAAAAAAAATGTACTTCAATGTCTTAATGATTGACAAATGACATATTTGTGTTTTTTTTAAAAATAAAATAAAAAAGTTCTGTTTAAAAAAAAAAAGAAAGAAAGAATGGATGGGAATGAGATGAGGGAAAACAGAAAAAAGTGATTGGTTTATTTAGAAGTCCAAAATTAAATAGACTAATGATTTGTTTAGAAAATGTCTGTTTTGAAGACATGAGTCTATATGCATACACATGTCTAGGAATAGATAGGAAGATGATTGATTTTATTCAGTGGTGAAATGTAAAAATTTTGCCACCGGTTCTCTGGGAGTGGATTGGTGGGTGTGGCTTGGTGAGGGGGGCTCATGTGACTGGATGGGCGTGGCCAACTTTTTAAAACTTTTAAGGCATTTTTAACTACCTATTCACCCAAACTGATAGTAAAAAATGCTTTAAGAAGTGGGGGGGGGGGAGTTCAGTTGTGCTGTGTAATCGTGGGAACCATTTTTTTCACTTTTTAAAGCATTTCAGTTTTTTATTATCAGTTCGGGCGAATAAGTAGTAAAAACATTCTTTAAAAAGTGGATAAAAACGTTCCCACGATCGCAGGGCACAGCTGATTGTCATGGAACCCCTTTTTTCACTTTTAAAAGCATTTTTTTCCTGCCAGTTTGGGCATTAGGCAGGAAAGAAATGCTTTAAAAAGTGAGGGGGGGGGAGCTTCCGACAATCGCACAGCTCACAGCTGATCCACGCGATCATCAGAAACTTTCCCCCCACTTTTTAAAACATTTTTTTCCTGCGGGTTTGGGTGAATAGGCAAGAAAGAAATGCTTTAAAAAGCAGGGGGAAAGCTTCCGGCAATCCCACGACTCACAGCTGAGTTACCAAAAAGCCCGAAAGGCTGTGAATCTCACCAAAGATTAACCACATAATAATAATAATAATAATAATAATAATAACAATAACAATAATAATAATAATAACAACAACAACAACAACAACAACAACAACACCTCTTCTACCGATCCCTTGATGAAAATTGAATCCAAACTAATATTCACCTATGCAAAGAAAAAACTTGGAACTTTTGGAAAGAACTGTGGGAAAACCCAGTGGAACACAACAAAACTGTCTCCTGAATCAAAGATATTCACAACAAACAACACAAAACAAGATGGAAAATATTGTAATAAAAACTGACTTGGTGGCAAAACAAGCAAAGAAGGTCAAGAACTGGAGTGCACTTGCCCTGGATGAACGGCATGGATACTGGCTAAGACACCCGACAAGCCTCCATCATTGCATGGCCATTCAATCAAATGCTTCAAAATGCAACAAGTGAAGAATGGTTAACAGCTGGCCGAAAATATTGATAATGAAAGATCCAGAAAAAGCCACAGAACCAAGCAACTATAGCCCAATTACTTGTCTGCCAACAACGTTCAAACTTTTACAAGGATACTTGCAAATTCAGTATTCAATCATCTGATGGAAAACAGTTTGTATTCAGTAGAACAAAAAGGAAATTATAAAAAATCAAGAGGAACAAAAGATCAGCTGCTCATAGACAAAATGGTACTAAAAAATGCAAAACAAAGAAAAACAAATGTAAATATGGCGTGGATTGATTACAAGAAGGCATTTGACTCATTATCCCACAGCTGGATTAACACCTGTCTGGAAAACTTTGGAATCAGCAAAAATATCTGTACATTTTTGAAAGCAAATATGCAAAAATGGAAAACAGTTCTAACAACAAATGAGGAGAACATTGGTGAAGTCAACATCAGATGAGGAATCTTCCAAGGGGATTCACTTTTACCACTACTGTTCAACATTTGTAATTTGTACTTGTAATCATCATCCTTTGCTAATGCTTTCACTATATTTCCATTTCCCAGTTCTATTCCTTCTGTTTTTTCCATTTTTCCTTGCTGCATGGATAATATAGCACATTTTTCAAGTCCAAAGTTCTTTTTTTTTTTTTTTTAAATATATTTTATTCAATTTTCACATTCCATTTGCAATCATTTATATACAGGGTATTCACTATAAGAAAAGAGGAAAAAAAAAAGAAAAAGGGAATAAAACGAACAGATAAAAAGGAAACACAACTCATCATTCACAACCCCACCTAACCCTTCCATCCTCCATACACCCCATCTACCCCCTCCAACTTTCCTTTCTCCCTCTAACACTCCCCTCCTACTTCCCTTTCCCCTCAAACCTTCCTTCTCCCCTTACTCCCCAGACACCCTCCTTACATTCCCCTTACTCCTTACATTCCCCCTACTCCTTCCTTACTCCTCCCTCTTCCTTCCCTCTACCTCCCTCCTTGGTGTATGCCTTTATTCGAGTGTTGTTTGATCTGATAAAGGTAAAATGAACCAAGGAAAAAAAAAGAAATAAAAAAAACAAAAAAAAACAAAAACAAAAAAAAACCACCGTATATAAATACATTCTTGTTCTTTTTAAGGCTATGTTAACACCCCCCCACCCCACCCCCCACAAATCCCCATCCCTAATCCTCCCGACTTCCCAGGGCCCACACCTGGCGCTACCTTCTGTCTAAAATATCTTGTGTACATATGGATTAAAAAATAAAAGTAATATATCAAAAGAAAAAAAAAACAGAGAAAAAACAAAGAAAAAAGAAAAAAAAGGGGAAAAAAGAAAAAAGAAAAGGAAAAAAAAAAAAAGGAAACCACTCTTTGTGTTGATCTCAGCCCCCCATCTTTATCTATGTTTAAATAGTATAAATCCTTCTATCTATATTTTATTCTCGTCTCTTACTTCTTTGCTATTTACCCCAACCTTCTGTAGGTTCTCCCGTTCCTCTTCCTTAACCTCATGATCCCTTCCGATAAAATTTAAGCAGCGTGGTTCATACCATATATTCAAATATAACTTTACAGACAAGTAATCAAACTTTCCCTTCTAGTAAAATTTACACAGCATGAATCATCTTTCTTTAAAGCAGCGTAAATCAAATATTACTTTACACAGAAATCAATTTCTATCTTAAGATAATTCCAACCAACTTCCTCTTCAAATAGGATTTAAATAACGTAATTCATTCCACATGCATTTTACCCTTTTCCCTTACTTGTCTGATATTTTTCCCTTCAAGTAAAAGTTAAATAGCATGGGTCATTCCACATATTCGAATAATACTTTCAGCAAAAGTCAGTTAACCTTCTATTTTAAAATAGTCCCTTCTAACAAGGTTTAAACAACATAAATCATTCAGCATTCTTTTTACACATTATCTTAAAATAATCCCAACCGACTTTCTGTTCTAATAAGCTTTAAACAACATAAGTTTTACCCTCATCCCTTGCTTGTCTGATGTTTACCACAAATAACGTAGTTCATTCCACATGCATTTTACCCTCATCCCTTACTTGTCTGATATTTACCACTATCAAATTTATACTAGCATTTGTTTAAAATGTAATTCAGAGCAATTTATAAAATAATACTTTCAGCAAGAATCAGTTATCCTTCTATTTTAAAGTAGTCCCTTCTAACAAAATTTAAACACCCTAAATCATTCTGCATTCTTTTTACACTTATCTTAAGATGATCCCAACCGGCTTTCTGTTCTGATAAGCTTTAAACAACGTCAATTTTACCCTCATCCCTTGCTTATCTGATGTTTACCACTATCAAATTTATGCTAACGTTAATTTAAAATCTAGCTCAAAGTAGTTTCACCCAGCTTTCCCTTCTGATAAAAATTAGTCCGCTTTTTCTACCGGGGAGAGGTCTCAAGCCCCCATTCAGTCCTCAAGCATTTTGAAATGTCTAAATTCTCGATCTCCGTTTTTCTACTTCTCCGAGGGAGGAGGGGCTACCCCCTCCATCTTGCAACCACATGGCCAACCGCTCGGCTTCTCCTTCCGCTTGTCTCTCCACTCTTCCAAACGCGTCAGGAAGTCCCGCCTTCAGAATCCTACAATAGAAATCTTGAGCCTCCGAAACAGAGTTAAGACGAAATCTTTGATTCTCAAATGTAACTGTGATACCGGCAGGGGCCTCCCATCTGTATCGAATCTGTTGGCTCCTAAGCTCCTTAGTTAAAAAGGCGTAATCCCTTCTTGCTTTCAGCATCTGAGAAGGAATATCTTTAAAAACAATCAGGTCTTGGCCTTCAACTCGGAGCCTGTTATTATGAAATTTTTGCACGATCGCATTTCTAGATTCTTTTGTAGAGAAATGTATAATTATGTCCCTCGGGAGCTGTCGCTGTTCCGCTATCAATGAGTTCTGGCGATAGATTTTCCGAATCTGCCAATCAAAGTTAAGTCCCGGGCTTCCCAGCGCATGGCTGAAGGCTTCAGCAAAGGTCTGTTTCAAATTCTCTTGCTCCTTTTCACGGAATCCCCTGACCCTTATCGCAGATGCCTTCCTATTAAAATTTATCACCATAAGCTGTTTCTCATTGTCTCTAATTTTCTGTTGTAAAATTTCAATATTGGTAGTCAAATTTAAGTTAGCCTTCTCCAGACTTTCCAATTTGTTCTCTATTTCAGCAGAATAATCTGACAGGGCAGACACAGCTGCAAACGTATTCGCCTTCATTTGATTAACTTTAGATTTTAAATCATCATATAATTCCAGTACAAATTCCCTGATTTCTGTCTTAAAAGCGTTAAGCATTTTAAGGAGATATTCCTGTGTTAAAAGTTCCCCAGCAGAAGGCACAGGAGACAAAGGCTGTGTTTCTTTAAATTCTTTTGTAGCAAGACGCTTCCTTGACTTGGGTGGCATAATAAATAAGCAAGTAAGCAGAGCTTCGCTCCCCTCTATTTCCAAAAAAGAAAAATTTATTTTGTTAAGGAGCAGTCTGCAGGGAGATAACACCGGCTAAGTACATCAATCATCCACGGAGAGAAATCGCCATTTTGAGGTCTATTTAGACAAAGAAGTCTCTAAGACGAATGGTGCTGGTATTTACGATAGTAATAAAAACATAAATCTCACAGGGGTGGGACCCGCCCGTATCAATTCTAGCTTGAAAAAACTTTGTCTTGTCCTGGGGGGGGGCTAGCCTGTCTGGGGCTGCCAAAAAAAAAAGGCAGCTGAGAAGAAATGGCTGGAGATAAAAGCTCCGCTTCGGCCGGATCTAATCTCTTTCCACAGCCATAAAAGAAAAAAGGCTGTGGCTTACGATTAGATCCTAACCTACGGGGCTATCCTCCCTGCCCCTTTCTTAGCCAAAAAGGGGTGCTATCTATGATCTTATTTAGATATACAGACCAGATCTCTGAGGAGCTCGGTGGAGCCCTCCTCGGCAACAGGCCACGCCCCCCTGGGAAGTCCAAAGTTCATTTTGATGTCACTGCTGAACAGTTGAACTGTGTTGAGTATTGATTTAAGTTCAGTGGGGCTTTTCGGATACATTTTAAAGTCATGGTTTATCTTGCCATTTTGGCTTGAGATTTGGTATCCCAGTTTTGTGTTTCGTAGGATTATTGTCAGTGGAATTAATGCAATATTGCATTAATTAATTAATTAAATTAATTAATTAAAACATCTGGCTCCCCAAGTGCCTGTCAGTCTGGATTCTGAAGTCCCACAAGATCTTGACTTTCTCATTCTCTAAAACCTTCTCAACCTGATGGTCCCAGTGGTTTTTGCTGTATTCAAATGCAAACTTTTGGCACAATTTCCAGTGAATGGTCTTAGCAACGTGGTCATGGCGTTGTAGGTAGTCAGTTTGTGAAATTTTGCTGCACCCACTGATCAAGTGGTCGACTGTTTCGTGTTTCTCATTACAGAGGCGACATTTGCTGTTGGTAGTAACATGTTGAATTTTTGCCTTCATGCAGTTTGTGGCTAAGGCTTGTCCTTGAGCTGCCAAAATAAAGTCTTCTGGTTTTTTTTTCCAGTGCTCCTGATCTTAACCAGTTCCAAGTTAGTTTTTGGTCAACTTTGCCTTCAATACTTTTCAAGTATTGGCTATGCATAGCTTTGTTTTTCCAATTTTCAGCTTGCTTCTCAATTACTTCTTTCTTATATTCAGCTATAAGAAAGAAGTAATTGAGAAGCAAGCTGAAAATTGGAAAAACAAAGCTATGCTTGTTGTTGTTGTTGTTGTTGAACAGTCTGGGCTCTTGGGAAGATTTGGAATATTATTTTGAACCAATTCTGCATTGCTCCCAAGAGTTAGCATGGTTGTCTCTATGAAGTTCTCAGAACCTGAACTCAACTTTAGATCAGGTTGCTTTTCCAAGTTTCCAAGACACTCTCTTTTTTTAACTTACTTGGTGTAGAAAAATCCCCACTCTAAGCATGAAGAATTAAACAAATCTCCTTTCACATTATAACCTTTGGTAATTATGGGCCAGAAGCAGTGGTGGGATTCAACCAATGTAACAGCTGGTTTGCTGAGCATAGTCCATTTAAAAACATCTCTAAAACTTACCTTCTACTGCAGCCCTGGTGAGTAAAACAGCTGAGGCATGGCAATCCGCTCTGCCACGCCTATCAGCTGGGCTTCAAACAAAGGAAATATAGGACAGACTAGCACAGAGGTGGGTGGGCAGGCCAATTGATTGCTGGAACTACTGGTTTGCATGAACCATTCCGAACTGACTGAATCCTATCCCTGTCCAGAGAAGCTTTCCTGAACCATAATAAGCAATAGCTTCCAGCTTCCATAACCAGCACTGAAAGCACAACCTTTTTTGGGGTGCCATTCCTCATTTTTAAAAGTCTCCTCTTACCTCCTACAGTATTTAAGGCCTTGTGTATGAAATCGGCAGCCTCGTGGAAGAAGACACTTATGTCAAACGAATTGTCATCGAAAGCTTGCACTCCATAGTACTGAATCGGCAGGTCTCGGTAATAACGAGCTCCAGTGTTGATGTTGTAGGGCCCGTCGGCTGCATTAAGGATATGAGTGATGCCAATGCTCTGAAGAATGGATTTACTTCTTGCTGCCCATCTATCAAAAGACAATCAAGGCTTGTCAAAAGACAATCAAAAAAGAGGAAAACTGGAGAGCCATCTTCGCCCCATTACATCGGCCCACCCCGCCTGGTCAAGCAGAGAAGGTATGCTACAAAAGCCATCAATTAAAGAACTTTGACTGGCAGGATTCAAGAAGAGACCCTTCTCTATTAATTGCTTCCATCCTTTGGAACAGCTTCCCTCCCCTCCCCCCAGGGAGTGTGGTGCCCCCCACATTCTCCTGGCCTTTTGCAAACACCTGAAGACCTGGCTCTGCCGACTCATTTGGGCCCCACAGAAAAGCATGCTGCCACAGATTTAGTTATTCTGAATGTTAAATGTTACTTTACCTCGTACTCAGAGATTCATACAGTTTTTTATGTCTTAGCGCTGCACTGGCACAGTGGTTAGAATGCAGTACTGCAGGGTACTTCTGCTGACTGCTGGCTGTCTGCCTGAAATTTGGCAGTTTGAATCTCACCAGGCTCAAGGCTGACTCAGCCTTCCATCTTTCTGTAGTTGGTAAAATGAGGACCCAGATTGTTGGGGGCAAGTAAACTGCTTAGAGAGAGCTGTAAAGTGCTGTGAAGCAGTATATAAGTCTACATGCTATTGCTATTATTTGGACACCAGAATCACTTTGTGAGGGATGTGGCTTTTAAGTCTAATATATAAATATAAAATAAACAAATCACTTCTTGGATACTGTTGAATATCATGCCGAAGCCCACAGGGGCTCCTATCAAATGAATTTCAGCTACCTGTAACCTGTGTAGTGGCCTGCCAGTGGCCAGTGAAGCTGGAAGCAGAGTCAGACAGTGAAGAGATCGGGGAGGAGTATAGGCCAGTCCTGGAGGCTGGGGAAGGCTCAGACGAGAGCTCTGCATCAGAAGCAGAGAGGGGGCCAAGGCCATCTGGCAGTTCTCAGCTGTCTTCAGAGCTAGACAGCAGTGAGGCAGAGGAACAACTGGAACCTGTTCCCAGCATGTGCATGCACAGAGCTTCCAGAAGAGAAGAACAGCTAAGAAATCAGGGTCGACTTGGGAGTAAAGCCACAGGTGAACAGCAGTGGTAGGTTGCACTTACCTTCACTACCAGTTTGCTGATTAGGCGTGTGAGGGTTCCGTTTGTGTGCACACCTGACTCACGCTGTGTGTGCGTGTGCAATCCACCACCCCTGCAACAACCAGCTGATTGTTGGAGCTCACACAGGCACCGCATGCTGTCTGTGTGCACAATTTGTCATGAAAACAGGTATAGAGCACAGGCCGGCAGGCAGGCCAAAAGAGCCACCGTATCAGTTTGCTTTCAGCTGCTCCGTCCCACTACCGGTTCAACTGAACCGGGCCGAACTGACAGTAACCCACCTCTGGTGGAAGGTGATTGGCCCCTCCATTAGGAAATAAAAGAGGAGCGATAGGGGAGTGGGATTTTGCAGGAAACAATTCATTTGTTCATTTGTTAGTTTGTTTCAGGAGTGTGAAGATCTGTCCGTGAATCTCAGAGACTCTGTGCCAAGTCTTTCCTTGCACTGCACTGCGTTTGGAAAATATTTACATGGCAGATTTCCAAGCTAGATAAGGTCTGTGGTCATAACTTCACCTTTGAAAGACTTTACCAGGTCTTTGCTGAATGTGAATGAGAGGAATTCACATTTGTTTAATAAAAGGGTTTTTTCCGGGACCAGGAATCTGCTTTGTGCTTTTTGGGGAAGCCTGGGTCTGAACAACCCACTCAGTCCAGGAGTAATAGATCCATCACTGCCCACTTCGTTGCCTCCTTCCTGGTTAGCTATTGAAGCGAAAAAGAAACAAGCATAATTTGTTTTTCTTCCTCTCAATGCTGGGACAAGGGCCTCCAGGAATTCTCCTAGCTTGTTCAGGGGCTGTGATGTTTGTAAGCCCTGGGCAACTCGCTTGATCAAAGTGAAAAATGTTCAGCTTTGATCAGGAAATATGGGTTGATTGACAGTGTTCCCTCACTAGCCCCTGGGCCTGGAATTCTCCTCCATCACTGGTTTACAGACCAGATGTTCTAGAATCATCGCTAGCGTTTCGATTGGAATGGTTTGACAGAGTCATGATGGCTCTGATTTTTAATTATCCTCCAGTGAACGTCTGTCTAATGATTCTTCGGTGTGGATGATGAAAACAATTAGCAGGGTATACAGAATCCAGGAGACTGGTAATGTGTTTTCAGACTAACGAACATAATTAAATGGAGAAGCTTTCAGGAGCTCACAAGGACTTACCTCTATGCATTTATTAAAATGTGCTAGTGAGAAAACGTACTACCAGGCTTCCTCTGATCTTTGGCCACCAAATATTTAGCACGTTTTCCTATGATATGTGGTTCTTTACACTCCACCCATTCTAGGTCTGTGCAGTTTCATTGCACACAGATGGCGACTCAGCCATTCATTTATTTAACATGGAATTGAAGACTTCCAAGATTTTGCTGGAATTTGGGGATCCTGAGGGCAACTAACCACATCCTTTTAAAAAAAACTTATATCTGCATTATATCTTAGATTAGTATATTTCAACCTTGGACACCCAGAATTTTGGGAGTTGAAATCCATACAGGTCCAAGTAGCCAAGGTAATTTTAAAAAGGTGAAAAATAACATGCTGATTATGATGACATCATCCATTCAACCATGTCCAACTCTTGGCAATTCTCCACATTTTTATATAACAGATTAAAAGAGATGGAACGGACTTGATAGGTCATCTAGTCCAATACCCCCTCCCCCTCCTGCTCAAGCAGTAGACCGTACACCATTTCTGAAAGATGGCAGTCCAGACTCTTCTTGAAAATCTCAAGTGCTGAAACCCCCACAAGTTCTGAAGGCAATTTCTGTTCCATGGGTTGATTGTTCTCACTGTCAGAAAAGTTATTCTTATTTCAAGGTTGAACCTCTCCTTGATCAATTTCCATCCATTATTCCTTGTCTGCTCTTCAGGTGCTTTGGAAAATAGGTTGACGCCCCCCTCCTCTCTGTGCAGCCCCTCAAATATTGGAAGACTGCTATCATGTCTCCCCTGGTCCTTCTCTTCACTAGACTAGCCATGCCCAGTTCCTGCAACCGTTCATCATATGTTTTAGTCTCCAGTCCCCTAATCATCCTGGTTGCTCTTCTGTGCACTTTTTCTAGAGTCTCAACATCTTTTTTATAATGTGGTGACCAAAACTGGATGCAGTACTCTAGGTGTGGTCTTATTAGGGTTTTATAGAGTGATATTAATACCTCATTTGATTTTGATTGTATTCCTCTGTTTGTTATTCCAATTTAGGATTGCATTGGCTTTTTTGGCTGCTATCACACACTGCTGGCTCATGTTTAGCTGGTTGTCCACTAAGACTCCAAGATCCCTCTCACAGTAACTGCTATTTAGCCTGGTTTCACCCAGTTTATATGTGTACTTTTGGTTTTTCTTACCTAAGTGTAGGACTTTACTTTTCTGTACATTGAATTTCATTTTGTTAGATAGGGCCCAGTGTTCAAGTCTGTCAAGATCCAACTGGATCTTGAGCCTATCTTCTAGGGTGTTAGTTATTGTTGTCAGCTTAGTATCATCTGCAAATTTGGCAAGTTCTCCTTCTATTCCCTCATCTAAGTCATTTATGAAGATATTGAAGAATAGTGGGCCTAAGATGGAACCTTATGGTACCCATTGTTTACTTCTCTCCATGTAGACTTAGACCCATTAAGGACTACTGGTTGACTATGGTTTGTCAGCCAGTTGTGAATTCATCTGGTGGTGAAGCTATCTATTCCACTTTTTTCTAGCTTATGAAGAAGTAGGTTGTGGTCTACTTTGTCAAATGCCTTGCTGAAATATAACTATATTATGTCCACATTTCACTGGTCTACTAATTTAGTCTGATCTTGCACTGCTTCTCTGTGATGTTCTATGCACTGCCTGGTGTCAGCTTTGATGATGAATAAGATGCCCAAGACTTATTAAAATCACCCTCCTTTGACTATTTCACAGAAAGTTTCAATAATCCCTAGCTATCAGAAACATGAAATGAGTGGAGTTCCTTGGTCTTTTAATTAACCAAGTTGGTCACATTGGGGTAGTTTATAAATGTTGCTAAATAAATACAGTCCCAAAAATAAGACCCAACTGGAAAATAAACCCTAGCATGATTTTTCAGGATGCTAGTAATATAAGCCCAAAATAAGCCCCAGTTAAAATCATTAGCCAGACGGATGCATTTAATACCATATTTTCCCCAAAATAAATACTTAACCTGAAAATAAGCCCTAATGCATCTTTTGGAGCAAAGATTAATATAAGCCCCAATCTTATTTTCAGGGAAACACTGGACAAGTGAATAAATAAATCAAAATTGAGTGGGCAAAGCTGCTGACTCCAGTTCATTTTATTGGGCTCTCTACAATGGGTCGTTCCAAGACTTCCAACAATGGGTCTCCTCCCTTCTCAGGACTCTAAGTGGTAAGAATGGGTTGACTTCCCATCTCCTTCTCAAGAAGATAAATACATTATGGCAGAAATCTTCAGAGGGGTATCTAAGGTTATGGTCCCAAAAGGTCAAGATGTGATGCAGAGAAAAACCAGCCTTGATTGCATTATCCCCACCACCATCCTGGCTTTTTATAATTGTGCCTTGTGGACTCTCCTATTAGAGGGGAAAATGTACCAATGAGTCAGGAGTGAAATCCAGCAGGTTCTGACAGGTTCTGGAGAACTGGTAGCAGAAATTTTGAGTAGTTCGGAGAATCGACAAATACCATCTCTGGCTGGCCCCACCCCATCTATTCTCTGCCTCCTGAGTCCCAGCTGATCAGGAGAGAATGGAGATTTTACAGTATCCTTCCCCTGCCACGCTTACCAAGCCACGCTCACAGAACCAGTAGTAAAAAAAATGAAATTTCACCACAGCAATGAGCCCTATTTTCCTTACCTCTGTTGAATCTCTGGAGGTGAAGGGACACTTTTGAAAAAGAGAGTTATCATAGATAATGCCTCTAAGCAACCATCCTACTTACGCATCTCCAAGGTAGAGGTTTGGCCACACTTGGTCCACATGGTTGTCAGATCCTCCTCTGGCCCATACCATTCTCTGCAATTCGGACAGTGCTGGGGTCTCATAAAGGTTTTTCCTCTCTGGACTGGGATTGTGGGAAGAATGGGTGCTCAGATTGGTCATGGCTGCTCTATACTTCTGTTCACACGGTGATTCCCCGCTGACCTTTCTGGAAACAAAAGAGTTCGGTTTTCCATTAATAATTATATTTTGCATTGTTAGAAGGAATATCCTTCTGGGTTTAGTTCCAAGTGGGAAGAAAGACGCCGGAACATGGAGACTGCTTGGAAAGATGGTTTTATTGATGAACAGGACCACATGGGTTTGAAGTCCTGGGCAAAAAGGCAGATGGGTGAGAAATAGAGATAGATTTGTACCCTCTGTTCTGCTTTGAATTTGAGCTTGTATTCTGATTGGTTGTCAGACTCCCATGGGGCCATGCAGGAATAACTTTGTAGGTTGTCTTTGAGTTCTAGGCTTGGTTGATTCTGGCTGGGTGATGATGTAATGAAAGGGATTTGGGCAATTCCTACTATCACTCTGCCTAAAGGAGATAGATCTTTGTTATGTAGAATAGACTGGCTCAGGCCTTAATGGCCCATTGACAAAGATGTGGGGGATGAGTTTCTGCCTCCCTTTTAGGAGAAACATTCTGTCCTTTTAATATTTCCTAAAATATCTTATTTTCCTTAGGAGGGGGTTGTGTGCTAACTTCCTACAGCATATAACTAGTGTTCTAAATTGCTCCTCTCTCTTTCTATTGCTATTTGATATATAGAAATAAGTATGTATGTGTGTGCGCACATACAGACACATTCATACATACCCACAGCTGGTTCGGGCGAAGCGGTAGCTCCAAAGATCATCTGGCCACGCCCACCCACCCCTGCTCTATCCTGTCCTTTATTTCCTGCTTTCCAGCTCATCTCAATTGCGCAACAAAGCTGATCCCCCCCCCCAATGTTTTACTTACCATTGCTGACTTGGAGTGTAAGCAGCTGAGCTTCTAAATGCTCCATTTTCAGCACTGCACGCATACACAAAACACACATACATGCAAAGCGCATGCTCACCAAACCAGTTGTTAAACTGGCAGCATCCCACCACTGCACACATACATATTGCTTTTTAAACCACCCAGGGTCACCTTGTGATGAGATGGGACACAAATAAATTTAACAAACAAACAAACAAACAAACAAACAAACACAAGTGCACAACATTGCTTACGTCTTTCTTGCTGAAAAGCATGATGTAGCCCCCCTTTGGAGCACATTGCAATAATCAAGAGAGGATGTAACTGAGGCAGGGGTGATCATTCTCAAATGCAACCACCTCAGGAAGCAATGCAGCTGGTGCATCAGTGTGACTATGTGAAATTCTTTGTCCCTGCAACCTCTGCATGACCCAGCGATCCAGGGAATCCAGGTGAGGTTGAAGGAGCATATCCACGTTGCAGGCCTGCTCTCCGTTCCCCAGATCCGGTTTCTGCTCAGACTGTGCTAGTTGGCTAAGAGTTCAGTTTGCTTGCCTTCACCCAACCTGTTACTGATTTCAGGCAATGTTCAGGGATGCTTCCTTGGCCCTGAGTGGTACATAAGGAGGAATAGCTGACATGGTGCTGATAAAACTGCTTCCCAGGCAGTAGTGGGATTCAAAAAATGTTACCACCGGAAGGATACTGTAAAATCTCCATTCTCACCCCACTCCAGGGGAAGGATATTGCAAAACTATTCAAAATTTCCACTACCAGTTCTCCAGAACTGGTCAGAACCTGCTGAATACCACTTCTGTTCCTAGGACATTTTTAGCTTAACAAGCATCACATTGACCTCTTAGAACTCAGTGATGTCTTCTTTTCCCCCCTTCTTTTTATAGAAAATTGGAAAAATCACAGTATCGAACATCTTCACAGTGAAGATGGGCATATATGTCTGGATGGCTTCAGTCTATCCGAGATAACTCTCTGCAGTGGCAAAACAGCTAGTTTTGCCTGAGGCCATTATCCCTGCTTTAAATAAATCTGTGTGTTCTGAAAGAAGAGAAGACATCCATATTTTTATCCCCAGTCTACTATTTATTTGTTTGTTTGTTTGTTTGTTTGTTTGTTTATTAAATTTTGTATGCCGCCCACTCTCAAATGAGACTCAGGGCGGCTTACAGTAAAAGGGAGGGGGGATATATAAAAAATAAACAACAGTTTAAAATTACACAACAGTCACAAACCTGAAGTGGGGCTGGACAACTCAACAGCCCCAGGCCTGCCGGAACAGCCAGGTCTTAGTCGCTTTGCGGAAGGCCGGAAGGGTAGTGAGGTAGTGAGTCTCTGGATTTGATTCATGCAGCTGAATTTTCTCCCTGCATGAAGTCCTTCAAGCTCACCAAAAACCAGGTTTTGGGGAGCTGTTTTTCATTGCCTGGGAGGAAAACATTGGGACGTGTAAACTTCCTTTCAGCCATACCTGGGTGCCCCAGCAGATATCCAGGTTCCTAGATAGCTCCAAAGATTTCTTTTTAGCCATGAGCCATGAGATCTCGAATTTTGACCACTATTGAGCTCTGAACATTTCTGTTGCTAAGCAACATTTATGTTATGTGAGTCACTAAACAAATGGTTGTGTTGAGAGCTACCTGTATTTTAGTAGAACGAAGACCTGAGGAAGCTACATAACAAGAGTTCATTCTTCTTACACTTATTATTAGGGGAGACATGGTAGCATCCTTCCAATATTTGAGGGGCTGCCAGAGAGA
This sequence comes from Thamnophis sirtalis, assembly GCF_051295495.1. Lineage (NCBI taxonomy): Eukaryota > Metazoa > Chordata > Lepidosauria > Squamata > Natricidae > Thamnophis > Thamnophis sirtalis. The sequence continues at coordinate 23,756,603 of NW_028261395.1, forward strand.
GGAAGGAGTCAAGCTATTTTCCAAGGCACTCAAAGGCCAGACAAGGAACAATGGGTGGAAACTGAACAAGAAGAGATTCAACCTACAAGTAAGGAGAAATTTCCTGACAGTGAGAACAATCCACCCATGGAACAGAAGTTGCCTTCGGAAGTTGTGGGAGCTTCATCACTGGAGGCTTTCAAGAAGAGACTGGACTGCTAGCTGTCAGAAATGGTGTAGGCCAGAGTAATATTTAGCACATTCTGACCAGTTCTGGAGAATCAGTGGTGGACATTTTAAGTAGTTCGGAGAACCGGTAAATACCAACTCTGACTGGCCACGCCCCCATCTATTCTCTGCCTCCCGAGTCCCAGCTGATTGGGAGGGAATGGGGATTTTACAGTATCCGTTCCCCTGCCACACCTACAAAGTCACACCCAGCAAGCCATGCCATGGCCACCAAGCCACACCCACAGAACCGATAGTAAAAAAATTTGAATCCCACCACTGGTATAGGCTGTATGGTCTCCTCCTTGGGCAGGGGGTTGGACTAGATGACCTACAAGATCCCTTCCAACTCTGTTAATCTGTTAATTAAATCTGTTAATTATAAACAGAACGATTGGTACCTGTTTGCAGTTGGTTCTTTTTCTTGTTATCTTCTGCAAAATTCTTGCAGGCTCTTGCCTCTTTCATCCAGAAGTAATAAAGCATATTGCATAATCCTTCTGGCTGGTTTCTTTTTTTAGTCGCTGATAGCCAACCCTCTGCTGGTGTTGGATAAACACTGTTTCTACATAGTGTGTTTATAGATTAGGTTTCTGATACTTTTGGCATACGCCTGGCATTCAGCCTGCTTCTTGGGCCCTGCATCCTGTAATCAGAGTAGAAACATGAGAAAACCACTTTACAAATGACTGCAGAAGTAGCTCAGGATTCTTAAAAAATATAACCTGGGAAAGGACTGACAATTGAGAGAGGATTGCAGATTTATACTTTCAGTGGGATTGGCTAACCTTAGAATATATTTTCCTTGTGATAGTAAAAGGGCTAGTCTAAAACTTGTATTCCATTCTGGGGCTGCATAAAATTTAAATCCAGCTCTTGCAAAAATTATTTACATTTGGCTACTATTAAAAATGCAGACTGCGGTGGTGGGATTCAAAACTTTTTACCACTGGTTCTGTGGGCATGGTGTGGCTTGGTGGGCGTGGCTTTGTGGGCATGGCAGGGGAAGGATACTGCAAAATCCCCATTCCATCCCCACCCCACTCCAGGCCACAGATACTGTAAAATTCCCATTTAGGTTTAGGTTTAGGTTTATTAGATTTATATTTCCACCCCACTCCAGGGCAAGGATACTGCAAAATCCCTGTTCCCTCCCCACCCCACTAACATGCTTTCCAGCTCCGTTCTCCTGTGCAGGGCAACAGAAAAAGACCCAGCTGATCAGCTGGGACTCAGGAGACGTGAATTGATGGGGGGGCAGGAATTAAGTTTCTGAATGAGGAACAGCATTTTCCGAATATATCAAAAAATCTTGATTGACGTCTCCATTATGCTGCCATCAGGTACATACAATAATCCCCTCTTTAGGTCAATAAAATCCCTCTTCAGGTTTTATTGCAAATGGAGCTGCTAAGATTTCAGATAAGCATTGCTGGCTGAGATCCATTGGTTCATCTAGGAGCCAAGAAGACTTCTGGTTAGCTGTCAGTTTTTTAGGAGAGCAACAAAATGCTGAGGGACCCAGGAACATCCTAACTCTAATAGACGGAGCAACCTATTAGAATATAGAATAACAGAGTTATTCAGAGTTGGAGGGGATCTTGGAGGTCTTATAGTCCACGGACGAGACAATCCGATTTCTTAATGCAAAACTTTATTGAGTACATCATTTTGGCACAGATGAGGGTAAAACCAGATCTAGCTAATTCCCATGCAAACCCACATAATAAAAGTATGGATTCTCCCTCCCCCCATTAGAACAGGTCACGTTGTCAATTGAGTCTCATTGTATTGTTATGAGAAAAAGGCTTTGGCTTTGGCAAACACCTGCTGGAGTGTCCTTGGCTCTCACAGCTGTCTTCTTGATGTCTGGAGTCTACATTCAATTACCCCCTTTCCCCCTGCCCCCCCCCCAGTTCATTGGCAAGCTGAGAAGCAACAATGGCTCCAACTGCAAAAGCACACTTTGAAACTTGATACAAGCATTGTAGGCTGCCCACTTTGAACACTAGGTGTTGCTCTGGAACAACACACAAAATCTGAAGACATAATACTTGCCTCTGCTCCAAGTTATTTTCCAAATTAGTTGGAAAATAGTTGACTTATTTTCCAAAGCACCAGAATGCAAGACAAGAAGCACTGCATGGAAAATAACCAAGGAGGCAAGCAACCTAGAAGTAGGGAGAAATTTCCTAACAGTGAGAACAATTAACTGGTGGAATGGCTTGCCTTCAGAAGTTGTGCGTGCTTCATAACTGGAGGCTTTTAGGAAGAGACTTAGACAGCCATTTGTCTGTAATTGTGTAGGGTCTCCTGCCTAAGTAGTGGGTTGGACTAGGAGACCTCCAAGGTCCCTCCCAATTCTAATGATGTTCTATGTTCTGTTCTATAATCCTGACCTTAGTTAAGTCTCTAGCTGTAATGCCTCTGGTTGCCATATGTAAATAAGATAGGGTGACCTGTAAACATTCACATTATGGAACAGGAGAATCAGAGGTGGTATTCTGCTGATTCATACCAGTTCACCTGAACCGGTAGTGGAAATTGTGGGTAGCCATGCCCACCCACCCCGGCTCTATGGCATCCCATTTAGGCCCTTTTTTTAGCCACAGCGCATGCACAAAAGGCTGTGCGTATGGACAGACATGGCATGTGCGAGCGAAGCTAGTACATGCGTGCGCTCACATTTGTGAACCAGTAGGGAAGGTACGTGAATATCACCCCTGGGGAGAATGGCCAGATAAGATGCTTAACCTTTGACAGGAAAGCTTTTAACATGTTTGCTTTGGTTCCCATTTACAAGTTTAACTGAAACATGTTTGAAATATGACCGGATCTGATTTAGGAAAACCCAGATAATTACTAGATTGTGGCGAAAGATTAGCATCTCATGATGATCTGGATTTTTGCAGCCCCTGAATAATATTACTATGATAATTATCCATTGATTGATTACCAAGCTATCTGAACACATAGACCAGGGGTGTCAAACTCGATTTCATTGAGGGCCACATCAGGGTTGTGTTTGACCTTGGGGTGTGTGTGGGTGGGGGGGGGCATGGCCAGGTTGACATCACTCATGTTGAGGGTACCTGTGGTGGCCTGAGTGCTCTGCCAGAGAAACAGGCACCCGAGCTCCGTTTTCAGCTGCGATGGCCTCCTGCAGCCCTCTGCCAATGAAAACAGCAATCAGTCCTTCGCTATTTCCAGGGTGGCCCCGTGGGCCAGATTTAAGCATCCTGTGGACTGGATCTAGCCCCTGGGCTTTGAGTTTGACACCCATGACATAGACTGAATAGAACGAAGGGTAAGTTTATTTCTTGCATTCCCGGTGTGTCAATCCAAATACCACCTCTAAACACTCTCTGTGGGTGCTCTTAGAATTGGCACATTTTATTTCTCCTTGGAGAGTATTTTTATATTTCCTGCTGCTTGCTCAAGCCCTAATACCCTGCCAGAATGTGAAGGCACCACGGCAAATATTATCTAAGTTACTCCCATCTCTGTGGCTTTTGACCCGCTGGTTCCAGGACCTTTGTTTCCCGTTGTTGCGCTCTGTGTCAAATGCTGCCTACTGAATCATCCCCACCCAAATTTTCTGTTTCAAGTGAGTCAGACTTTGAACCGCATGGAAAATATGTTTGCTTCTGAGGTCATTGCAGAGCTGGTGCCACATGGGTGTGGCAGGCGGAGAACATGGCAGCAGAAAAAGTACAGAAACCATGTAGCCCACACCTATAACAGGCAAGGGAAAAACTTAGTAATAGCTAATCTTCAAAATGGCTTGAAGGTTTGCTTACTATTTTATTTGACGGGCAATTTAGATGCAATCAGTTTTAATCAAGGAGAAAATTGCCCCCAATTTGAGCAGACTGGCAGGAAAATCAATGCATTAAACAATGCATGGATTACAGTTCTTATAACAGATCAGCTAAGGTACTTTCTGATGGACAGCTGCAATTTTTTACCCATTAAAATAAGTGTTCAAATAATGGGGAAACTTTTGTTAAAGTTCATAGAAGAGGGTCTCCTCTTTAAGCTTCTATCACCACCTCCCAACTCTGGAATGGTGTGGAAAAAGAGAGATTGAGCAGAATCAGACCATGGTTAATCTATGGAAGAAGAGAGGGACATGAGTTTCCCATTCCCATTACTGCTAGTTTTTAAATCCGTATACACAAAGGGTGTCAAACTTGATTTCATTGAGGGCCGCTTCAGGGTTGTGTTTGATCTTTTGCGGGGGAAGCGGGGGAATGGCCAGGGTGGACATGGCTAGCTTGATGTCACTCATGTAGGGGGACTGTTCGTAGCCCTCCTGAGTTCCGTTTTCGCTGGCACAGCAGAGGTGGGTTGCTGTCAGTTCGACCCAGATCGGCTGAACCAGTAGTAGCGGCAGCAGGAGGCTCCACTCACCAGCCTGGATGCTTCTGTGCATGCACAGAAGCATCACACCTGCGTGAGAGCATGCTCAAACCAGTAGTAAAGAAATTGGCAACAACCCCTCCCCCGTGGCAGAGGGTTGCAGGAGGCCATCACAGCTGAAAATGGAACTCGGGAAGGCCATGAGCAGTCCTCCCAAGCTCCATTTTTGCTGGCAGAGGCACTGCGGGCCAGGCCTTCACTGTTTCCATGGTAGCCCCTCAGGCCAGATCTAAGCACCTTAAGGGTCTGATCCATCCCCTGGGCCTTGAATTTGACACCCCTGATGTACACTATATTTTACAACTTACCTGTTAACTCTGAGATGTTCTTATCTCACCTCTCTGAGCTAAAGACTTTTAGGACAATGTGGGGCACCTGAGGAGTGACCACAAGCCTCATGCTATGACCTTGCTCCAAGACCAAAGGCAAATTTAGGAAGGCCTCATCCAGTGGTGGGATTCCAAATCTTTTCCTACTGGTTCTATGAGCGAGGCTAATGCATGCTTTGTGCATGCACACAGCACTCAAAGACCACCCTTGGTGTCAGCCCTGGTGAGCTCAGCTATTTTTCAGCCACTGTGACATCCACTGATCTAGCTGGAACTTAACATGTTACTTCTTTAGCGAGAGGATAATTTCCAGCAAATTCTGTCAGCAGACATTGGATATCTTGGGTTATCAGAGACTTTTGTCCCCCATCCTTTGCCCTTGGACTACTTAAGTTAGCCTCAGGGTTATCTGTTTTTCATGATTTCTGCTCCCATGAATTAAATGCAGGCCGACATGTGGAATTTGTGCATTCCTGCCAAAATGGTCTGCTGTGGAAGAGGGGCAGCCAGCAAAGGACACTCAATGTTTTAGTTGGTGCTTAGTAGGGAAAAAAGCAACTGGATGGCTGGGTTATGGCAGCGGATTCTGTTGGATCCTACAGGAAACCCAATTCTTCAGAAACAGTGTATGGGGATTTTTTAAATGGCAAAACAATATACTTACTGGGTCTCCTCCTCCTCCTCCTCCTCCTCCTCCTCCTCCTCCTCCTCCTCCTCCTCCTCCTCCTCTTCCTCCTCCATCTCCTTCTTCCTCTCCTCCTTCTCCTTTCTGTCTCCTCCTCTCTTTCTCCTCCTCCTTCTCTTTCTCCTTCTGGTTTTTAAGTACTGTCGTAACTTTGAACCATCCCTCAACAAGCAGTCGCTCAGTGAGGACTACCTATAATGAGAGGCTTAGACAGTTTAAAACACATGGATCAGCTCTTCCTTCCTGGTGCTGCAACCAGGAGCCGAGGTGGCACAGTGGTTAGGGTGCAGTACTGCAGGCCACTTCAGCTGACTGTTATCTGCAGTTCAGCGGTTCTAATCTCACCAGCTCAAGGTTGACTCAGCCTTTCATCCTTCCGAGGTGCGTGAAATGAGGACCCAGACTGTGGGGGCGATATGCTGACTCTGTAAACCGCTTAGAGAGGGCTGAAAGCTCTATGAAGCGGTATATAAGTCTAACTGCTATTGCTATTGCTATTGCTACCCTTCTGGAACAATGATCCCTTCAGTGTGTGTGTGTGTGTGTGTGTGTGTGTGTGTGTGTGTGTGTGTACGTGCAATTTAAATCAAACCTGGTACACATATGACTTACTCTCTGGAGAAAAATATTATGGGGTTAAGAAGACACCCCTAACACCCATTGGGGTGTGTGTTCTGTTAAGATACAGCCTGTTGTGCCTTAAAATGGCTTCGACTGTACTGCCATAAAATGGATTCTACCGTACAGTGCAGTGGAGTTGCCATGGTAAAGGGGAAAAATCCAACATTAGAAATTAGGTTTGGTCTACACATTTTCTGCCTATAAATAAATATCCGGGCAATCAGCTAGTTTACAATAAGACTCTGTGTGTGTGTGTGTCTGTGTGTGTTTGTATGCATGCTTGGAGTGATGCTGGGCCTCTGCCCATTTTGGGCTGTGAGATCACCAATTGCTGGTACAAATGACCCAATGGTTTTATTATCAGGTGAAAATATTACGAATCCACAGGTCTATGGAGATTCTCGGTCATCCAGCTCATGGTTGTCCCAAAGGTGCTTTTTTCAAAAGGCAACTGGAAACTTGAAAACATTTTGCTTGGAAACATTTTGCTTCTCATCTAAGGAGCTTCTTCAGTTCTCAACTGTTCAGAATTGAAGAAGCTTCTTGGACGAGAAGCGAAATGTCTTCAAGGGGGGGGGGGGGAACTATCCAAGAAAGTCCAGTTGCCTTTTGAAAATAAAGCCCCATTGAGATAGGAATCCAGATGATTGCAGTTCTTGATGCTGGCAAAACCCAAGAATACTGTGTCTTAAGGGGAGGGTAAAAAAATGTTGTTGAGATCATTCCTTTGTAGGAAGTTCCTCTCCTAGAAAAATGAAATACTTTAGGAAATATTTTTTATGAAACAAAGTTTTTTTATTACATGTTTTAACTTCTTTTATAAGCAAGGTATTGTCCAAGTTTCCCCCTTTTACATCTTCTGTTATGCATAATTCATTTTACACCATATTTTCATTTCACATTTCAATCATCTTATTTTCTTTCCATATTCTCCAGCTTGATTTTAATTACTTCTGAACATATAAACAATATCCTTATTGCCTATCCAAGTTAATCAGGTTTAACATCTCATTTTCATCTTATTCTTTTTTACCCTCAATAACATATATCCTCAGTATGGGCAATTACAGGCCAGATGGAAAAAAGATCAAGAAATTGGTTTTATGCAAAATGAGGATAATTTACTAAAACAAATTAGGGATCAAAGTCAAATGCATATAAAAAGATTATATAATGTATTAATAGAAATGGATTCGGAAACAGAATTAGTCAAAGACTGTATGATAAAATGGGCACAAAATTTTGAAGAACCAATAATGTTGGATACATGGGAAAAGATATGGGTAAGAAATGTAAAATTCACACAAGCCCAGAATTTGAGAGAAAACTTTTATAAGAAGTTTTATAGATGGCATTTAGATCCTAAAAAACTGGCCTATATGTATCCGAATTTACAACCTATAAATGCTGGAGATGTGATTGTCTCGATGCAACATATTACCATATATGGTGGACTTGTAAAAAGGTAAAAACATTTTGGATAAAAATATGGTGGATTATGCAAAATGTTCTTTAAAAAAGGATAAAGTTTACCCCTCAGTTATTCTTGTTAGGTATAACAACTGATTGTACTGTTATAGAGAATAACTTGATTTTGTATTTAATAACGGCAGCAAGACTGTTGGTGGCACAATACTGGAAAAAGGAAGATTTGCCTACTATTCAAGAATGGACATTAAAAGTAACAAACCTAGCAGAGATGGCTAAAATATCAGCATATCTCAAGGATCACTCAAATGAGAGATATAAACTGGAGTGGAGAAGATGGATTGACTATATTCAAAATAAATATGGGACTAAGAAATTCCAGATAGTTTATGACTGAAGAAACAAGGAATGATATAATCTGTTTAGAGTTAGCCTAGCAAAGAGGAGTTAAAGCTCAAATGAAAGATGATACTAACTTTCTTTAAGTTTATTTTAGAACATCTTTGTTAAAGATTTATACCCTGTATTTGTTCTGGGAAGTCGGGGAGAAGGTTGGGGGGGTTCGGGTGGGGAGGGCAGAGGGGAGGAGGTAAATATTTGCAAAAGTTTTTTTTTCTAAAAATTTTCAATAAAAAAAATAACATATATCCTCAAATTCAATTTTATATAAGAAATGTTTCATTTAGTTAATTATGCACAATTAATAGTATTAATCTATTTCCCTCACATCATATTAGCTGTATACCATTGGCTATGTATACCAAATTTCATTCTATTCTACTAGTAAATCCTTTTCCTTTTTTCCTCCTTTCAACCATTTTCTCTTAGTCTCTCAGGAATTTCACTTCTCTTACGTTCCCTTCTCTGCACTCATTCGCCTAATTTTTGCTTGTTCTTGTCCTTGTAATCTCTCTATTTTTTTGTTCCATTCTTTCTTCTCTTTTTTAATTCTTTTAAATTTCTCCAATTTCCCTCCCCCATCTTTCCCCATTCTTTATTACACCTGTAGGAAGGCACCTGTAGGAAGTGAGCCCCACTCCTCTCCTAGAAAATGAGATATTTTAGGAAATATTAAAAATGCAGAATATTTCCCCTAAAAGGGAGGCAGAAACTCATCCCCCCACCCCCGTTTGCCAATGGGCCATTAAGGCCTGAGCCAGTCTATTCTACATAACAAAGATCTACCTCCTTCGGGCACAGCCATAATAGGAATCCCAAAGCCCCTTTGTTATATCATCACCCAACAAGGCTCCACCAAGCTTGGGACTCAAAAGACAACCTACAAAGTTACCCTTGTATGGCCCCATGGGAGTCTGACAACCAATCAGAATATAAATTCAAATTAAAAAGCTCAGAGAGGGCATAAAACCCAGGTACTCTCAGCATCTCTTCCCTTTTCCCTCCAGGACCTCAAACCATGTGGTCCTGCCTATCATCAATAAACCTTCTTTCCAAGCAACTTCCATGAATCCAGTGTCTTTTTCCCCACTTGGAACTGAACCCAGAAGGAAATTTCTTCCAACACCTGCTCATCTGAATACCTTTCCCCCAAAAGGAGATGCCTACAGTTTGACAGGTTGAAGCAGGCACAAATCACATTTTTTTTGGCTAAGAATCAAGGATCTGGTCACACCTTTTCCAACTAGCAAATGTAATCAGAAGGCATGAGCTGCAGCTCGCTGGATCAGTCAAGCTGCTGTAAGAAGTTCACACCCACACCTCACCTAGAATAATGAAATATTCTAGGAAATATTAAAAAGGCAGAATATTATATTTCCCTGTATGAGAAATGGAGAAACATGTTTATTTTAGGCAGGAAGCAGACATACCAGTGGTGGAATTCCAAATATTTTACTACCCATTCTGTGGGTGTGGCTTCATGTGTGTTGGTCGCTTTGTAGGTGTGGCTTGTGGGCGTGGCAGGGGAAGGATATTGCAAAATCTCCATTCCTCCCCACTCCAGGGGAAGGATATTGCAAAATCTCCATTCCCTCCCCACTCCAGAGGAAGGATACTGCAAAATCTCCATTCCTCCCCACTCCAGGGGAAGGATATTGCAAAATCTCCATTCCCTCCCCACTCCAGAGGAAGGATACTGCAAAATCTCCATTCCTCCCCACTCCAGGGGAAGGATATTGCAAAATCTCCATTCCCACCCCACTCCAGGAGAAGGATATTGTAAAATCTTTATCATAATTTTCTGGTATTATACCTATAAAATACCTATTTTTGTTAAATGACTGTCCAATCTTCAAGACCTCCAGTGATGGAGCACCCACAATTCCTGTAGGCAAGTTGTTCCATTCAGAGGTAGTATTCAGCCGGTTTAGACTGGTTCAGGTGAACTGGTAGCAGAAATTTTGAGTAGTTCGGAGAACCGGCAAATACCACTCTTGGTTAGCTGCATCCTCCCACCTCCGTTGTTCCCTGTCCCCTAGTCCCTTGTTTTTTAGCTCAGCAGATCTGCGCAGTAAAAACAGCTCAGCTCTCACCAGCACTAACACTGAGGGTGGTCTTTGAGTGCTGCAGGCTCTCATAGAACTGGTAGGAAAAGATTTGGAACCCCACCAATTGATTAATTGTTGTCACCTTCTCCTTAGTTCCAAGCTGGATCTCCCTCTGATGAACTTCCACCTATCGCTTCTTCTCCTGCCCTGAGGTGCTTTGGAGAATAAGTTGACCCCAAGTTGACTTGTAGAGCAAAGCAATTGAGAAGGCATTGATCTTCCTCCTCTCCTGACTGGATGCTCTTCAGAGATACCTGAGGAGCTGTGCAGATAGACAGGTGGGTCAGAGAAAAGCATTGTCCAGAGTCTTTATTTTTATTTATTTTATTTTTATTTGTTTGTCAAACATGTACAAGATTGCAGGTATAGGTAAAAACATAAACATAAACAAAGAAAGTAAGTTCAGATAAATGGGGACAGTAAGACAGGAACGGTAGGCATGCTGGTGCGCTTATGCACGCCTCCTTTACGGACCTCTTAGGAATGGGGTGAGGTCCACGGTAGATAGCTTGAGATTGAAGCTGTGAGGATTTGAGGTTGTAACAACAGAGTCAGGTAAAGCATTCCAGGCATTGACCACTCTGTTGCTGAAGTCGTATTTTCTGCGGTCGAGTTCAGAGCGCTTTGCCTTGATTTTGTATCAATTATTTGCCTGTGTATTATTGAGGTTAAAGCTGAAGAAGTCATTGACAGGTAAGACGTTGTAGCAGACAATTTTGTGTACTATGCTTAGGTCTGACCACAGGCGTTGCAGTTCCAGATTGTCCAAGCCAGAATTTCAAGCCTGGTGGCATAGGGAATTCTACTGTGAGTAGAGAAGTGGAGTACTCTTCTCGTGAAATACCTCTGGACCCGCTCGATCGTGTTAATGTCCGATACACAGTCTTCTTGGGCTCTTCAATTTCTTGAAATAGAAGCTTTGTAAATTCTGCTCGTGGGGAAAAAATGAAATGGTGATAAGATTGTAAGGATCTTTTTTTAAAAAAAATCTGATCCAAAGTCCTCATTTCTTGCTTTTCTTCACATCATAAAAGTCGACACAGGGTTTTCTTGCAACGCAGTTCTAGGTCCAGATCTTGAAGCTGTTTTAGAAATCCTCGGTTTGGGGAAACTGCTCGATGCTGCAGAAGCCTTTCAAGAGCGTCAGCCAGAGACAAGTTCTGGTAAATTATCAAGTAAGCTAGAACCAGGGCTGGGGATCTGCTTTTGCCTAGAATGCAATGAACCAAGATTTTTCCTGCACAGGGGGAGAAGGACGAGAGAAGACAATATTAAAAAGAGGTATTTCGGTTTTGCTTTAAAATAGCCTTTCCTTGTTATAAAATATAGATATACTAGCTGGATACTCGTGCTTCACGATGAAACTATGTGATCAGGCAATGCAGGAGAAAACCGGTTCACTCCAGTTCAATGTTGGCTCAGTGGTGGTCGGTATTGAAACACATAAGGGAATATGGCTCCCGCCACCTTGAGTCCAGAAGCAGTTTCATAGGTGGAAGGCACAGACATTTTGGTAAGGTACCAATGTTAGTCCTGTAAGGAGCCCCAAACTGCTCCTGAGTGAAGCAGTGGGGCATCTGCTAGTTTGAATTGAGGTAACGGAATGTGAGGCAACTGGCAGTTGGAACAGAGTTCTTTTCAGGTGGGGAGGGGGAGTAGAACTCCTTAGCATCAGAGCATGTTAATTACTGTAAAAGTAATACTAATGATCTGATGGTCATTTTGAAAAATCCTTTCTTAGCGAGCGAGCACCTAGAAGCCAAGAGGAACATACATGCCAAATTTCAAATTTGTAGGCTTTACGGTTCTAGAGATTTCATGATGAGGGGGTGGTATTTGGCTTAGATAGATAGATAGATAGATAGATAGATAGATAGATAGATAGATAGATAGATAGATAGATAGATAGATAGATTCCATGATTGAGGCTCCATGTTGAGGCTCTAGAAAAAGTGCAAAGAAGAGCAACAAAAATGATTAGGGGACTGGAGGCTGAAACATACGATGAACAGTTGCAGGAACCAGGTATGCCTTCTTTAATGAAAAGTAGGACTAGGGTGACATGATAGCACTCTTCCAATATTTGAGGGGTTTCCCTAGAGAAGAACTCAACCTATTCTCTAAAGCACCAGAAAGCAAGACAAAAAACAAGAATGGAAACTAATCAAGGAGAGAAGCAACCTAGAAATAAGGAGAAATTTCCAGACAGTGAAGAAAATTAATAACAGGAATGGCTTGCCTTCAGAAGTTGTGGGTGCTTCATCAATGGAGGCTTTTAAGAAAACACTGGACAGCACTTGATTGAAATGGTATAAGGCAGCAATGGGGAACCTTTTTTGGCTTGCGGGCCATAAGGGGGAGAGCGCATGGGGGTTGTGCGCGGGCGTGCTGCACCCATAATGCAATGTGCAATCCCCCAGTGTGCATGCGCGCATGAGAGGCACGCCCCCCATTTTTGCATGCTTTTTCCGCCCTCCCCAGGCTCTACTTCCATTTTGCTCGTAGGGTCGGTTTAAGCCCTCCGGAGGCTTCAGGGACCTTCAGGAGGCTTCCCTGAAGCCTCCAGAGGACTAAAAAGGGCTGTTTTTTGCACTCCGGAGGCTTCAGGGAAGCTCCTGAAGCCTTTGGAGGACCTTCGAGGGGGGCAGGGAGGCTCTTTTCGCCCTCCCCAGGCTCCTATAAAGCCTCTGGAGCCTGGGGAATGTGAAAAATGGCTTTAAAAAGGATGAACTCAGCAATGCCTCGCATGCCCTGACAAACGGCTCTGCATGCCATAGGTTCGCCATCCCGAGTATAAGATCTCCTGCTTGAGCAGGGGGTTCAACTGGAAGACCTCCAAGGTCTCCTCTATTATTTTGTTAGGTTATGTTGTGTTAGACTTCATTGGATATCAACATTTGCATCTGACAAAGCTAATAACACCATCTCTAAAACCATTTTTTTGTTTTGTTTTGATGCAGAATCTCAGTCTGCTAATGAAGAATTTTAGTGCTGAGATGGAACTTTATGTGGACAATAGGTTTCTGCACTTACAGAGACATGGTACAATTTATTATTGCTTCAAATTCTGGGTATGGCCTAAGATTTCTGGTTCCACCACAAAAGCGCGTAGGACAAAATCGCGCTCGACAAAAGCGCGCTGTGACGTCATCACAGCGCGACGAAAAAGATCGAAAAAATGTAAAAATAAAGCTAAAACCTTCCCCTAACCCCCCCAAACCTAACCCTAAACCTAACCCTAACCCTAACTCTTAACCTAACCCTAAACCTAACCCTAAACCTAACCGTTAAAGTAACGAAAAACGTAACGCTAACCCTTATCCTAACCCTAACGCTAACGCTAACGCTCTAAAGCTAACCCTAACCCTTAACCTAACCCTAACCCTAACCCTAACCCTAACCCTTACCTTTATGTGAATCGGCTTGCTTTAATTTAATTTTTATTAATTTTTATTTGAATTTTTCGATCTTTTTCGTCGCGCTGTGATGACGTCAAAGGCGCGATTTTGTCGATCGCGCTTTTGCCGTCCGCGCTTTTGACGGGTCACGAAGATTTCTACATGAAATAATGACTTCAGTCTTAGCTGTTTCTGGAAAGCACCATTTCTCAACCTTGCTTGGTTCACAGCTTCCCACAGTCACATTATCACCACTCGTGATCTTCACTTCCAGCTTCCAATAAGTCAAGTCAATGAGGAAACCAGCCACCACCTGATGTTGTGCTTAAGGACTGCACGATTCCTTAACAACCACAACCTGAACTGTCATTGTACACTGAAGATTGTATTTAATTTCATTGCACAAGGTGCAATGACAATAAACTAAACTAAACTAAGCTAAACTAAGCTAAACTAAGCTAAACTAAGCTAAACTAAGCTAAACTAAGCTAAACTAAGCTAAACTAAGCTAAACTAAGCTAAACTAAGCTAAACTAAGCTAAACTAGGCTGGCTGGGGAATTCTGGGAGTTCAAGTCCACACTTCACATCACACCTAACTAGATCGCTAAGACACTGAGCTTGTTGATCAGAAAGATCAGCAGTTTGGCAGTTCGAAACCCTAGTACAGTTCTCCTGCGTGAGCAGGGGGTTGGACTAGATGACCTCCAAGGTGCCTCCCAAATCTTTTACTGTTAATATAAGCTGCCAACCTTGAGAATCATTGCTGTAAAGACTGAGACTCACCTTTTGGGGCTCTGAGTGCTTGGTGGATGTATTTTGAGGCCGGATGAAAATAGACACTTAGGTCAAAATCAATGGAGTCTTCTGCTGCTATGCCATAATAAGAGATTTCTGATCCATAAAAGGTCTGGTTTCCTTTGCTCCCCCAAACACCGTGTGCTGCATTCATTATATGGGTGATGCCATGTTGACTCAGCTCCTCCTTGTTGTGTGCTGTGACCCTGCACAGACATAGGTGTGCAAATTGGGAAGATAACGTGAGAGAGGATTAGGGTGTGATTCATGCATCTCCAGGTATTGCAATGTCAATGAACCATACGTTTTTCTTATTTCTTCTTCCTCTTCTTCTTCTTCTTCTTCCTCCAGCGTTCTCATGGACGCGCGCAGTGTGCGCATGCTTCTTAGTGCCTCCACAACGCTCCGTGATGCTCCAGCTGCTTCACGGAGCGTTGCGCAGGCGCTGTATGCACCATGCACCTGTGTGGAAGCGCAGAAGTCTTTAAACACTGGTAAGGAGCTAGGGTGGGTGGGTGAGCCCTCTGGAGCACCGTACTGGAACGGTATCCGGTGCTCCGGATTGCTCCGGTATGCACATTGTGGGGCGTATTGCCTGCAACCCACCACAGCCTCCAACACAAGACAATTCACAGTGAAGACAATATTAACAAACACCCAATCCTATTGCACCAGTGTGAACATGTTATACGTTGCGCCGGCTCTGAAAGTCCATCGTACTATGTAGTTATGATGTTCTTTCGCATTCAGGAGTCTAACAGCCCAAGGATAGAAACTGTTCTTCAGCCTATTTGTGCAGCTGGCTATGCTTCTATATCTCCTTCCCAATGGTAGGAGGGTAAAGAAGTGCTGTCCAGGGTGTAAGTCATCCCTGAGGATTTCCCTCACTCTTCTAAGGCAGCGAGCCCTAGCGATCTCATCTAGTGGTGTCAGGGGGCAGCCCACAATGTTTTGTGCTGTGCTCACTACTACCATCACCGTTCCTTCTATTAGTTACCCGAAGTGAAATGCAAGTGTCACCAGCCATTAAATCCCTTTTTTCGTATGTATCCACAATATTAGTGATGGCTCCATTCATATTTTCTGACAGCCGTTTGGTAATTAAGAGTACAGCTTCTCTTTCCTGCATTCGTGAACCCTTCGTGGAGATCTATTCCCTTTTTTGAGTTTTCCAAGGAAACAAGATACACATTTTTCTTTTGTCATTCTTAATATTTTTTACAATTTAATCTTCTCACATTTCGGGTTGCAATCGTCCACACTTCCAGATGGACTCAGTTATTGAGTCCTGTAATGGGAAGGAGGAAGAACCTTGAGGAACAGACGGAAGAGGTACAACAAGACAAGGTCACATAAAAAGAAACGTGAGTCCAAAGCAGAAATTCAATTTGAGAACACATCTCAGACAAGTATAACATACAGAACATGCAACAGAAGGTATAAATTCAATAGTCCTATGACATATTTTAGAGACAGTTGCAGCTGATGGAACGTTATTGTCTCTGCTGATTTCCTGTCTATCTATTAGTAAAAGATAAAGGTTCCCCTTGCACATATGAGCTAGTCATTCCCGACTCTAGGGGATGATGCTAATCTCCATTTCAAAGCCAAAGAGCCAGCACTATCCAAAGAAGTCTCCGTGGTCATGTGGTCAGCATGACAAAATGCCAAAGGTGCAGGGAACGCTATTAAGGTGGTCCCTATTTTTCTACTTGCATTTTTACATGCTTTCGAACTGCTAGGTTGGCAGAAGCTGGGACAAGTAACAGGAGCTCGCTCCATTACACGGCACTAGGGATTTGAACAGCCAAACTGCCAATCTTTCTGATCAACAAGCTCAGCGTCTTAGCCACGTGTCTATTAGTACTAGTAATCTAAACAGACAGATTTTTTTTTTTTATTGAAAGCTAATTCCAACTTCCCAACCTTCTGAAAGAGAGCTAAGCAATGGTGTGTATTTATCCTTCAACAACAGGTTTTCTTCAGGTTTTCCTCACTTTATATTTTTTGCATTGCCAAAACAGTTTCCTCTGTAAATACTATTTAGCCCAGTTAATCAATACTTACCTTCAAAATAATACTTACATGTTACCTATATAAATTTTGGGCCACACTTCGTCTAGCCCATTTGACTCCAATCTACAGTTGTCTATGAGACATTCCAGTTCTTTCACGGAGGGTTTGTTGGAACTGATGGTGTCCATTTGCAAAGGGTGACGGTTGACCTCAGAAGCAAGTAAGTTTGCTATCAAGTTATTGTTGCAGTTTGTTCATATCCTAGCACTGCAGGACCTTGCTGTGTTGTGTGCCAGTTACTTTTTGACATCTGACAATGTGAAGCAGGTGCACATCTTAAAATGTATCCATTATCTCCCTGCCCACATTCTGTATTTCTTGTTTTCTTTTTCCTGCACAAGGCTCTTTCCCCCCACTCTTTTTATTAAGTTTCCCATTAGTCCGCATCAGTTCCCTGTGAACACAAACATACAAAATACAACAATCTGCAAACATTGCGAATTTTACCAGGCAAAAAGCGATTATCTGCAACAGAGCTAAAAGAATAATTAGGTTTGCATTGCACCAATTGACAGAACACCTGCAAGGCACGCGTCTCCTTTTAAAAATTATCTTTATTTGTTCGTATTTTTTCTTAGTTGAAGATCCAAATTTCTTAATTGTTTCAGGAAACCTCGATTAGGGAAGATCCACCGATGTTCTTTTACTGTCTGTATCGCTTTAACCAACGAGAAACGATGGTAGATCATAAGGTAGGCCAGCACCAAAGAGGAGGATCTGCTTATCCCAAAGGCACAGTGGACGAAGATTTTGCCTGGAAATAAAAGCAATAAATTATATTAACAGAATTGGGACCTTGTAGGTCATCTAGTCCAACCCCAAACCCAAGCAGGAGACCCTACACCATTTCTGAAAAATGGCAGTCCAATCACTTCTTGAAAGTCTCAAGTGATGAAGCTCCCACAACTTCCGAAGGCAACTTGTGTTCCATTAGTTGATTGTTCTCACTGTCATAAAATTTTAGTCCTCATTTCTAGGTTGAATCTCTCCTTGGTCAGTTTTCATCTGTTATTCCTTGTCTGGCCTTCAGGTGCTTTGGAGAATAGCTTGACCCCCTTCCTCTCTGTGTCAGCAAGTATTGGAAGGCTGCTATCATGTCTCCCCTGTTCCTTTTCTTCTCTAGACTAGCCATGCCCAGTTCCTGTAACCGTTCTTCATATGTTTTAGCCTCCAGTCCCCTCATCATCCTGGTTGTTCTTCTTTGAACTCAGGGTTGGGTTCCAGAAATTTCGACTGATGCAAAATACAGTGGTGCAAGCAGTTATCTGTGTTTCTGGTAGAGCAGCCATAAAGTTCTTAAGCCCAATTCAAGATGTTAGTATTCACCTTTAAAGCCTTACAATGCACAGGATCAGTTATTTGAGGGACTTCCCTCCTTCATCTGCCCACCTCACCAGATCTAACAGAATTTCTTGTAGGTTCCATTGCCTACAGAGCTACATATTAATGGTCCCTAAGGGGGCCCTTTTCTTCAATGGCACTTATATTGTGGAGCCTTCCACCCTCCCCGAGATAATGTTGGCCTCATCACTCATCAGGAGACAGGTGAATTCATGAGGTGGCTCCCTTATTATTAACATCTCTGAGTTATTATTTCTCTCCTTTCTCTGCTTTTATAATTTAACAGAATCATAGAGTTGGAAGTCACCTTGTAGGTCAGCAATGGTGAACCGTTTTTGGCTCGCATGCCATAAGTGGGGGGAGCGCGGGGGGGGGGCGTGTGCGGGCATGCCACATCCATAATGCAATGCACAACCCCCCCCCCCATGTGCATGCATGCACTACAGGCGCTCCCCTCCATTTTTTGCATGCTTTTTTCGCCCTCCCAGGCTCCAGAGGCTTTATAGGAGCCTGGGGAGGTGAAAACAGCCCCCTGCCCTCCCGGATGCCCTCCGTAGGCTTCAGGCACCCTCAGAAGGCTTCCCTGAAGCCTTTGGAGCAGTCAAAACGACCCTCTGAGCAAACCAGAAGTCCATTCCTAAACTTCCGGTTTGCCTGTAGGGCTGGTTTTTTGGGCTCTGGAGGCTTCAGGGAAGCTCATGAAGCCTCTGGAGGGCCTCCTGGGGGCGGGGGTGTGTGTTTTCACCCTCCCCAGGCTCCTATCTAGCCTCTGGAGCCTGGGGACGGCGAAAAATAGCTTTAAAAAAGGGTGAACTCAGTTGGCCAACGTGCGCAGTAGCCTTCCCCTGCCATGTCCACCAAGCCACGTCCACAGAACCAGTAGTAAAAAAAAAATTGAATCCCATCACTGATTTGAACTGCTTGAATTGTCTGATTTCTCCAGTGCTTGACCAAAACAGGGAAAATTCATAAAAACTCAACCTGATGTTCTTTCTTCCTTAACTTCAGATATTCATATATGTATGTATGTATGTATGTATGTATGTATGTATGTATGTATGTATATAAAATCATGAACAAATGTGCAAGGGAAAGCCCAGTCACAGGTTAATAACGGCTGCCATGATTTCCATACCTCCAGGTGTAGTCAAAGCTTTGTGTATAAACTCCGCAGAAGAGTAAAAATATAGGCTTATATCAAAACTGGGAAGATCGTGAGCTGGTACGCCACAGTATTCAATCGTTGTACCATAAAAATCATGTGACTCTTGACAATATAGAGTGCCGTGGGCTGCATTTAAAATGTGGTTAATCCCCATTTTCCATAAGTCAAATCTGCTATGCGCTGCTACACTGGAGAAAAGACACAGAGATAGATATTGTCAGGAAAAAGTACAGGTGATCTTCCACTTACAACAGTTCACTTAGTGACCGTTCTAAGTTACCATGGCAATGAAACAAATGACTTATGACCATTTTCCATAGTTATGACCTTTGCAGCATCCCCATATTCACGTGATCAGAATTTAGATGCTTGGCAACTGTTTCATACTTATGACTATTGCTGTGTCCCAAGGTCATGGGATCCCCTTTTGTGATTCACAACTGAGGCAAGAAAGATCATAAAATGGGACAAAACTCACTTAACAAATGTCTCAACTACAGAAATTTTTGGGCTCAATTGTGGTTGCTATTTATTTAGGTCTTGTACCACCTGTATTTAGGTCTTTCTCCTCCTCTAAAATTTAAATCAATTCATCTTTCACAAGGGAAATGTCTCACAGGGAGTAAAAGCCGATTTCATATCATAGAAAGGTGTTGACAAAACTTGGTCAAAAATCAAGGTGGCAGGATGAGGGTGCAAGTGAGGCTTTGCTTGACTCAAAGGAGACTTATTGTGTATACTGGAAGAAGTTAGTGTCTTTTAGCAATTACTAATCTAACTTAAGAGGGACACGGTGGCTCAGTGGTTAAGATGCTGAGCTTGTCGATTGAAAGATCAGCAGTTTGGTGGTTCGAATCCCTAGTGCCGTGTAACAGAGTGAGCTCCTGTTACTTGTCCCAGCTTGTGCCAACCTAGCAGTTCAAAAACACATAAAAAATGCAAGTAGAAAAATAGGAACCACATTTGGTGGGAAGGTAACAGCGTTCTATGCATGTTTGGCGTTTAGTCATGCTGGCCACATGACCATGGAGAGGTCTTCAGACAGTGCTGGCTTTTCAGCTTTGAAATGGAGATGAGCACCGCCCCCTAGAATCAGGAATGACTAGCACATATGTGCAAGGGGAACCTTTACCTTTACCTAATCTAACTTACCTGCTCAAAACATGATTTCATAAAACATTAGACTCCAGTAACACCCACAGTCATGGCTTTTCAGACAGGGATATAACTATGCATAGCTACTACAGCAGTTAATCACATGTCCACATTAAGTAATCCATTGACGCATTTTGTTTGGTTGCCATAATTATGTAGGAAAGGGGTTGAAATGCTTTCCTAGAAATATACTTACTGATCTCCTAAGAAAAGATTAGGCCAAACTTCGTCAGTGTGGTGGCAGGAAGGGCTCCCAGTATTCAGGAGCTGCTCTAAATCTTGAACACTGAGGCTGTCTTCAGTCGGGGGTCCGAGATCTTTAGGGCCCAGTGAAACACACTGGCCAGCCATGACCATTTAAAGTAGCGGCTGGACAATCTGACACCCGAGGATGCAACCCAGGCTCGCTTGTTTACTCTGCTCCAGAGCAGATCACTGGTTATTTTGAAAATGGAGCAATGCCAAGAGCTGGACATCAACAAAGCATGTGTCTAGTTGAGCCGAAGGTCTGCAGTCGAATAGCACGCTCCCTAAAACTGCCATTCAATGACAGCTGTGGCAGAAGCATAACGTGTAACAACTGGAAGAATAATAGTAGAGTCACATTCTTTCTGATAGGAAAAACAAGCCCATGACCTGCATTTTCTTCCCATTCAGCCATCTCCACTGATCCATTACAATGCCCCTCCAGCAATGGTGGGATTCAAATTTAATAACCAGTTCTCTGCCCTAATGACCAGCTGGGTAGGCATGGCTCGGTGGTCATGTGACTGGATGGGTGTGGCCAACTTAATGTCACTCAGGTCGATGGGCGCTTCGTCTTAGCTGTTACAATGTAACAAGGGTTAACTGGAGAGGCAGTTTCTGTAAGCAGGGCAAGAAAGATTAGGCTAGAAACAACACTAGAATCTTTCCTTCCTGCCTTCCTTACAGGATTAGCCCTGTAAAGTGGAAAGAAACAAAAGGAGATTTCTTCCAACAACAGGTTCTCCAAACTGCTTAGGAAATTAACAGCCGGTTCTCCTGAATAGGTGCGAACTGGCTGAATCCCACCACTACCTTCCAGCTTTGATCTTCCAAGGAAAAACTGTTCAGTGCTCAGCCAGATCTGAAGCAACCATGGCAGGTGCCAATATTGGAAATATAACTAGGGGCTGGTTGTTAATACTGTGACTATGGGAATGTCCCGCAAACTTTATATCATATTGCAACAGAATGGCCTCTCAGGAGAATCTCTGGATCCTTGCAAGAAGAGCAGTGCTGTCCAA
Source organism: Thamnophis sirtalis (assembly GCF_051295495.1). Taxonomy (NCBI): domain Eukaryota; kingdom Metazoa; phylum Chordata; class Lepidosauria; order Squamata; family Natricidae; genus Thamnophis; species Thamnophis sirtalis. The sequence continues at coordinate 23,778,002 of NW_028261395.1, forward strand.
TGGCTAAATCATGGGTCGTCAACCTGGTCCCTACCGCCCACTAGTGGCCGTTTTGGGATTCCAGGTGGGCGGTAGGGACTTCGGAGATTAAAACCTCCTTTTGAGCAAGTGGCCAGGCGCGAGCGCACACTTCAATAAACCAACGTGCGCAGTTGCAAAATAGGAGAAGCAAACACGTGTGAAGGGGAAAGGGAGGAGGGGATAGCAGGGTCAGGCAGAAGCCAAACAGGGCAGTTGCAAAATAGGAGAAAGAAAAGTTATAGGTAGGAAAGAATTGTTGTTGGCTAATAATAATAAGTGGGCTAACTAGCTCAGCTAGTTACATTGCCCCAAGGAAGGTAAAAAAAAGGAGATAAAAAGGAAAAGAGCAAAAAAAAATTAACAAGGGAAGAAAAATAGAGAAAAGGGGATAAAATAAAGGTGGAGAGTAAGCAGTGTTTAGTGTGGCTCATAAATTAAGTTTTGTTATCTTATAAAATAAAAGAAAGAAATAAGTAAAGGAAGGAGAAGGAGAAAATAAAAAAGGAAGGGAAAAAGAGATCCTTGATATAGTGAAATACTATAAGAAAGGTAAAGAAGAAGAAGGCAGGAAAAGGATTTTTTTTTTGATGGTGACACTTAATAAAAATTGGCACCTAATACAGTGCTCCTTACGAAAATCGAACCAGATATCAAATATTTAGTCTCACAGCATCAGCCTCAGAGATCTCATTAATCACTAGTAAAGCTAATTTCAATTTACTTTGTTTTCTAATTAAACTTTATAAAGTTAAAAACATTATACACATGCATAAAGTAAATATAAAAAGATAAATGTACGTACATTTCTTTCTTTTTTTTAAACACCCTCCTTTCTAAAAAATATTCCGCACTTGCGCAAAAACTGGTGGGCGGTAAGGAAATTTTTCATCAAGTAAGATCCATTAGTGGGCGGTAGGTAGAAAAAGGTTGACTACCACTGGGCTAAATGATCTAGATATATGGCGACAGGCTTAGCAATTCTAGTAACTGTTCATACATAATTTAATTGTATTCATCATTCATATTGTGCATTTTAAAACTAATTCACTATTCTGATGTTTTATCTATTTTTACATATTTTATAGGTTGTTTGTTTTGTGAATTTTATGCATTAATGCTGCATTTTGTTTTGCCATATGAAATACATAAATGAATAAATAAAAGCCTTCACCACCTTGGGGCCCTCCAAGAGTTGCAACATTTGCAGTCTTGGAGCATTGGGAGATTGGAAAAAGCTACTTTATTTGATTAAGACCGCTATGGAATGGCTGCAATCTGGAACCAAAGCACCCTTTGGCAGAATGGAGTCCCCATGGTGTAACAAGTATATTAATGATATCTTTACAAACAGTAAGTTTGAGTCTAGAGCAGCGTTTCTCAATCTCAGCAAATTTTAAGATATATGGGATAAATATGAATCAGGAATTGGGTCTTATATTGAGCTCAAGCCTAAGCTGACCATCCTGAAAAATCTGTTGAAATAGTTTGAGTTTGTTGACTTTGGCAGAATAAAGCGTCAGATTGCCTCAAAACTCAAAGATTTTAAATGCCATCATTTCTTCCCCATCTTTTCCTTCTACCTTCAAGTTCACCACACTATAAAAAAGGTGTTGAAACTCTAGAAAAAGTGCAGAGATCAACCAGGATGATTAGGGGACTGGAGGCTAAAATATATGAAGAACAGCTACAGGAACTGGGCATGGCTAGTCCAGTAAAGAGAAGGACCACAGGAGACATGATAGCAGTCTTCCAATATTGTTTTTACATATAAAGTTTTTTTTTTCATTTTCATAACATATAATCCACCTGTATACTATTACATAGCCAACATCGTATTGTATTATTAAATGTTTACATCAATTCATCTTACCATCAACTCCCAAAAACAATTATTGGCTCTTCTGCTCTCCATACATCATATTTGTGCCTTATCCATCACTTTCTTCTCCCTCTCTCCTTTCCCTCCCTACCTTTCTTCCCTCTGTCATCCTTCTCTTCTCTACTTCCCCTTCCCCTCTCTCCCCTTTCTACTCCAACTTTCTCTCCTCTTCCCCCACTGCATTCTCTCCTATCCCTCTCTTCTTCCCTTAACTCTCTCCTCTACTTCCCACTCTTCATCTCATTTACTTGGTGTCTTTCAGCTTCTGAGCAGGCTCCATTTTATGTTGATGGTATTTATAATTACTTTTCAATATACATATTTAATTTTAACATATATCTTCCTCCTTTTTTTAAAAAAAGAGAGAACAAAAAAGTATACAGTGATTATACTTTTAAACCCACGCACCCCTGCCCAATTTTGGTTGGGATGTAGACCTGGTTACAATTCCCAGCTATACTCATCATTATGTTTATATAATTATACATCCTTACCTGCCCCCACTTTGTAATGCTGCCTTTAAATCTCAATAGTTTCCTCTTTTAAGTATATTTCATGTTTCCTCTCCATTTTTCCATATCTTGGTTTAGGTTACCCTTAATTGTCTATAAATGGCAATCCTTACTGTTCAATGTTCATTACAATTCCCTTAATCTACTATATAGAATAACAAGCGGTACACATCTCACTTTCATCATTTTAGAAGTTCTATATAAGTCCATATTTTGTACATTTTAACCCATGCTAAATTGTCCTTCCATTGTCATATTCAATCAATTAGCAACTCAGTTTAATTATCATGTATAAAAGTGAATTTCAAACCTCTGCTTTACAATCTCCCCATATCAGTTTCATATTTGTCCATATTCCATGTTTTAACCTTTATTTAATTATCTTTTCATTATCATATTCAGTCAGTTAGCAACTCCTTTTTATTGTCATATTCAGGAATAAACCCCTTATTTTAGCTTTATATTTTCCCATATAACAATTTCTAGTTGTCTGATTTTTTCCTAGTAAGTCTTTTGTAAGTCTTCAAATATTTGAGGGGCTGCCACAGAGAGGAGGGGCTCAAACTATTTTCCAAGGCACCAGAAGGTCAGTCAAGGGAGAAATTTCCTGACAGTGAGAACAATTATGCCATGGAATAGAAGTTGTCTTCAGAAGTTGTGGGAGCTTCATCACTTGAGACTTTCAAGAAGAGACTGGACATTTGTCAGAAATGGTGTAGGGTCTCCTGCTTGAGGGTGGGAGGGGGTTGGACTAGATCAGTGTTTTTCAACCACTGTGCCGCGGCACACTAGTGTGCCGTGACATAGTGTAAGGTGTGCCGTGGGAGAATTACTTTATATATAGTCAATATAGGCATAGAGTTAAATTTTTTTAACATTTTCTAATGGTGGTGTGCCTCGTGATTTTTTTTCATGAAAAAAGTGTGCCTTTGCACAAAAAAGGTTGAAAAACACTGGACTAGATGACCTACAAGGTCCCTTCCAACTCGGTTAATCTATTAAGCTCAGAGCTCCCACAACTATGCGCGTGCCGAGTGGTGCTTCTGGTCCTATCATTGAAACGAGATATGGATACAGATTTAGGAGGAGGCAGCCAACTGGGTTTGGAGTACTATTTTGGAAGCAAAAGGTTTATGGAAAATTATGAACTAGTTAGTAAAACACAGGCAACAGCCGTGTGTATTCAATTCTTAAGGAAATCAATCACGGCAAATTCTATCAGAGCTGGCTGGAGAATTCTGGGAGTTGAAGTCCACAAGTCTTAAAGTCGCTCAAGTTTGGGGACCCCTGCGACTAGGCGGAGGACGACGAATGGCGGCGCCCCAACCCCTTTGCCGTCGCCGGACACCATCCCCTCTCCGTCGTAGCTGCAGGCGACGAGAGGGAGGGAATCTCCGGAGGCAGCCACCGCTCGACTCGGGGGTCCCTCATGGGCTGAACGGCCCGTTTGGCTCCGGGATGGGGGGGAGGAGCGCGAGGCAGCGCTGCGGGGAGGGGTCGCTTGGCCCCCTCCCTTTTTTCCTGTCTTCCCCCACCTCCGGACGGCCCGTTGCGCCGGCTTTGGGACTTCCTCCTCGGCGCCTCACTCCCCGAAGGCCGCTGACACGGAATGGAGCCTAAACCTTCCCCCCCCTCCCCGGCCTACTCCGCGGCCGAAGCCTGGCGTCGCTTAGCGACCGCGGGCCGCCCGGGATAAGAACGCCCCGCCCCTTCCGCCCCCCGCCCCTTCCGCCCCATTGAGGGGCGGGGTGGATTGCCTTGCCTCGCCCCTCACGCCTGCCCTACCGGCTGGCCGAAGGGAACCGCCGCTGTTGCCGCCGGTCTGTCTGCGTGGTATGGGGCTGGCTAGCTGCGGAGGGAGAGCAGGCCCCTCGGCGCGGGCTCCGTCCGCCCGGGCGTAAGCGCGGTAAGCGGGGCAGGGCTGGCGGGGGAGGCTCCATGATCAGGGGGACTCTACCTGAGGGTGGCGGTGGGGGTGTCTTGCCCGGGATGGGCGCCGTTAACCCGGTTTGGGGGGGAGAGGCCGGGCTTGGGATGTGGAGGTGCGGCTCCTCATCTCCCCCCTTTCCCTCCTCCCCGGTGACTTTTGAGGGCGGGGCTGCCGTTGCTGGGGCACCTTCCCCTCCCCAAAAGAGCAGAGATGACCCCGTTCCTTTTTCACAGAGGGGAGGGGTGGGGGGGGGCCTGGGGGAGCCGATCAGATGCCCTCCAGATGGTCCAGAGGCAGCTCCCTAAGCCAAGCGGAGGAGCATCTGAAGACCTCGGGGTGCCCCACTGGCAGAAGCTGAGCAGGGCGTGGGGTGCAGGATGCGGTGCAATATGGGTCAGGGAGCCTTTTTTCCACATCCAGTGGGATCAGAGTAACAGAGTTGGAAGGGATCTTGTAGATCATCTAGTCCAACCCGTCCTCCCCCTCAAGCAGGAGACCCTGCACCAGTGGTTCCCAACCTTTTTTGGCCATGCCCTCTCTAAAATCCTGATGCCTCCCCCCCCCCATATAATTCTTTTTTTACTCAAAAAGTGAACTCTACTCACTTGGAGGAAGCCTAAAAGGCCATTCACTTGGCTTTAACAAGGTTCAAATGGCCCCCATTAAAAATCAAACTGCCCCCCTGTGGGATGTGGCTCCATGCTGGGAACCACTGGCCTATACCGTTTCTGACAGATGGCATCCCTGTCTCTTCTTGAAAGTCTCATGTGATGAAGCCCCCACAAATTCCGACTGCAACTTCATGGGTTGATTGCTCTCACTGTCAGAAAGTTCCTCCTTGTTTCCAGATTGAATCTCTCCTTAGTCGCTTTCCATCCATCAGGATCAGGTGAACCTCTTCCTTGCCCCTGCCCTGTGGGCATTCTCCCATTTCTCTCCCCACAAATGGAGGTGACCCCAATTTCCTTCCATGCCACCTTAGAGAAATCATACTTTAATTTTGACTTGTTATCTTTTTTCCACTCTGAAGGTCCTACATTTTGCCCTTTTTGGAATTGGCTGTAAGCTGCCTTTTTATCAATGAGAAGGCAAAGCATAACATTCATGAACTCACTGATGTTGACTAACTCCTGGTGAGATCAGCTTCCCAAAATGTACAGCTATGAATCCAAAGGGATCTGGACGTTGTGAAAGTATTGGACAATTCACACGTTTAAAGGGTGTGTGTGTGAAGCTTACGAAACAGTGTTCCTGTACATAGCGGAAATCAGTGCAAACAGAGTGTTTCTGTACATAGGGGACAGCGGGACAAAATTAACCCAGCTAAACTTGATGATAAGCTTATTGTTCCACACAGGTTGCCACTTTATAAACATGACAAAAGGAATCGGATTGAACTTGTTGGGCCTTTTGAGTAGCAACAGGTTGCAAACTTGATAACCTTAAAGAATATTTGTTGTTTCCACTCATCCTTCCTGCTCTCTTAAGTGAATAGCTGCTGTAACTTGGTAGTGTGTTTCTCTAATCCAAATCAGAATCTTTATTCTGATTTGGTTTATTATTATTATGTGGTTAATCTTTGGTGAGATTCACAGCCTTTGGGGCTGGTTAGTAGCTCAACAGCTCGAGTCCTAACCAAGGACCTAGGAACTGTTAAGGTAACGTCAGAGGATATAAGCTGTCCCACGTAGGGTGGTTTTTGTAGAGTCAGAATGTTCAAGTCCGGTAAATTTAGAATTTCCAAATAGCGAGGTAGCCCTTTAGGTGGTATTATTATTATTATTATTATAAAAAATAGAGGTCTTGTGGGTTCGTGCAAGGTTAGAAAATTTCACCTTTTTTTTTCTTGATGGAGTAGTTTGTTCCGTGATTCTAGCGATGGGTTTCAAAATGCTAATTTTATTTAAATAGTAGTTAGAAGATTGACTCAAGTACCAGGTAAGAGAAGTCAGTTTGCCCTGAGGAACTTTTGGTGGGTTCAGAAAGGAAATTATTAAAGGAAGTTTTGCAACATACACCTTTTTATCATCATGTCATGACTGTGGCTTCTCTAATAATCTAGACTAGAGAGATGCAGTAGTAATGCTATTTTTGTTCAATCACAGAGTTTCAATTTGGATCTAAGTGTTTTGTGGCAGAATAATTGCCTAAGAAAATATTGTTTTAAATGCTACTAAAAACAATTGTGTGTAAGACCTCTCTTTACACTAGGAGAAAGATAAAAGCCTTTATTTTTTTTTAATTTCCTCTGGGTTTTTATCTACTTTTCTTGGCCTTCACATCTCTCTTTTTATAATCTAATTTGAGATTTTGGCTAATATCACACAGTTGGTGATTCCTATCTTCTACCATGGCTTAATGAGCTCTGTAGATCCTATATCACATTGATATACTGTACTTAATGTTGCTCAATAAATATTTAGTGGTGATAACCGTTTTGGAATTGGCCAGGTAGTAAACCTGTGATTACTTGAAAAATCAATACATATTTTAGAGGAATTATCTAATCAATTACCTGTTCAGTTTACTCTGAATTATTTGTTGTTTGTTCTCCAGGTTTGCTAAGTTGCAGATTTTCTTGCCAGTACTGTTAACAGCTGGGGGAGGAAAGGGGCAGCTCACTTACTATGGGTTTTATAAGCTGCATGGATGAAAGTCCCCCGTATTTGTTCTTACCCTGCTGTTTGAAATCAAGGGATGCTTCCCCAACTCAGCTTTAGAGGTAGCGTTTCAGGTGCATAGGTCCGTGATGGCGAACCTATGGCATACATGTCGGAAGTGGCATGCCAAGCCATCTCTCCGGGCACGCCAGCCATTGCTCTTCCGGGTTCTGCACTGGCCAGCTGGTCTTCGCACAAGTGGGAGCACAGGAAACCGGAAGAGCAGCACTCTGCCCCAGGAAGCTGTTTCTGGTTTCCAGCATGCACATGCGCATCAACCAGTTGGTCTTCATGCACATGCATGCCCAAAAACCAGGATAGTAGGTGACCAGTGCACATGTGCACACTGGAAATTGGAAGCTCAGCTTCCCAGCATCCGCATGCGTGCCAGTGAACTGCTCCCCCAGTTTCTGGTGCTCCCGCACATAAGCGCCAGGGAGCTGCTCTTCTGGTTTCCAGCACTCCCCCGCACATACTCCCATTTTGGCATTTGGTGCCGAAAAGGTTCGAGAACACTGGTAAAGGTGTGAATCTCTGCTCCCTGCTCCTACTAAATAGCTTTGGAGGATTATCATTTATGTATATGGCTTCATAAGACTTATACTATTTCTTTTGCTTTGACTGTTGTATGAATTCTGATTATTTCCATATGGCATCGCGTGGTACAGTCAGAAGAGAAGGTGGATGGTGAAGGTAACGCTTAAACTGTCTATGGAGATTCTCAGTCATCCAGGTCACGGTTGTCCCAAAGGTGCTTTTTCCAAAAGGCAACTGGACTTTCTTGGTTTTTTTTTTTCCTTTCAGAACATTTCGCTTCTCATCGAAGAAGCTTCTTCCATTCAATTCAGGAACTGAAGAAGTTTCTTGGATGAGAAACGAAACATTTTGAAAGAAAAAAAAACCCAAGAAAGTCTACTTGCCTTTTGGAAAAAGCACCTTTGGGACAATCAAGGTGCATGTTTTTAATAGATAGTCTGTTTTCAGTAGTTCTGGAAAACATTGGGCCACTTTTAGTGGTTCATCAGTTTGAGAGAGGAAAACTCTGTCCTGCATTTTAAAGACAAAATTAGGAACGTAACTTGTTCTTAATCCAGGGTTTCCTACTATTAACTTCTATTCTTATCTTGGACAATACAATCCTTAGTAGCTTAAATTTAGATTAATATTACAAGACTAATCCTATGAGCCCTGTGCATGTATTCCATACTTTACAACTATAAGATTACATGATGTAACTTCCACTGCAAGGAATAACTTTGCTTTCCTTGCTTTAAGATGAACACTTAAGCCATAGAAACGTTTCTATACATGTAACATTCAGTCAGAAAAAAACCCTTTCTGATTTCATTGCTAATTTTAAAGGTGGAATGTGTACAAAGTACAGTTAGTCATCGACTTAACAATAGCTTGTTTAGTGACTGTTCAAAGTTACGACAGCATTGAAAAAAGTGACTTATGACTGGTTTTCACACAACCATTGCAACATGTCCATGGTTACACGATCAAAATTCAGACACTTGCCAACTGACTTATAATTATGAAGGTTGGTATGTCTCTGTGGTCATGCGATCATTGTTTATAACCTTCTGACAAGCAAAGTCACCCCCTGGAATTGGCCGAAAACGGGACATGCATACCTCAGGAGCAAATTTCCCTCAGCCAGGGGGCCGTCCAACATCCGGAGCCCCAGTGGCTGCAGCTGGCCGTCTGGCACTTGAAGGGGACCTCCTGAGGCTTCATCGCTATTCCGACAGAGTCATCCAGACGATTCAGGCCTCTAGACGACCTTCCACCGTCAGAATCTACGAGGCAACTTGGTCGGCCTTCTCCTGTTGGTGCCTCACCCATCACCTTGAGGCATCCTCCGCAACTATTCCGCAAGTCCTTGAATTCCTACAGGACGGTTTGGACAAGGGACTGGCGGCAAACACTCTCCGCAGACAGGTGGCGGCTCTGAGCACCATTCTGTCTTCTGACACTCAGTTACCGATTTCCTGGCATCCTTAGGTAAAAGGGTTCCTGAAGGGGGCATCCAACTTGTGTCCGCCTCCCATCCATAGGTACCCTACCTGGGACTTGACTGTCGTTCTGCAGGCGCTTGCCGCGCCACCATTCGAACCTTTGCGGACGGTGGGCCTACGCCACCTGACTCTAAAGACTGCGTTTCTGGTCGCCATCACCTCAGCCCGCAGGATATCGGAGTTGGCCACTTTAGCAGTTAGAGGCGATCTTTGCATTCTCCACCCCGATAGGGTCGTCTTAAGATTGGATCCGGCCTTTGTCCTGAAGATTAACACCATCTTCCATAGGGCGCAGGAGGTGATACTCCCGGACTTTTGTCCTCAACCCAGGCACCAGAGAGAAGTGACATGGCACAAACTTGATGTGCGGAGGGCGGTGCGCATCTACATCAAACGGACTGCTCCCTTCCGTAAGTCGGAAGCCTTATTTGTGTCTTTCCAGCCGGCTTCCATGGGGAAGAAAGTCACGTCCTCTACCATCAGACACTGGCTCAGAACGAGCATCAAGTTGTCTTATGTGACTCAGGCCAGACCGGTTCCTTCGCGTATCACAGCACACTCTACGAGGAACGCAGCGACCTCGGCCGCCTGGGCTACTCAAGCACCGATTGAAGAAATCTGCCGTGCTGTGACGTGGTCTGGCCCGTCTCCGTTCATCCGTCACTACAGACTTGACACTTTCGCCTCCGCTGAGGCGTCCTTTGGGAGGAGAGTTCTACAGAGGTCGTGGCAAGCACCACGGCCCTGGACATTTCTTCTTCCCTCCTGACTTCGACATAGCTTTGGCATGTCCCGTGCTTGGACACTCCAAGCAGTGCCTAGGAGAAAGACCATTGGCTTACCTGAATGGTCGTTCTCGGCGCTGCGGAGTGTCCAAACCCACCCTTAAGGTGGGGCCGCGAGGTGTGTTGTTAGCACCTTCATGTCTTCGACTTGGACTCTGACTAGTTCGGTCATGGACTATTGATCTCCTTCATTTTTTGAAACTGGGCCTCTGAGGCAACCAAGAGGCGGAGCTACAATCAAATTTAAACTCAGTTCCTTGGGCAGCAAGCTGATGTTAACCCGTGCTTGGACACTCCGCAGCGCCGAGAGAACGACCATTCAAGTAAGCCAATGGTCTTTTTCTTCAGAAGTACTGTGATACCATGACTGGAAGATCCAGCTTTTTGCAACACTGAGAAAAGCTGACTTGGACATTTCTGAAATGTCTGTTAATATTTCTTTCCAAAAGTCTTCAGTGGTTTTTTGGGAGAGTTGAGTAGAAGTTATTTTGTTGGCCCTGGAGAAAACCCTGTTCCTTGACTTTACTGAGTGTTGATTACAGAGAAAGACGCCTCAAGTGGATCGCCATTGGGGCATATTTCTGAATTATGAGCAGCTGCAAAGTACCTTCAGCTGCTCCAAAGGTAGGAAGGGACTAGGATGGTTGTCTATGACTGAAACTTCAGTAGAAGTTTCAGCCATCAGGAGCACATTTTGAAGAGTAAGAAACTCTTATTCAGCTTCCCATAACTTCACCTCTGTGCAAGAGAGAGAGAGAGGGAGGGAGGGAGGGAGGGAGGGAGAGAGAGAGAGTGAGAGTGTGTGTGTGTGTGTGTTGGGGGGAAAAGAAGCAATGCCAAGCACTTTCGTAAAGCTACCAAGGAAACTGCATGGAACCCATTATTAAAATTCAAACTGGACCTGAGATTATATCTACATTTAAAATAATTACACAGTGGATAATATAATGTGGTTTGTTTGCTTGATGATTTTTTTCTTTACTGAATGTGAATGTCCAAACCTATCTTTAAGAATCTTGATGGCTTGCATCATGCCAAATCAAAGTCAACCCAACCCAACCATATTATGGCTTAACATGGAAACCCAACATAATAGTATCCCTTTGCTGTATTTATGTTCTTTATGAACCTCTCCAAGGCAGGCGAGATGCCATTACCTTTCCTTGCTCTGTCTTTTATATGCGCTACCCCATACAGTACACAAATGAGTGACTCATCTGCCCTTTGCTATTATCTCACAGATTTCTGGTTGCAGAACTTGATTTATTAAAACAGGATTGCAAGGATGGCACAAATACTAGGGAGTTTTGGGGAAGGAAACATCCTTGTGGGTTGAACTGGTAGACAATTTATTTAAATTAAAAAAAAAAACAGCTGAGGTTGCTTACTGAAGAATTTTGTTCCCGGACTCGCAATCCTCATAATTAAAAAAAAACAAAAAACCTCCCAGCTAGAAAAGCTTCAGAAGAAGAAAAAACACGCTACATACAATTTAAATAAGGAACCAACTTGTATCATTATGGGAGTCGACATTTGGGCTTGTACCGTGTTTTCCCAAAAATAAGACAGGGTCCCCAGTTGGCCTTATTTTCAGGGAGGTCTTATTATTTTTGATGTGCAGGAGGCCCCTTAAATTCAACCTGCGGCCCGCAGGACAGCAAATCCAGAGAGGGCTGGATGTTCTGTCTCTTGTTTCTGGCACACTCTTGGCAGCCCTAGCGTTACTGAGCCTGCTGCTCTTTTTCCGGCTGCCACTAAGAGAAGGGGCGTGGTAGCTAGGGTTTGTGGGAGTGGCCTCCGCAAGGCCATTCTGCGTGGATGGCAGGTGCATGCAGGCTGCGTGAGGCATGTCTTCCCCCCCCCCCAGGAAATGGCAGGAACCAGCTGCACATGTGGTTAAATATTTTCGGGGAAGGACTTATTTTAGTGCATGTGCTCAAAAGTCCAATTGGGCTTTTTCTCCGGGGAGGTCTTATTTTGGGGAAAACAGGGTATGTGTGATAAAAAGCAAATTTAGAACTTTTTCAGGGGAGGCTGCTGCTGATTGTATACCAGGTAAAATTTTAATTGCTGTCAGATGACAGGCACCAGGTACTGAGTAAGCATGTTTTCAGTACTGTCACGTTGAGAAGGGATGATTTTATTGCAATGCAAGGCATTCTTGGAAATCTTACATTGGTTCTGAATACATGGAAAATTCACATTGTAGAGAATGGAGAATCCAGTCAGGCTCTTTAAAATGGCAAGCATTTCGCATTTGTGAGTACAGCTAGTCCTCGACATAACAACAATTCATTTAACGACCGTTCAGAGTTACAACGGCACTGAAAAAAGTAACCTGGGGCCATTTCTCACACTTGCGCAGCATCCCCACGGCTACACGATTTACTTACAAATGCTTGACCATTGGTTCATAGTTATGACAGTCGCAGAATTACTGAGGGTCACGTGTCACCTTTTGCAACCTTCTGTCAAGCAAAGTCCATCTGGGGAAGCCAGATTCACCTAAGCAACCATGTAACTTATTTAACAAATGCAATGATTCACTTAACAACCAGGCCAAAAAAAGGTTGTAAAATGGAGCAAAACTCAACTGTCTTGCTGAGCAGCAGAAATTTTGGACTCAGTTGTGGTGATAAGCTGAGGACCAGCTGTACAGTATTTAGAGAGTATGTTTAACGTTTATAAATTATCCCAATAAAAGGATAAACCTGGCACAGTCTAGGGGGGGTAAAACTTGATTTCATTAGGGCCGCATGAGGGTTGTTTTTGATCTGGGGGGGCAGCTTGATGTCACTCAGGTCACCCCCATGGTGCCTGTGGTGGCCTGAGCACTCTGCCACAAAAACAGGCTCCTGAATGCGTTTTTGGTTAAGACGGCCTCCTGCAACCATCTGCCAGTGAAAACAGACCCCTCCCAAGCTCTGTTTTCGCTGGCGTAGGCACCGTGGGCTGGTCCTTCACTGTTTCCAAGGAGGCCCCATGGACCAGATCTAAGCACCCCGTGGGCCGAATCCGGCCCACGGTCCTTGAGTTTGACACCCCTGGCCTAGGCTCTGCAGTGCTTCGGTTCTAACTGAGGAGTGAAATTAGCACCTATTTGTAACTCCTTAAGGCAACCTGACGTTAAGGAATCCCACTGAAAGATATGGATGCTTTAAAGAGTTGAGACACCGTGATTTGCTTCATAGCACGGTGGCCTCCCCTTTCTCGTGTTTCAATTAAATTAATATGAATGAAGTCAGGTAGGCAGGGAGTCTGATAGGGATCAAGGGGTTTTTGTGCTAGGCTGTGACCCAGGGTTCTCTGGAGCAAAAGGAGAGGGAGGGGGGATTGAATAGCTTAGATCGGGGTCACCAATCTTTTAGACCTCAGGGACCACTAAATTCATAATTTTAAATTCTGCGGACTAATATGATCTAATGACTGGCTGGGTAGGCGTGGCTAGGTGGTCATGTAACTGGGTGGGTGTGGCCAGCTCGATGTCACTCGCGTCAAGGGGCGCCTCACTAGCCTCTACTCGCCCCTTCCCTCCCAGCCACTCCTTGTCTCCCAGGCTCCTTAGGGTCCCAACAGGAAGCAGTTGTTGGAGCTAAGCAGCCACCACGAGAAAGAGTTGGCAAAACAGCTCAGTTCAAATTGGATCTGACCAAGAAGGAGGCTCAGTAGAAGCACCTCACTGAGGACTACGAGCATAGGCTTTCCAAGCAGAGGGAAGACCTGCGGGAGTGCAAGGCCAGGTACTAGCACCTGGAGGCTCAATGGGCTAAGATGGTCAGCCAGTTCTAGGCCATGATGCAGTCCCACTGGAACGAGGCCCTCCGGCTCTTTGCCACCAGTGGTGTTTCCCTCCAGCCTTCACCCAAAGCCCCACACCAGGAGGCTGAAGCAGACCCCATGTCAGAATTTCTGTCCCCCTTTGATTCACACAAAAAGAGCCCAAAGGGGGAGACTCTCCGCAGCAGCACAAACGTTCATTGCACATATCCATCCCAGGGAGTATAGTTTGAGGATTCCTGATTTAGTGTGATATAAAAAATGCTAAAAATTTTCTGTGGACCACCAAACTTTCTCGCGGACCACCAGTTGGTGACCTGGTTGGCGACCACCAGTTGGTCACTGGCATAGATCAGCACGCTTGCTTGATCCCAGAAAACTAGGATTCCAAGGAATCTGTTAACTAGCCTATTAACAGCCTGGATAAAATCAAGAAATTGAACTCTCTTCCACATCTTGTTGTATATTAATGCCATTGTATATTAAAGCGTCTTTCCTACAGAAAATTATGAAATTTTATTTGTTCTTTGGGGCACTTAATAATTTACCCGAAGTAGGAATTCCTACAGAAATGAGGAACAAATTAAAGAAATACACTTCTATCTATCTATCTATCTATCTATCTATCTATCTATCTATCTATCTATCTATCTATCTATCTATCTATCTATCTTAAAAATCCATTGGACAAATCCACAAAACTTTCTTCCTCCCTCTCTTTCTTCTTTGATCCTTCCACCTCTCCATTCTTTGATAACTACTGTGGACTTTTTCCTAGTACGGAGAGCCACAATGACCTTTGATGTCTTCGTGGATGCTTGATTAGCAATATTGCCACCTTATTAACGTGTTACATATTCTTCTAATATTTCTTTCCTCCTTTTCTGGCAGCATCTGTTGCACTGCCATTCCTTTGGAGAATTTCTAATTGAAGTTTTAATTGAATTTTCTGGGAATCAAGGACAGTTGGCGAATTAACCCTTCAGCAAACTATTTATGAAGACATCTGGAGGAGAATAATTTCTTGGTGTGTCTCTGTTTTCTTGTTTATCATTCTTTTGGCTGCAAATAGGTTGAGGCATTCAAATGTTAGTGGTTGCTGCTTTGTTTTGATGTAAATGAGGGATGTTGATTCGGCCATCTAGAGATGTTACATGGGCATTGCTTAGAACAGCGGTCTCCTTTTTTGTTTGATTTACAAAAAAAAAGGAATTGATTGTAAATTTGATAATGGCAGCTAGATTAGTGATGGCTAAATATTGGCGAAAGTGGGATATTCAAAGAAATGGGTGGTATAATGAAATTTGAAGTATGGCAACGAATCATAAATTAACAACAGAAATTAAATTTAAAAAAGGAATTATTAAAGTAAACAGTTATAATGACATATGGGGGGATTTTATAAAACCAGTGTTGGTGGAAGGCAAAGGGAATAATCCTACTCAAGAATATATGTTGTTTTGGAGAGGATAAAGGCACAATTGAAATGTATATTTTTTAGTTGTTATTGAAGAAGAAATATAAGGGGGAAAATGGTCTAGGGGTGGAGTGTGCACTGTAATATTTGTTTTTCCCCTTTTTTGTATTTAGATTTATATATATAATATGTTTGTATTATTTGTATTTTAAATAAAAAAATGTGTGTGTGTGTGAGTGTGTGCTGGTCTTGTTATATTCGGGTCCTTTCCTCTGTAAGATTGAGATTGTCTTGGCAACGTTTCGGCAAGGTCTCACTCGCCATCTTCAGGCTGATGTTTTCGGCTTAAAGCGTGGTCGGAGCTGCCGTCTTTCTATAAATCTTGGTGGGGGTGTGTGGAGTGCTGGCTTTGTTTCAGTAAATCTATGAAAACATATCTACGAAACAAATCTACAAAAAATCTACAAATATATATATGTCTGTGTGTCTTTGTAGATTTTCATGGGTGTAAGCATGCTGGTCTTGTTGTATTCGGGTCTTTTCCTGTGTAAGATTGAGATTGTATTGGCAATGTTTCGGCGAGGTCTCACTCGCCCTCTTCAGGCTGTTGTTTTCAGCTTAAAGCGTGGTTGGAGCTGCCGTCTTTCTATAAATCTTGGGGTGTGTGGAGTGCTGGCTTTGTTTCAGTAAGTGGATTGATAGGCTGTGTGGCTGTATCATGATTGGTAGATTGGTGCTGGTTGGTGCTGGCTGTGTGTCCGTTGTTGTTTTGTGTTGTAACGGCCTGGGTGGTGGGTGGGGCTCGTTTGTTGACTAGGGCTGGTTTCCAGATGTCTGGTAGGTGGGAGATATTGTCACATTTATTCATGTTGCGGGGGTGTTTCTCTATTTTGACAGCTTCCATAATTATTCTATTGTTGAAATGTTCTGTTTTGGAGATTGACCTGGTTCCTTCAAAATTAATTTCATGTCCTGTAGCTTTAAGGTGCTGGAAAAGGGAGGAAGTTTTTTCTTTTTTTCTTACTGCGTTCTTGTGTTCTGCAAGCATCCCAAAGCTACATTTGAAAATGATTATCTAGATTGGCTTCTTTAAGTAGACATGATTAGGAAGTTTAGGAAGGAGGAACAGATTCACAATTTTATAGAAAAGTGGGGTTTTAGAAATTCCAGGTGTATTTAAATACATCCGTGGACTGGAGGGGGCATGGTTTCGTGTGCTCCCTGCATCCCGTGGCTGGGGCTTCGCTTGCATGTGTGGCCCAGTTGCTGGCCTCCTGCGACCCAGTGTCTATCCATAGACTGGCAGTTGAGAACTCCTGGACTACCTTATGCGTGTTCTTGTTATAATATTTTTCGCATTACTCTTTCCTGGCAGGAAGAGAAAATGGAAGGCAACGGCTCCCTTTGCATCCAGCGTTGGTCTACCAGACACGTAGCCAAGTGGCTGAAGCAAGAAGGATTTTGTGAGTATGTGGACATTCTGTGTGATAAGCACCGGCTGGATGGCATCACACTGTTGACTCTGACAGAATATGACTTGCGGTCCCCTCCCTTGGAGATCAAGGTTTTGGGGGACATCAAGCGGCTGATGCTGTCCATACGGAAGCTGCAGAAGCATCATGTGGACATTTTAGAGGAGCTGGGCTACAGCAGCGAGACCCCAATTGGGTCCCTGTCCCCCGTGATCGGCTGCGCCCAAGGCAGGGAATGGTTTTGCAATGGCGAAGTGCAGCGGGACTGCGATGACTTTGAATCCGTGTCCGAGTTGAACGCTGAGCAGTACCAGTACACCAACGGGAAAGGCAAGCATTCTCCGAGGAGGCTGAACCCCGAATATTGGAAGACGGCTCTGAGCTGCATCTATGTCTTCATTGTGTTTGGCTTCACCTCTTTCGTCATGGTCATTGTGCACGAGCGGGTACCCGATATGCAGACCTACCCACCGCTACCAGACATATTCCTGGACAGGTAAGGATGCTGCTGACGGTTGAAGGAGCCCTTTTTGAGTAGAATTGAATGGTGGCATTATTTGTCGACACTGCTGATTTGTCCCCTTTTTCCAGGAAGCTGATTGTATGCACAGACTTTTCTGTAAGTGTTGAAATTACAGGGGATGAGTTACTTATGTTCTCTTAAATGCAGGGTCTTGTAATTGAGAAGTCCATCTGGGAAGGTCTAGGTCAATGATGGCGAACTTTTTCTTATGCCGTGCCAAAATTGACCATGTGCATGCTATCACATCAATTCAATCTTTCCCGGCTACCTGCGCATGTGTGTGCAAACACCACCCCCCCTCCCCAAGCTCTGGAGGCTTTCCTGAAGCCTTGGGAAGGCAAAAACGGCCTCCCCCAGCCCCCTGGAGGCCCTCTGGAAGCCGGAAACGGATCATTTCCAAATTTCCAGTTGTATTTTGGGGCTTTTTTTCACCCTCCGAAGGTGTTCCTAAAGCCCGAGAAGAGCAAAAACGGCCTCCCCCAGCCCTCTGGAAGGCCAAAAATAAGCTTGCCAGTGCACACATGTGCGCTGGAGCTGACAGCTAGCGTGCTAGCAAATATGGCTCTGCGTGTCACCTGTGGCATGCATGCCATAGGTTCACCATCACGGTTCTAGGTCCTTGTATCTAGGTGAAAAGGCTGCTAAATCATTTTATTTATTTATTTATGCACGCATGCATGAATGAAAGTGCAGCTATTCTTTTTGGAATTTTGGAATCAGGAATTCTGGGAACAGAAAGCCACACATCTTAAACTAAGATGATGAAGGACCTGGCGACTAAAACATATGAAGAACAGTGGCAGGATTTGGGTTTGCCTAGTTTAGAAAAAGAAGGACTAGGGGAGACATGATAGCAGTATTCCAGTATTTGATAAGTGGCCACAAAGAAGAGGAGAGACAACTTATTTTCCAAAACGCCAGAAGGCAGGACAAGTAACAATGGTTGGAAACTAATCAAGGAGAGAAACAACCTGGAATTAAATAGAATTTTCCTAACAGTAAGGACAATTAACCAGTGGAACAACTTGCCTTCAGAAATTGTGGGTGCTCCATCACCTGCAGGTTTTTAAGAAAAGACTGGACAGTCACCAGCCTGAAATGGGTTCTGAAATGGCAGTGGTTGGACTAGAAGACCTCCAGGGTCCCTTCCAGCCCTATTCTAATTGATTGATTAAAGTGGTGAAGATTGAGAAACAACTGGCTTAGCCCCACCATATATGTGGAATTGCCTATGTAATTTCTATAACAACTTGTATCATATCTTGGTTGTGGGATCCTTGATGCTCCCTGAGCTGGCTTGTTGTCCAGCAGCCATTTCATTACCCAACTAGGTAACATCATCAGGGCTAGGATGTCTTGATTACCATTGACATTGAATCAGAAGTCTAACTGCTGGATGCTGTTTGCTGAAGTCAGTTTGGGACTGACTTCAGCACAAAATTGTCAAGATAACAATTGACTGAATATTCGAGGGCGGGGATCTCCAAATCTGGCTTGTGGCAAACTTTAAGGCTTGTGGCAACTTTAAAGCTCTCTATGACCCAGGTAAGGGAAGCAGTGGCCCAGTGGCTAAGATGCTGAGCTTGTCGATCAGAAAAGTTGGTAGTTCAATCGTTCGAATCCCTAGCACTGCATAACAGAGTGAGCTCTTGTTATTTGTCCCAGCTTCTGCCAACCTAGCAGTTCGAAAGCACATAAATGCAAGTAGAAAAATAGGGACCACCTTTGGTGGGAAGGTAATAGCGTTCTGTGCGCCTTCAGCGTTTAGTCATGCTGGCCACATGACCATGGAGACATCTTCAAACACTGCTGCCTCTTCGGTTTTGAAACGGAGATGAGCACCACCCCCTAGAGTTGGGAATGACTAGCATGCATGTGCGGGAGAATCTTTACCTTTATCATAAAAATTGATGCTGCATCTTAATATTTAATGCATCCTGGGGAAGCTGAAATAAACTCCAAATTTATCAAATCATTCCGCCACAAAACAATTCAATTAATTCTGTTTATTTTTTAAAAACATGAATAGCCACGAAAATAAAAGTTGTAAAGTTGGGATGATGCCTGTCAAACCTACTCATCACAATTGCATTTTACTGCTTACATTTTTAAAAAACAAAAATATAATTTTCCGGTTTGGTTTCATCTGAGAACCAATCGTTCTATAGCTCCATGAAGAAAGAGCTGTTTCTTAGCGTGTCCTTATTGCAAATGATCAGGGCAACTTGGGAGTTGGCGCTGGCCAGATCCTTTCCCCTGCCTTTCTCTGCTTTCATTTAATGTCACCAGACACAATGGATTCATTCATGCAGAAGCCATAACTGAGTTATTTGTCAGTCTGAGCTAAAAGCAAACAAAGCATTTGCACTGTGCCTGAATGTTATCTGTGACCAGGGTTGTTGAATTTAGGTATTGTTTTAATTCCTGCTTTGCATTTAAGAATAAGAGAAAGATGACTTTTTGAATGCCAGATGTTATTCTAGGTTAAATGTGTGACCTTCAAGCACTGGGGACCTCTGGGAGATCCCTACCAGCAAACAAGGCAGGAAATTGCAGCAACTGGCTGTCTGATTGCCCCAACTCTTATGCTCTTTAGTAACCAAAAGACATGTGATTGATTCTTTGTTTGAATTGTTTCTCATCCACGGTCTCCGCCCCATGAGTGGTTTCCAGAGATTGCAAAAGACTTAGAAGATAAGGCTGAATATCTGTTGACTGCCAAAGAATCTGTGGTCATGATAATGTTTGAATAGATGAAATCGGATAATTATCTTGGTTTAAGCCTTAGATCAAAAGGATTTATTCAATTCTCTACAAGATGTTCCTTCTTGGGAAGAGTCAACTTTTCTAAGAGAAGACTAAATGTTCTGGGTTTTTTCCCCTTCAAAGGAATTAAGAAACCTTAAGAAATGAATATTTTGGAATGCTTATAGCTATCCAGTAACAGATGTTTGGGAAATCGTTTTATATACCGTGTTTCCCCGAAAATAAGACAGGGTCTTATTTTCTTTTGACCCCCGAAATAAGCACTTGGCCTTATTTTTGGTCAGGACTTATTATTTTTGAGGGTGCAGGAGGCAGCGAGCATGGTCACCTCATGGCTGCTGCTGTGATGCAATATTTTCAGGGAAAGCTTATTTTAGCACATGCGCTCAAAAGCCCAATTGGGCTTATTATCTGGAGAGGACTTATTTTGGGGGAAACAGGGTAATTTTATTAAAAGTTTTTAAAAGGAAGATAAATGCTAATACAAACCAATGTAAAATAAAAAAAGAAGAAAGGATTAAAAAAGAAAGCTAAAACTACAAGAAAGGAAACAAAGTAAAAGAATAGAAAAGAAAGAAAAAAGATTTTAAAAAGTGACTTCCCATCTTCTTTACAGTAGTTATAAATACAATTATAATTTTTCCTTTCCCTAAAGTTATAAAATGTCCCTCTTGTTTCTATAATTTATCCTCTTTAATTATCAATACCAAAAATCATAAGTTCATTTTTTTCTGTTTTATGCAAAAAAAGTCCATAAGAGGTTTTCAACAAAGTTCCATGATCCCCCCCCCCAATTGTTTGTCCGTCAATCCCAAAAGAAGGACCTCACTTCTCAACTACATATTAATCTTTAAAATCCTCTGAATTGTGTACATATTTCAATTCTAAATTTTCTAACTTTTTTACACATCCACCAAACATGACAAAGAATCCCTTCTTGTTATACAAATTTGAAGCATCTTCATATATTCTAGACATTTTCTCCGGGGGCATACAGTACACCAAACAATCCATCATTTTATAAAAATTCTCTTTCATATTATAACACGGTGTAAATATCAATTTTTTTCAAGCATACGTTTCCCATTGTTCCATTTGTATCATTATAGCCAAGATTATAAGCCCATTTTATCATACTTTATTTCATTTTGTTTCATTTTCATTTGTTCTGCTTCAAATGTTAATAAAGATTTATGCATTTTAGCAATTACATGTTGTTCATTTGTACAGAATTCTATGACAAACACATTCCTACAATGTTCAGAACTGGAAAGTCTTTCATCTACTTTAAATCTTTCTAATATTGTAAGAAAACCACTGGGAACTATATTCCTCTGCAACCAGTTCTTTTCTTGATTTGATTTTGCATTTCCTGTGAAAAAAATCTAGTATCTCATCATAAGTTAGTCATTTATATTTGCCTATTATTTCTCGTCCAGAAAACGCTTCTTGTGCCGAGGACAACAAAGGTATTTTCAGGCACACCCTGGATTTATATCTGTTCCATATTCTTGTCCAACATAGCAATTTTCAAATTCCACATTAACCTTGACTTTGTTGTACCACAAGTACCCATGCCACCCAAATTTCTTCCACAAGTCTTTTGTTTCTCAGCAACACCCACTCTTTTATCCAAAGACAACAGCAAGCTGCAAATACAACGTCAGGTCATGTTAAACTCAACCATCCTCTTTCCTTTGCACCCTTTAATGCAGTGATCACCAACCGGTGGTCCGTGGACCACTGGTGGTCCGCGATAAAACTTTGGTGGTCTGCAGAAAATTATTTGCATTGTTTATATTGTTCTAAATCAGGAGTCCTCAGACTACGGCCCCTGGGACGGATACGTGCAATCAATGTTTGTGTTGCTGCAGAGAGTCTCCCCCTTCAGGATCTTTTTTGTGGGGGTCGGAGGGGGGCAGAAATTCTCCATCAACCACAATGTGTGAAATATAAATTCATCCTACCCATTTTATAAAGTTCCACGGTCCACATTTTCCAAAATAGTGCTTTATCATTCTCCCCCTTAAAAAAAAAGTAAAATGGGGAAGTATTCATTGCATATAGTCTGCACATCACCACGTGTAGATTCTTCTAGAATTTACTAAGGAGGAAGGCAGACACAGCACTGCTATAATCATCCCTAAAATAGGCTTAGAAATCTTTTTTTTATAGAGCAAAAGGAAGAATGAGGAATGAAAAACTTTCATTCCATAAGCTGTTTCTCAACTGATTCACTTTCTGTATTAACACATCAAGGAGCAAGACACATCTGGAGATATTGTAGGAAGGGAGGCGTTGTTGCAGGGGTGGGCTGCTATGGGTTCTCCCGGGTTCGGGAGAACCCGTAGCTAACATTATGGCTGGTTCAGAGAACCTCCAAATCTCACCCCTGGTTGGCCCCGCCCCTCCACACAGCCTGTTTTGGATGTGAGATAAGTGCAGGGCCCGTGCGGAGGCTTGGGGAGGAGGGAAAATGGGCCTTCTGGAAGGCCATAAATGGGCCCGTTTCCAGTCTCTGGAACCTGGGGGAGGCAGTTTTCACCTTCCTAGAGGCTCGGGGAAAGCCTCCGGAGCCGGGGGAAGGCGAAAACGGGGGCCCCCGCCATGGTGCAGGAGGCCGACTAGGCCACGCCCACCATGGCCAGGTCCACCCAGCACCCGGGCAGAGAACCCCTTGCTGAAATTTTTGAAGCCCATCCCTGCATTGTTGCATTTAAAAACGTGGCACTTTTTTGCCGCATTTAAAAATCTGAGCTTTCTGAATTTAAGTCAAGATCTTCTCCGGATTCCCACCCTTCTCACACTTAAGTTTTGTTGCCTCAAGTTTTAGGCTTGGTTAGTAGTATTTTTAAAAGGTGACATTTAGCCTTTTAAGATGGTAGTTCAGGTCACTCTGCTGTATTTCTAAGAAAACATGTTTTTCTTTTAACCAAGGTCATTCTTGGTATTGCCATAACTGGCCTTTTCAGCGAACACAATAGAAAGAGTGTTCTTAAGGTTCTTGGATACATTTGCAACTTTCAAGAAAGATACAAACCCAGCTGAGAAAACCAGTTATGTAACCCAACAATTTGTTGCTTGTGGAATGTTATCTTGAATCAGTGTTTTCCATTGTCCTAACTTCACCCACAATCAACATTTATTTTATTGTATGGCCAACTTGCTTACTGATCTATTTACATATACTGAATGTATATGTATCCTGTAATGTAAAATCCTGCCCCTTAAAAAGACTTGCCCTCCTCCCCTTAATAAATACTTGATGCTTTGCCTGAATAACTTGGTGATTCATCTTTTCAGGAAGAAAATATATCATATTTTTGCAAAGAAGCCCCTTTGCAAAGGTAAAAACATCTCTTAAATTCAGCAATTAAGTTCTTATCTGCTCCAGGTCAAACTTGGATTGCCAGAATTTGGAGGCAACCATTTGATAATTTTTAAGCTTTTTAAAAATATATGTTTTACCAGAAAAACAGAGGTCCAAATTTTGGTTCAGTAGTGTGATTTTAAGATTATTCAAGAGTTAAGATTTTCCTTTCCTTGGAAAATTATTTCACAGGAGGCATTCGCTTTCAGTTTAGGCAATGTTAAAAGGATATAATTATATTAATATCATATTAAGTCTTCAGCTGGATTCCAAGAATATAGTTATATTAGCATCATATTAATTAAGCCTTCAGCTGGATTCCAGCAACTGTCATGATCTGTCATTAGTTTGATTTAATCTTTAGTTCTTAAAAAATATATTATTATTTGGTATCTTTGATCCCTCCCAGGTGATGCATTTTTCCAAGTTTGCTTATTAGGTACAGACTTAATCATACTTCATTTTTGCTAATGCCTGATTCTTGGTAAGTGAAAGGGAAGCTGACAGGAAGAAGGATCTGACTAAGGCGGGCTTAAATCTTCTTCATATTTTGTGGATAAGTCTTTTCCTTACATCTTTTGCTTTCTAGAAGAAACAATGACTTTTGTCTGAACTCAGCCTTTTTTCCCCATGTTTTATTTATATTACTTTCCATTTCCAGCGAACAGTGTGGTATCAGGATTTTAAACAATCAAAATCCACATATTTGTTATAATATTCATCACAATACTACTAATAATATAACTGTATGTCCATACAGTTACAATAATACATATCTTCATCATGAAATTCCCTCCACATTATCATTCCCTCTTTTTTGTATCTCCTCTTTTCTAACTTCTATTTCTATTATCTAACCGTTCGTAAAATACATCCCACATTAAGAAATAGTCCGTTTCTTCTTTATCTTTAATAATAAGCGTTAGTCTATCAATTTCTGCACAGTGTAATATTTTCTTAATGACACTCTCATCTGATGGTGTTTCATCATTTTTCTATTGTTGCGTAAATACAATCCCAGCTACAGTTAATATACGTAATACCAGATAGATAGTCTTTTTATCATATTTTTTTCGGTAGAAAGCCCACCAAAATATTTCAGGTTTCAAATCAATATTTTTTCCAACCAAATATGTATTTTCGTCCATTTTTAAAAAACTTTTGGCACGCCCACTACATATAATACAATGAACCTATTGATTTATTGCATTTCCAACATTTAGCAGATCTATTTTTATACATCTTAGCCAATCTTGCTGGTGCAAAGTGCCATCTATAAAACATTTTATACAAGGTTTCTTTTTATGCAGTTGACATAGTCAGTTTAACATATCTATAGTTTCTTCCACTTATCTAGTTCTATTGCATATCCAAAATTTTTGTCCCAGGCAATCATTGTCTCCTTTACCTGCTCACTTTCAAGTTGAATACTTAGTATATAACAGTATAATTTCTTTATCATTTTTTCATCTGTTCCATTTAGTATCTGTTCTAATTCTGTTAACTCTTGATTAAAACCACACATTTTAACATCTTTCTGATAGTGTGATTGTATCTGCATTTGTGGCCACCCTTGACTACTAAGTTCTTATTTAGTTTTTAAATCCTTCATTGTTCAAAATGTCTTTATATCTTAAATTTTTTCCCCCATATTTATAACATTAGGATGTACAAATGCCTCCATCATAAAAAGCCAGATTCATATTTTCAATTAGTCTTGTTCTTTTATTTTAAGCCAAGTTGATAACAATGCATTTCTAACATAGTTTCTCTGGAAATAGCTACTGTATTTTTGGAGTATAAGATGCACCTTTCCCCCCCGCCAAAAGAGCATGGAAATGTTGGTGCGTCTTATACACTGAACACAACCATTTTTGGCCTCCCAAAGCCCCGCCCTCACATCCCATTTTTGCAAAAAACGGACCACTTTTCACAAAAACGGAGGCTTTTTTCCCCCTCCCTCAGCCCCCAGCAGCCCTCTGCAGGCTTCAGCAGGGCTGGAGCAAGGCAGAAACAGGGGCACTTGTTTAAGATTTAACATTCATTGGCAGTGCAAACTGTGCATGATCGAGTGGGGTGACTTCGGCAATCACCAGCCCAGTGAAGATATCTAGCCAGAGCAGGAGAACTTATGCATGGACCTCTTAACTACATGACTTTTGAGGAGACATGACAAGACCTAAGCTCTGGGAGTTGAACAAAAATGGAGAGCCCACCTCATGGCCAAGAAAGAAATAATTTGGGTTGACTTTAATAAAGGAATCCTTGCTTGAAAAAAAGAGAAAAAGCAAGTACAGGAGAAGACCGTCTTCGTCCTCCTGAACTTCTTTTGACCCCAGGTGGATGAATGACTACCGTATTTTTTGGAGTATAAGATACACCTTTCCCCCCCCAAAAAAGAGGGTGAAAATCTGGCTGCGTCTTATACACTGAATACAGCATTTTTGGCCTCCTGACCCCCACCCCCTCATAAAAATGGATATGCCGAGGGTTTGGGAGGTCTGCAAAGTGCTCCTGGGGGCTGGGGAAGGGAAAAAACTAGCAAAAAATTGAGTGTTTTTTGCTTGTTTTTACCCCCAGGCCCCAGGAGCATTCTACAAGCCTCCTAAAGGCTATGCATGCCCCCTTTTTTGGAAAGAAACGGGCCCATTTTTGCAAAAGGACATTTTTTGCTCGTTTTTGCCCAACCCCCAGTCCCCAGGAGCACTTTGCAGGTCTCTCAAACTCTCTGCAAACATCCCCCCCCTTTTTTTTTTTACCAAAAATGAGGTGTGCAGAGGGTTTGGGAGGCCTGCAGAGTGCAAAACCTTTTTTTAAAAAATTTGCCTGATCAAAATCTTGGTGCGTCTTATACTCCGAAAAATATGGTATATAACATGGAGACACTTGGACGCATACTTGTAAAAAGGGATAGTGAATATGTGCTGAGGAATTTACAGGAACATAAGAGATAGGTTCATCCATCCCACATCTCCAAAAACAAAGATGATGGGGGGAAAAAACCCCATCCCTTTCTTGGTGTTGTCATGATGGCTCATGTTCCTACCCAAAAGATTTTCTCCAGCATATTTTTCAGTCAACCTCGTGATGATGATGATGAAGTAAAATGGGACGTGGGAACCCATCCTGGATCTCAGGCGTTAAACCTTGAAGATGACCATAATAAAATCAATTACGGTGGTTGCTGTGCTCAGTAATTTTCTAATTTCACTGTAGGAGGGCTACTTACAACTCAATTGCACCTTTTCATTATATATGCTAATTGGAATAACCAGTTCAAAGCATTTATTCTTCAACGTAATCTCAGCATCACGTGTAATAGTAGATGGAATTGACCTTAGAAAGCTAGGCAAAGAGATGCTGATAAGAACAGTCAAATAAGAGACAACCCCATCCAAAGCTGGATAGAAGAGACTCTCCCTAGTTTCTCAGGGCAGGGAGAAAAATTTATTTACACACTTGGAAGATTATGTCAATGTAGCTTTATAATAAAATAGAATTAGTGCATCTGGTCATGCTTCCGATCAGGTCTGCGCTGCAAGGCCAACATCAAATGATGATCCCTCGGTGAGAACTCAGGCAGACATAGTTATGCTTCTCTGGACAATGTCCTTCTCAAAGCGCCCTGAATGGAGAAACCCAGTGAGTAG
Organism: Thamnophis sirtalis; assembly: GCF_051295495.1. Lineage (NCBI taxonomy): Eukaryota > Metazoa > Chordata > Lepidosauria > Squamata > Natricidae > Thamnophis > Thamnophis sirtalis. Next base: position 23,804,785 of record NW_028261395.1, read on the forward strand.
CTTCAAGGTGATACTTAAGAGCCTCCTGAAGTAGTTCCATCATGAACTTTGCCAAAGAGCACACTTAGGTGCTCAAAGCAAATCCTGCACCTGGAGGTCCCTGTTGACACGGAAGAAAGGAAACTCTTCATGTCCCAGACATGTACCTTAGGCTTGGAAGGATTTTATTTATTTATATTTATTTATTATTACATTCATATTGCCGCCTATTCGCCCATGGCGACTCAAGATGGCTTACGGAAAATAAAAACCACTTCTAAAAAGAGTAAAACTAATTAAAAAATCAAATAAATTCATGTAATAAAATCACCGTCCCCACCTCCCGCCCCAGCAACAGCCAATCACATGAGCCATTTAATGGGTTCCATCCTGCTCTGGGTTCCGCATGCCCGCTGGCAGAACCAGGTCTTCAGCACCTTTCGGAAGAGTATTTGAGTGGGGGCCGTTCTAACATCTGAGGGAATAATGTTCCATTGAGATGGAGCCACTACAGAGAAGTCCCTTCTTCTGGGTCCCACCAGGTATATCTCCCTAGGAGATGGGACTCACAGCATTTCCTGCCTCCCTGCTCTGATGCCTCAGGTAGATGTGACAGGCAAGAGACAGTCCCTCAAATAACCTGGTCCCAAGTCATGAAGGGCTTTAAAGGTGACAACCAGCACCTTGAATTGTGCCTGGAAGCAAATCAGCAGCCAATGCAGCTCCCGCAGGAGAGGTGATATATGTGCACCCGGGGGTCTGCACAGAACCGTGCGGTCTGCTGCCTTTTGCACCCACTGGAGCTTCTGGATGGCCTTTGAGGGCAGCCTCCTGTAGAGCGCGTTGCAGTAGTCAGGACGGGAAGTGACTAAGGCACGAGTGACTGTGATTAAGGTTCGCTCGATTGAGAGAGAGAGACTCTCGTGTCTAGGAGGGTTGCTTTCATGATGCTGGCAGGATTAGAAAGGATTAAGTTCAGGGTTCTAGAGTACCATGGCCCTACTTCCACTCTAGACCAATCCACCAGCTCTTCCTCCCACTCCAAGATTAGATGGCCAGCAGTTCCCATCTGTGCCTCCTGATGCCAAACAAGGAGTCCAGCCATTGCATTAGTGGCTAATGCCAATCAAAAGGGAGTCTGGAATCAGGCCACCACAACTATCAGTTTATCAGAGTAGGAAACCTAAAAATAGGCACACGGGGAACATGAGTCAATACTGATTGTCCTTCAGCTGGTACATTACAGCTGGTTCTCCTAGAGCAGGTATGTCAAAACTCTGTTTCATTGACGGTTGAATTAATGAAAGGTTGACAATGAGGGTTGTGCTTGACCAGGGTGGACATGGCCAGGATGGGCATGGCCAGCTCAACATCACTCCTGTCGGGGGTGCTTGTGGCAGCCGAGCACTCTGCCAGAGAAAATGGGCTCCCAAGCTCCTTTTTTGGCTGCAACGGCATTCTGCAACCCTCTGCCAGCAAAAATGGAGCTTAGGAGGGCGCCTGCAGCCCCCCCCCCCCCGAGCTGGTTCTTTGCTGTTTCCAGGGTGGCCCCCATGGGCCACATCTAAGCACTCCGAGGGCCAAAGACTCACAGGTCTTGAGTTTGACACTCCTGTCCTAGAGAAATACAGGGTATTACTCTCTTTGCTTGCTGTTACCCCTGATCACATAGATTTAATTCATGAATTCTTCCTGTAGCTCTTCAAACTGATCCAATGGATCCCATTAGCTTCTCACTTGGAATCCACACAACTGGATCGATCCCCTGCTTTACATATTATGGCTGTGTTAGTTTAAGCAGAAAGTAATCTTGTATGGCTTCCTGCTGTAATTGTTTTTAGACTAGTAAGTGACACTCTTTGCAAGCTACAAGCTGTGCTTTGTTTGAACACCAACCATAATATTCTACCAGCCTGTCTCACAAGAAACTGCAACACAATTGGATACATACATGGTTTTTGAGCAGTTCTGTATCTTCCATTTATGCTTCGACACGGTTCATATTGTTTGTTTATTTATTAAATTTATCGTATTTTCCGGAGTATAAGATGCTCAGGACAATAAGACGCACCTACCCGTTTTGGGGAGGAAAACAGAAAAAAAATCTGCCTTTGCCTCCCAGCATTCATCTGGGATCAGCACGGCCGTTCAGCACGGCCCATTTTCCAAAGCCCATTTGTGGCCGCCACAGCCTGTTTGCTACGGCCCATTTGGCACTGCCTGTTTGCTGCGGCCTGTTTGCAGCAACCCATTTTCCGCCAGCGCAGCCCATTGGGCACTACCTGTGTGCCACCACCACAGCCCATTTGGTGCAGCCCATTCGCTGCCACCATTTGCTGTGGCTTGTTTGTTGCCAGTGCACGTAGTCTTCTAGTCCAACCCTCTGCTCAAGCAGGGGACCCTATTTCATTTCAAACAAATGCCTGTCCAGTCTCTTCTTGAAAGCCTCTCTCGAGTCCCCAGGCCAATCAGCAGTCCCAGGTTTTGAGGCTGCTTTCGAAGGCCAGATCTTTCCTTGAGGGACATAGTATCCCAGAGGGTAGAAGCCATGGTAGAAAAGGCCCTTCTCCTGTTTTCGGCTTCGCGGATTCTGCGACTGAGGTCCAAGATCCGCAGCGTGCCCCTTCTGCCAAAACGATTGGGGCGGGCCAAATAACATTGTCAGCCCTGGAAGCCATCTTTTTCTTTGGAGCTTCAGGGCTGCCAAATTTAGTGCCCTGAGAAAACAGGAGGGGGGAACTCCAAGGAGTCCGTGGAGATATATAGTCATGACAACATTCTCAGGGAGTCAAGGACATTCAGCCTGCACCTGGATGGGAGTGACTGGGGATTGTCTCCAATTGGGACGATGAATTGATTGGACCAAGTGACGGACTTGTGGGTGCAGGGGATGGGTCTTTGATATCAGAGTTTGTTGCATAAATTCAAATCCAGAAGCACACACAGAAAACTGACGCAGCAGGATTCATTAACTTCTTTATATACGTAAGAATAGATGAATAAATGTACAATACCAACAGGTGGTTCTTCTAAGTAAACACAAGGCAGGAAAGTTACAGGCAAACACAAGCAGTTAGTTTCATATCAGCAGACAAGCCCACACAGTTTACTTCTCAGAGCAGCAGACTGCTTACTTAAGTTTCTGTTTCAATTCTTTGCACAGGCTCAGATCTGTTTAAGCTCCCCTTGGCTGACTTAGTTGCTATGCCTATTCATTGGCTGACTTTGTTCCCATGTCTCTCCCAGTCATGAATATTTTAACATTTGACTTTTTGGGGGGTGGGGAAAGCCCGAACTCTCCGATTCGGGTTTTCCCAGATGTGCCAATATGACGTCTCTAATAAAATGGAGCTTTGAGGAACTGCCTGCCTTGGAGTCTTGGGGTGTTACACCCATTGGGGTGGGGGTTCCTCAGGCAGCCTAGACTCATGCCAAACAATAATGCTGTTTTTTTTCTCTTCCTTTCTCACAGTGTCCCTAGAATCCCGTGGGCTTTTGCCATGACCGAAGTATGTGGAGTGATTCTCTGCTACATCTGGTTGCTGGTTCTTCTCCTTCACAGGCACAGGTAGAGCTCTAAAATAGCCTGCTGCTTCAACATGAAAGACTTTATATGGTTTTCTGCTCTCCATCATAATCTCAGAAAAACAGGGAACAGAACCTATTTTACTAGATTACTATTAGAAGCCTTGCTAGGTGGCTCAGTGACTAAGACGCTGAGCTTGTTAATCACAAAGGTTGGCAGTTTGGTGGTTCGAATCCCTAATATAGGTCTCCTGCGTGAGCAGGGGGTTGGACTAGATGACCTCCAAGGTCACTTCCAACTCTGTTACAGTTAACTGTTAAGGGTGATTGCTAACAGTTGTTTGCCACGAAGAAATCATCCAAAGAATGAGCATTTGCAGATGCCTTAAGTGTCCTCACAAAATTGACCTTGTGAGAGTTCAAACATGATGGATTGCTTGTCATGCCGCTCAAATCCAGGTAATCCTTGACTTACAGTTGCAACAGAGCCAACATTTCTGTGGTTAAGGGAGAGCTTTGTAAAGTGAGTTTTGCCCCGTTTTTATGATCTCTCCTTGCCACATTCATTAAGTGAATCACTGCACTTTTTAAGTTAGTAAGATGGTGCTTAAGTGAACCTGGCCTCCCAGTTGACTTTGTTTGTCAACATGACCCCGGGACACTGCAACAGTCATAAATATGAATCAGTTGCCAAGCATCTGAATTTGACGCATCACACGACCACGGGGATGCTGCAACGGTTGTTAAAGTGTGAAAACAGTTGTAAGTTGTTTTTTCAGTGCTGTTATAGCAACAGCACTTAGACTTATATACCAGTTCACAGTGCTTTACATCCCCTTCTAAGGAGTTTACATAGTCAGCCTCTTACCCCCCCAACAATCTGGGTCCTCATTTAGCAACCTAAATGATGGAAGGCTAAGTCAACCTTGAGCCGGTAAGAATTGAACCGACGAACTGTTGGCCGCTGGCAATCAACAGAAGTATTCCGCAGTACCGCATTTTAACCACTGCGCCACCACGGCTTGAACCTCACTAATTGAATTGTTGTAAGTCGAGGACTACCTGTAGAAATTTTATTTTGGTATGAAAGAAACACTGCTTGCCTCTGGCACATTGAGACAGTTGAAATCTTAGTAAAGTTACCATGGGTTTTTCTGCCAGAAGGAGACATTCGTGTCATGGAAGAATCAAATGCAATTGATGTTGTAGACATTCCAAAATGTTGTACTTGGATGGTTAAGAGGGCAAGACATCATTTTTTTTTGGGGGGGGGGGTGTATTGATAGTATGTTTAAGCCCTGTAGTAGATGTCTTAAAGGTGGCACTTACACTAAGAGATTGCATTTCTTGAAGGATTGGATGAAATTCAGATACAGCTCATATTAAATTTCATAAAAATAAAGTTAAATCTAATAGAGATCCACAGTTTTTGGTAACCAAATCTGATTGCAATCAACTGCCTCTTGCTATGTCCATATCCTTGTTCTCTATCTGCCTGTGAGATCAAGGATAATCTCTGCTGTTCTTCTAAATTTGGACCTGGACAATGGTAGAGATTTGTTGCTGGGACCAATCCTGATTGCAAACTTAGTTTGTAGAATCACTGTTTCCTGATTTACATATAATTTGTAGGTTGTGGCTTAACAAATTCAAAAATTTAAGCTAAGTGTGTGTAAAAAAAAGTCCAATAGATTGTCATATTTTTTGTCTCAAGAAACAGGTGAAGTTTCAAAAAATATAATAGCAATAGCATTTCTTAGACTTATATACAGCTTCATAGTGTTTTTACAGCTCCCTCTAAGCAGTTTACAGAGTCAGCCTCTTGCCCCCAACAATCTGGGTTCTCATTTGACCCACCTCGGAAGGATGGAAGGCTGAGTCAACCTTAAGCCTGGTTAGATTTGAACTGCCAAATTGCGGGCAGCCGGCAGACAGCAGAAGCAGCCTGCAGTACTGCATTCTAACTACTGCACCACTATGGCTCATAAGAGGGATTTTTTTCATGTTTGTAAATCACATAAGAGTCCTTAAACCAAATATTTATTTTCATGGGATCCCTTTGCAAGGATAGTTGCAGAGTTCTGAGGGAAGATGCGGCTGCTTTAAAGAGCTGCTAGGCAGGGGCTATGTGAGTGTGCATTTACAATTGCCCTAGCAGCCAATTCAGAGAAATTGTGCACCCAAATCCAAAGGCTTGAATCCAAAGATGCGTTAAGTTAAATATGTTTCTAGAAGAGACTTTTCAGATCCCCGATAACCAGTGGAGGAGGAATTCTGGGAGTTGAAGTCCACAAGTCTTAAAGCTGTCAGGTTTGAAGACCCCTGGGATTTTTTTTTCTAAAGGGTTAGGGGTGCAAGGATCTTGTAACAACAGCTTTAAGACTTGCGTGCTTCAAATGCCAGACTTTCTGAGCCAACATTTTGGTTGCTAAGCAGGAGCGTTGTTAAGTGATACTGATATTATATAACACTTTTAATTAAGTGGGTACCTTGAATAAACATAACTTTGAGTTTCAAATAATACTGATTTCGTTGTTGTCTTAGGTGACATCTGTGAAAAAAATTCAGGTGCTCAGGCATGAATATATGCCGCTCAAACACTATACTTTTCTGCTCACATTGAAAAAAAATTAGAGGTAACATTGGTGGGCTGCTGCTGGTTCGGACCGGTTTGCCTGAACCAGTAGTTCCAAAGACTGCCCACCCACCTACCCTGACACTATCCAGTCCTAGATATCTCACTTTCTGGCTCACTCCCCCCGCCCCGGGAAGCCCAGCTGATTTGATATGTGCACTCACATTTTCGGCAAACCGGTTGTGCAGCCCACCTCTGCCCAATACCCCTACACAGCCACTGCATTCTTCAAAAAGCAGATCTAGAGCGGATCCCTCCAGAACAAGAGATGAGGAAGTCAGGGAGGAAAAATTGTCATTTCTGAAGCTTCGTAATTGTTGAAAGCAACTCTTGTTCCTAGATCTATCCTTTTGCGACGACTATGCAGCCTGATGGGAACTGTGTTCTTGTTACGTTGTGTAACAATGTTTGTGACCTCACTGTCAGTGCCGGGACAACATTTGCAGTGTTCTGGAAAGGTAAGTCAATGAGTCTCCAAGATCTTGGACAAAGACCTTTGAGGTCACTAGCTTAGAATTTTTTGTAGATATATCAGATTCGAGTTAGCCACAGATTCAGTCCTAGTATCTTGAAGAAAGATAACGATGAACTATTACGTTTAATAACATAATAATAACCAGTGGCTCAGTGGCTATGACGCTGAGTTTGTCAATCAGAAAGGTCGTCAGTTTGGCAGTTTGAATCCCTAGCCCCGCATAACAAAGTGAGTTCCTGTTATTTGTCCCAGCTTCTGCCAACCTAGCAGTTCGAAAGCATGTAAAAATGCAAGTAGAAAAATAGGGACCACCTTTGGTGGGAAGGTAACAGGTTTCCATGCGCCTTTGGTGTTTAGTCATGCTGGCCACATGACCTCAGAGACGACTTTGGACAGTGCTGGCTCTTCGGCTTCAAAACGGAGATGAGCACCACCCCCTAGAGTTGGGAACAAGTAGCACATATGTGTGAGGGGAACCTTTACCTTTATTTTGAAGAGAGATAATGATGAACTATTATGTTTAGTGGCACAGAAAGGAAGCTTTTGCGTATTGGCAAAGTATTGTAAAACATCAGAATGATAATTGAAATATTGACAGGTGTATCGTGCCCGTGTAATGTTCATTTGGGGACTTTGAACTCTTTTAAAATGGGACATACCAGTAAAGTATAAAATTCATTTCTGCAAATGAGGAAGGGCAATTGAAATTATGGAAATTATGGAAGTGTCATTGTAGCTTATGCCAATAGTTGAACCAGTGGTGGGTGCCTGCCAGTTTGGACAGGTTCAGCTGAACTGGTAGTGGTTTGGTGGCATGGGTCGCTGGAACCGGCAATGAGCTACGTCTGCCATGCCACTGAACCGGTTCTCCGTAGGCAACACCATCTTGTTCTTTGCTTCTGTGCATGTGCAGAACAATTTTTATTGCACTGTGCAGGTGCACATCAAGCGCATGCGCATAGCACCCACAAACAAACCGGCAGTAGCGCCTGCCAGAACCCACCCCTGACCTGAACCCCAAACACAGGTAGTCCTCGACCTACGACAGCAATTGAGCCCAAAATTTCTGTTGCTATGCAAGACAGCTGTTACGTGAGTTTTGCCCCATTTTATGAACTTCCTTGCCACCATTGGTAAGTGAATCCCTGCAGCTGTTAATTTAATAACACGGATGTAAACTGGTTCTCGCTTCCCGATAGACTTTGCTTGTCAGAAAGTCACTAAAAATGATCACGTCACACACACACACACACACACACACACACACACACACACACACACGCAGAGGGACACTGCAACTGTCATAAATTAGTCAGTTGCCAAGTGTCTGAATTTTGATCAGGGTTGTGGGGAAAAACAGTCATAAGTCATTTTTTTTCAGCGTCATCATAACTTCAAATGGTTACTAAATGAACTGCTGTAAGTCGAGGACTACCTGTACATAAAGTATGGTTTGGCATGATAGAGCGTTCATTCAGGAAGGAAGCCTGCCAATGATTTTTAAGAGGTAAATGCTTGGTTGCGTCTCCTGTGGAAGAGAAGATACCGTATTTACTCCATAGTGGGGGGGGGGGGGTGATGGCCTCCTTTATCTAAAGTCTCACGTGTTCTCAATGTGTTCCTTTTCAATGTTGTGCATGCTTCTAATTCTAGTTATATGGCAATGTGTGGGCAAAACTTCAGCGAGCCTTTGCTATTTGGACTGGATTTGGCATGACGTTAACAGGAGTACACACCTGTGGAGACTATATGTTCAGTGGCCATACTGTTGTCCTGACTATGCTGAACTTTTTTGTTACTGAATGTAAGTAGAGATCTGGGGGGAGGGGGGGAATAGAGAAAAAATATTGTCCATCTAGCTTGTCACAACTTCTGTTCCTCCTTTCTGGTGTGGTGCAACATTGCTTGCTCAGCTGATCACACAGAGACACTAAAAATGTTGCTCAACTTCAACTCCCACCGAGAAATCCTGTTGGACGGAGCTGCTGGGAGTTGTAGCGTGGCAGCTTCTGGAACCCAGCCCTCTTGGTTGCCTAATTGTGACATAAATCTTTTGGTCCATGGGGCAAGGAAAACAAGAGGTTTCCATTGGAGGAACCAGAAAATCCAGGAAGGAACTTTCGTATTTGTGGTTAACCCCCCATTTGGGATGAACGTAATTGGAGAAGAACTATTGATTAGATTAGCTTTGTTGATTAGCCTATAGGCCAGTGTTGGAGAACCTTTTGGCAATGAGTGCCGAAACTGGAGCATGTGTGCGTATCTGCGCACACACATGCTGGAAACCAGAAGAGCAGCCGCCCAGTGCACATGCACAAGCTGTGAAGATGATCTTCCGGTATGTGATGTGTGCATGCACACCGGCCAGCTGGTCGTCTGGTTTCTGGTGCACATGAGTGCATGAAGACTAGCTGGCCAGTGCGCATGTGCATGCCAGAAATCGGAAGATCATTTTCCCGGCCCACACATGCACACCGGGGCAGCTGCTCTTCCGGTGCTCCCGCACGGAAGAACAACGGGCAACAGCTCGCGTGCCTGGAGAGAAGGCTCTGTGTGCCACTTCCAGCAAGAATGCCATAGGTTCACCATCACAACTATAGGCCATATCAAAATGTTCAAACATGCATTACCAATAAAATCCTATAAAAACAATTTAAAATAAGAATAGGGTAAAATACAACAATTATGGATAAAATGCAATTTAATACACAATTACAACATAAAATTATATTTCTGTATCATCCCTACAATCTACCCCATCAGGCCCACATATGCTGATGTCAGTCGGTAAATGTCTTTTTCAAATTCTGGCCACACATGAAGTGTGTTGTTTTAATATGGGCCTCCCTCTGGGCCAGAACTATTGAATGCTGCCAGGGTAAAATTAATGATTGTTTTTTTTTTAAAATATCAGATTTTTTAATTTAAATCAGATGTTTAAAATTTAAATCAGATTTTTTAAATCAAATTTATTTTAATAAAATTCTTTTGGAGTAAAAATCTATCTAAAGATATGAGGCTATATATTCTGCAATATTTACATTTTTGCTAAACCCAAGCTCTACAAGCTGAGAGAACATTCACTGCATTGATGCATTCACACAATTTCCCATAACCATGAGATAAATGATAAAACAAAATTCAGGAATATTCCTTCATCCCCTTGTTTTGCAAATCTATGTAGACTGCAAACTATATGATGGTTTGAAGAGAAATGCATCTGTACCACCAGACTCTACGTGTGAGGAGGAAGGGCAAGCAGTAAAAATGAAAGTGAAACCACCTAAGCAGCTTATAAATATAATATTAAAGAGCACCTATCATTTCAGATCCATCATGGCAGCGCCTGTTAAGAGGACATCTACTCACCTGCTGCCTGCCACCTGCCACATCCCTCACCTTGTGTGTCACTGCTGCATCACCACCCATCCCATTAAAGTGAATGGGATGGTCGGTGAGTCAACAGCGGGTCAGAGGAGGAGCTGCTGCAGGATAGAGATGACAGTTGCTCTTTAAAAACTATGATTTAAATCGAGTTGATTTAAATCAAGCCTTTCTACCAGTGATTTAAATCATGATTGAAATGCTGCATGTTCCTGTAATGTGTGTCATTGTGTTTTAGATTTAATTATAATTTTGAAACATTTTAGTGACCCCAGCATTCCTGATCTGCATACTAATTCGGTGTTTAACCAGTCCCTTGCTTATAAGACATTAATACACAAATCATGAAAAAGGAGTTAGGCCTGTGTAGAGCTAACTATTTTGATGTTTTTGAAATTAAATTATAAACTACAGGCAAGCAGATTTTCAGTCCTCAGACTTAACAGTCTAAAGGGCAAAATGAGAGAATGGAAGATAAATATAGTGCAGAACTAGTTATTTTCAGGAGACAAATTGTTACAAGGCCAGAGTCCATGACCGTTGGGCAGCATATTATTATTATTAGGCATTTCAAACCACTGGGATCTCTGTTGCTCTTCCCCTTGCTGTTATTTCTGCTAAGATAAGTTCCAGTAATTTAAAATATATATATACACGCCATATTTTTCAGAGTATAAGATGCACCAGAATATAAGACGCACCAAGATTTTGAAGTGATAAATTTTTTTAAAAGAATGTTTTTGCTCTCTGCAGACCTCCCAAGCCCTCTGCATGCCTCATTTTTGGTGAAAAACATGGCATGCAGAGAGTTTGAGAGGCCTGCAAAGTGCTCCTGGGGGCTGGGGAGAGCAAAAACAAGCAAAAAACGACCCATTTCTCATGAAACCCGGCCCTTTTTGCCAAAAAAGGGCATGTATAGCCTTTAGGAAGCTTGTAGAATGCTGCTGGGTGGGGAGCAAAAACGATAAAAAAAATCACCAGTTTTGCCCTCCCCAGCCCCCAGGAGCACTTTGCAGGCTTCCCAAACCCTCTGCATCTCCATTTTTGTGAATGGGCTGGGGTTTCGGGAGACCAAAAATACTATATTCAGTGTATAAGACGCACCTAGATTTTCACTCTCTTTTTTTGGAGGAAAGGTGCATCTTATATCCGAAAAATACACTAATCTTTTATGACAGAAGAGTTTCTGGTACTTGCCCCAAGCCTCCCTGCTTGCTTTTAGTTCACTGTCTTGTCCAGAACATGTCTAGAACCCAATTTATGAAAAGTTCCCAAGTTACAGGTGGTTGACTACTGTGTTCCTTTCAGATACCCCAAGAAGCTGGAACTTTTTGCATACGTTGTCTTGGGTGCTGAATCTGTTTGGGATCTTCTTCATTTTGGCTGCTCACGAACACTACTCCATCGATGTCTTCATTGCCTTTTACATCACTACAAGACTCTTCCTGTACTATCACACACTGGCAAATACAAGAGCCTATCAACAAAGCCGGAGAGCCAGAATCTGGTTTCCCATGTTCTCCTTTTTTGAATGCAATGTCAACGGTACAGTCCCAAATGAATATTGCTGGCCCTTTTCAAAGCCAACCCTATTGAAAAGGTTAATCGGCTAAAGAACATCCAGCTTAATTCACATCTGTATGAAGCACTTACAATTAAACCTCCTTCAAGAAACGCTGGGCAGGAAGGGTTGTTTTCACCCATAGCCTCTCCTCTGGCCTTGTTCATCCTCTCCTGGCTTACAAGGTTCAGAGGAGACATATTTTTCTTTAAAACATCAACAATGTTCAGGCAAAGTTGTTAAGCTATAACAAAGTTCTGCATGGATGTGGTGAGGTGAAACGGCCGGTTCAGCAAAACTTACAGCTTTCTTGTGGGGAGGATCTTAAATTGATCTTGGCTGCAGGAATAACTTCAGATCCAGGTACTACCTGAGCATGCTCTGGGGTCTGTTTGCACATCATGGATAACCATAAGTAGTTTTGAGTATTGAGTTTCTGGTTTGCACCCTCTAGATGGCCTTTGACTTCGGTGTGGATTCTGCTCATGACTTATTAAAGCCATTTTGAATGGTAGGCACATGGTTCGAAGGCAAGATTTACAGTCTGGATGGAAATAATAGTAGCAATTTTAAAAGCCGCGTAACAACCTGCAGTTGAACAGTATGTTTCAACATGAAAAATGGCAAGCGAGTGAGCAATGGAACTGTCTTGCTCAGATTGCTTGTGGAAAGCAATAATGCGTGCAGGTAGGGCTCTGGTAGAGTGCATTCGTGCTGAACTATGTAATGCTTAAATGTGATGTGCAAGCACGTACATCGTATCTCGGACAGATACTAATACTGACAAAAAGGTCACAACCGTTCAGTAATTGGCTCTCAATATTTATTTTAGCAAATAAAAAAGTTGGGGAACATTCACCCAGGGACATAAGTTTTCCAAAGCCTTAAAAGTATGAAAAATATATACGCTGTATTAATCAAAAGGGGCAAACTTAGCATTTCTGGTGAACGATGCTAAAACTCTGAACAGGCTTGACTGACTTAAGATAAACAAATTAATGTCCTCCGGAGGTCCTGAGTGTTTACATTTCATCAAACTGGTAAGAAATATATGAAAAATGAGGTGGGTTGAGATTTTGTGCCACAACTCTTTCAAAAGTGCAGTATTAAAACACTTATTTAAATCCATGCATGCTTTTTACACATTGATGTTAGGGGAATAGTAATCCTGTTAAATTGGGAGGCGAGTAATAAGATCACGTCGAATAAAGGCAGGAAGTTTTGCTTGAGGGACATGGGTGATGCACCAAACTCTGGTTTTGGATAGAAGCCCATTTCCCTTCCCTTCACTAATAGCCTTCAAAAATACGCGACACTGAAGAAGTTCAAATTTAATCAGCTACTTAAGAAACTTTTGAAATGCTTCTTGGTTAGAGGTTAAGCAATGGAAGTTTGGTGGTTTCAGTCACTGACACTTTTTGATGAATGGACCAATGGCCGAAAGTAAGAAAACAAGCGAAACACTTCGCACTTGGGGCTCCTGGAAAACCTCCTTATTTTTCTCTCTCTCTGATGCCTACCTTTCAGAAAACTTATTCAGATCTGTTCTTGATCTTTTAAACTGTCCACTCAGTTTAAAGCTGAGCGTCCCAATGGCCTAAAAATTGTGTATTAAAAGAAGACTATTTTAAACCTGGAATGCAAGGTTTGGTCATTCCCATTGTGCAAATTAGTATGTCACTGTTCGAAGTTGTCCGCAGCTGGATGTGCATGTGGATGATTTATAATCCATTTCTAATTTAGATTTTTAAACTTGACAGTTTTGAAAGTTGTGGTCAAGTCAGTTATATAGTCTTAGTAACTTCATAGGGGGCAGTGAGTTTCACTGACCCGAAATAGTCTGTCTGTCCTTTGGCTTGAATACTTTTCACTAACCAACACTGAATTTTCTGGTGGAACTCCGATGAGACAACATAGCCCAGTTGCAACCTTTTTGCAGTGCTTTCTTCTGATAGCTAAATTCCAGTCTCACACACGGAGAACTGTTTCTAGAGCTGTGAATTGGCAGGTTAGAGACCGTGAATGCATTCTTTATTTTTTGTGCTCTGTGCTGAAAAGAGATGAATACTGGTAGGTGTAAAAATACAGGGCTTCACTTCGAATTTCAAGAAATCTTACCAAAAAATATACTGAAATAATGTTAAGAGCACATAAAGTATTATTAATCTCTACCTTAAAAAGTATTTTCACCCTAGAACATTGTAAATATTTCTAGCAATATTTAATATTGCCCCACTAATACAGTATTCACATCTACTTTGGTGTCATTTCAAGGTGAAGTGAAACCAAATCCTTGAAGAGTATAGATTGCCTTCTTTCCCACAAATTCCAGAATGTTCCAGAGAAGGCGTTGAAACCAAATTCTTTTTCTAAAATGATTTTCACGCACACTGGTCTTTCATTTGCATAAGTCCATTGCATAAAGGAATTAGGCAGGGAGATCATCTCCCAAAATATTGAAATGTAACATGAGGTGATTTTTTTAAAAAAAAATCGAAATGCAGAAGCTGTTGAGGTGGCAAGTTTTTACGGTTGCAGCCACGGTGTGTGTGTGTGTGTGTAATAAAATGCACAGTTTGTTGCATTTTGAATGCAACAATATTCTACCTCTGGTTTGGCCTAGCCGGAAAAATTAAAATTATTTTCCTTCGCCACGTTCACAGCAACGCGCTTTCAGTGTTTACCCAAATCTTTCCTCAATAGCAAACGTACAAATTAGTCTTCTTCGAAGCAGACATTTTGTTGGCTGTTTAAAACAAACCTCAGTAAAATGCAACCGGGAATGCCAGATAGAAGCAGCCAGTCCCTAAGTTTACAGATGCCTTTGTTAATGGAGCAAGGCTTTATCCATTAAAAGAATCATCAAGTTTACAGGCCCAAATCCTCAGTATTATATGGCTGGTGCACCTGGAAATGAGGCAACAGAAGCGGTGATATGGGAACAAACATACAGGAGCACAAATGAGTAGCCCTCTGTAGAAGTAGCTTTGATGACTTCTGTAGCTGTGCCATTCCAATCTTCAGCAACGGCTTCCTTGATGGGACACTTCCCCTATCGAGAGAAAACCATATAGAGCAGGGGTCTCCAACCTTGGCAACTTTAAGATTTGTGGACTTCAACTCCCAGAATTCCTTTCCCCAGGTTGCTGGCTGATGAATTCTGGAAGTTGAAGTCCACAAGTCTTAAAGTTGCCAAGGTTGGAGACCCCTGGTACAGAGAATTTGGCCTCTTGAAGTCTTAACTAATTTGTTGCTCCTAACCTGACCAATGGGCAACTTTGAAATAACTTTTCATTTTCATTATAATTGTATTTGCACTTATTAAAAAAAATAGCCGTTCTATGAATTTGTAGCATATGATAGTCTGGATCACCTCATCTAAAAATTAATCCCACCTTGGTTCATTTTGAGACTGTGTTTTTTTAAACTTATTTCCTCACATTGTTCTAAACTCTGAGACGTTTACACTGTGGATTTCTCCTGTTTAAACCGTCGGATGTGATGGTTAACTTTTAACTTAAGAGGAGCAATATTGACGACGTTACTGTTGGTTTTTTTCTTTTTTAATTTTCCAAGCAGGATTTTCTTTATTTGCCTTTTGTTCATACTTAAGAGTAGAAAAGTAGTAAGATAAGACTGACAATTTCAAAATCTGGCACGTGTCATTTTGTAAATCGGGAGTACCTCATGTACTTTAAAATCAGGGGTCTCCAACCTTGGCCACTTTAAGACTTGTGGACTTCAACTCCCAGAATTCCTCAGCTGAGGAATTCTGGGAGTTGAAGTCCACAAGTCTTAAAAGTGGCCAAGGTTGGAGACCCCTGATTTAAATGATTACAGTGGGCAGTATCTTTGTATTAATCTAAGGCCCTGGTTGAGTAGTTAAAGTTTTCCTGCTGTTCTCTCCATCCATTATTTAGCTGGGTCAGAACTGTCGTAGGTTCCACTATTGTCCCAGCACTTGACAGATACTTAATTAAATGAATATTTGCATACTCCCATTATGCAGTCACCAGTTTCTGTGAATTTCAGAGTATCTGTGTAGTCATTCTGGGATTCCCTTTCTTTCCACTTCCTAAGAGTAACTTAAGTAATGGTGGACGTCTGCCCTCATTGCCCACCAAAGCAAAGAGTATCTATGACCACAAAAGCTGGCCGCCATGTGTTGAATTGAGCAGGGGGTGTCCTGCTATGAGTTATGAGGAAGAAAATGGCAATGTTAACCTACAAACATGTATTTCTCAGGAGGAACTTTGCAAGGTATCTTGGCCGTACTCTCTGATTTGATTCCAAGTCCAACACAGGGACATCACTTGACCATCTGAAACCAAGTATTTACACACCAAAATATGTCACTGCTATCGTGGTGGAGGGCTCTCTTTCAGTCTCAAGTGGCCTCACTTGGCTTGAGGTTGTCCGACTATAAAACAAGGAACTGCACACTTCTGCAGCTCTGTTTCCTTAGTTAGATGCTAAACGCAGCTACTGTTTTGTTGAACAAAACCAAAGCGAGGGAATAGTAACCGGGGCTAAAGTTGTTGACTTTGATTTATGGCCCAGACATTTTGATTTTTCCCCGCCTCTCCCTAAAACATGGTAATGTTTGAAGACTTGAATATTCCTTTTACGTAACGGTTTGAAGCACAGATGTTATGCAAGTAAAGATGGGATTAGTTCGAACATGAACATGGATTTAATTTATATTGTTTTGTATGTCTTGTGTTAAAACTATTGAAGCATTCAATAAAATCTGAAGGTTGACTAAACGATGCATTTTCATCTCATCACTGTCTAATAAAAGCAAAAAAAGTCTCGCTTCGTTCATCTTTCTTCTATTAGTCGACTTCACAGGCTCTAGAATAGCTCTTTCCAAGCCCACCACAAGAGAACAGGGTGAACGCTGCGAATATTTTGCTGCCTCCCTCCATGTCATCAGACCAAAAAATCCAAAGCACAATTCAGACTGCTGGAGTTGAGAGATTCTGCTGTATCGGAATAATAAAATCGTCCCAACGCTTTCTCCTTAAGAACCAGGGGTACCATCTGGTCTCTGAAAAGCTACATCAACAATGACACCCCGGTGCAGGAATACCATTAGCAGCAAAACTGCAGTAACTTCAAGCATGCAACAGCATTGGGATATTGTGCGAGGATAAACAAGACTAAATGTCAGGCCCAGAGACGAGACGGCTAGATCCAACCGAATCTAATCTTTTAATTGCTTACAGCTATTGGACAGAATCTTGCCAAATGAAAGCTATAACCCTCTTAAAGGACTAGATGTATCCCAAGAGATTCTATGGCAGGGATGTCAAACTCAATTTCACTGAGGGTCACATTAGGGTTGTGTTTGACCTCCGGGAGCCAGGGTGGGTATGGCCAGGGTGGACATGGATACAACATCACTCGTGTCGGGGGCACTTCTGGTGGCCTGAGAGCTTCACCAGCTACAATGGTCTTCTACCACCCTCTGCCAGGAAAAAATGAGCTCGGGAGGGCTGGGAATGGCCCTCCCGAACTCCGTTTTTGCTGGCAGAGGCACCATGGGCTGGTCCTTCACTGTTTCTAGGTTGGCCCTGCTGGTCAGATCTAAGTGCCCTATGGGCCGCATCCAGGCCACGCGCCTTTGTTACCCCTGTTCTAGGGGGTGGTCACCTGAAACTTCTTCCTATCTTCTCCCATCCAGCTCAGGACTGAGCAGTATCTTAATCCGGGCCTCCAACTGGGAGAGTTGTGGGTTGCCAAGTGTCCCCCACTCTGCTCTTGCACAGCCCATCACATCAAGTTCACATTTCATGGTTTGCAACATACAAAAGTGGTTCCCAGAACCAGGCCTGCTGTGGATCCTGTCATCAAGGAATCTCCAACTATTGGGATCCAGGAGGAGAGCCTTCAACATGGAACTTGTCCAACCCCTGTTTGAAATGTGCGTGTGTGGGAGGGGGCATTCCACTGGCCATTCTCCATGATCTTGGTTTATCGATGCTGTAATAAGTCTTTGGTGAAGTGGAGGAGCTTCATCACTGGAGGCTTTCAGGAAGAGACTGGACTGCCATCTGTCAGAAATGATTTAGGATCTCCTGCTTGGATAGGAGGCTTGGACTAGATGACCTACAAGGTCCCTTCCAAATCTGTTAATCTGTTTAATCTCTGTGTTACTCCTGCCCTGTGGAATATCCTTCCCCACCACCAGCACATCACTGGAAATAGTTGCTGGCCTAATTACCTGACCCCCATCTCCCCTTTGTGTTTCCTGTTCCCCCTCCACCCACCTTTTCAATTCCACTTCCATTATTTATTGTTTATTCCTTTGCTATTGCTATGTTTACATTTCTTAAATAATTCCCCCCACTGTTTTAGTGTTGTAAGCCATCCATAGTAGCCCCACAGGGAGATGGGTGGCAAATAAAGTTAACAAGTAATAAACAAATTGAAGGCGAGACTTCCTGAATTGTTTTGGTAATCCTCAACGTATGACTGCAACAGAACCCAAAATTTCTGTTGCTAAGTGAGACATTAAGTTTTTCCCTGTCTTGCCACAGTTCTTAAGCGAATCACTGCAGTTGTTAAGTTAGCAATACTGTTGTTAAGCAAATCTGGATTCCTCATTGACTTTGCTTGTGAGAAGGTCGCAAAAGGAGATCTCGTAACCCGAGACACTGCAACCATCATAAATACGAACCAGTAGCCAAGTGTCTGAATTTTTATTATAAAGTTTTTTATTAGATAAACATTAAAAACATTGGATATAGTGCAACATTTCTGGCATAAACATTTCCATATAGTAATTAGATCTTATAACAGTTACATTTTGCGTATATCCATTACAAAGGTGTGTGTAGTCAGTCAGATTATCTATCCATTGTTCCTTTCTTTTATATAATTACTAATCATACAAATAAATATCCAATTTCTACACACCACACATTCTTAATACCCTAATTTCCAATTCTTAATTTGTCTGTGTTTTTCTGTCCCGGCCTTTTCCCCTCATTTCTAACCATCGGTACCATTTGTCCCAGATTTCGTGATATTCCGTCTCACTCTTGTCTTTGAGCTCTTGTCAGTCTGTCCATCTCTGCCCACGTCAGTATCTTATTTATTATTTCTTGTTCCAAGGGAGTCTCCTTATTTCTCCATTTCTGCAAAAACCAGTCTTGCCGCCGTTAAAATATGAAGCATTAAATATAGTCCACCTTTGCCATGTTTTTCTTTTGTAATCCCTAGTAGAAATAATTCTGGCCTCAACTCCACCCTTTGATTTAGCATCTCTTCCAATTACTTTCTTATCTGGTGCCAAAAAGCCCTAGATTTCGTGCACTCCCGCCACATATGGTAGAAGGTCCCAAGTGTTCGAATTTTTTTTTTTTGTTATTATCATTTTTTATTCTATTTTTTTTTCAAAAGTTTTATTTTCTTTTAAAACAAACATTTCATCATTCCTCAATCAGTGAGACATCGGAGTACAATTTTTTTGTGTGTCAAAATAGTTCTAGTTTACCACCAAATTCTTGTCTAGCCTAATATATACCCCTCCCTCCCCCCTCCCCCCCAACCCCCCTCCTCCTTCCCCCCCACCGACTTCCCAGAACCCGTACACAGTATGGATTTTTAACAAACACAGTCTAAAATCTATTGAGAAAAAAGAAATAAAGAGATTAATGACATCTCTACATTGATCTTAGCTTCTTCTTGCTGAGCTAACTTTAAACAATTTAAATCATTTTTGATCTTAAGCATAGGCTAACTGGAATTTCTTGGTCCCGTATTTATTTTGTATATAGTCAATCCATTTTTTCCAGTCTCGTTTATATCTCTCATTTGAGTGATCTTTAAGATATGCCAAGTGTTTGAATTTTGATTACATAACCTTGGGGGATGCTACAACAGTCATAAATGTAAACAAAAACCAGTTTGAACAGTCACTAAATGAACTGTTGTAAGTTAAGGACTACCTGTCCATCTAGTGGTGTAATATCTTTCACAGCCCCAAAGTAGTTTGCTACTGCTTGCTTTCTCTCCTTTACCGTCTTTTAATTTTTCACCAACTGCTTATCCAGCTCTGAATCAACTTTATACCCTTTTGGAGATCAGATGCCTGCTGCCCTCTGCTGATGAATTTGCTTAATTAAGCTTTCCGTCATTCTAAAAAAAAAGTACTTGTCTTTTAATCATGCATTTGGACATCAACAGATTCATTCCTTAATCCCATAATTGTCTCTGAATGCTAGTTTGAACTTGTTCAGTAACCGCTGCACTCTATTTGCTTTGGTGGCCAGAAATCATAAGAGATGACTCTATTAAATGAGGATGTATATGATATTAAATTACTTCCTAGACACTTAAGCCTCTAATAAGTAACATCACATCAAGACCACGCTGTTTAAACGTAGCCACGATACTAACTGGATTTAGATTGTCAAACAAAGATCCTATCTGCGATCTACTTGCAGCTAAGAAATCCACATAAGGTACAAAATGAACAAGGTCAAAAGGAGGTTTGGTATTTTGGGGATATTAATTAAAACCAGTTGAGCAATGCAATCTGTTTTGACTGCCTTAGTAATCTCACCGTTCTCCAAATTTAAGCTTGCTTCGGTGAGCAGTTGCGTTACACTGATTTTCTCTTTGGAGCAAAATTAAAGGGTATATCAGGGATGTCAGACTCGATCTCATTGAGGGCCACATCAGGGTTGTGTTTGACCTCGAGGAGGGCAGGGTGGAGGGGCCAGTGTGGGCATGACCAGCTCGATGTCACTCCTTCGGGGGCACCTACAGTGGCCCAAGTGCTCTGCCAGTGAAAACGGGCTCCCGAGCTCCGTTTTCAGCTGCCACGGCCTTCCGGCAACCCTCTGCTGGTGAAAATGGAGCTCAGGTGGGCCGCAAGCAGGTGTCCCAAGCTCCGTTTTCACCTGCAGAGGAATGCCAGAGGCCATGGCAGCCAAAAACAGAGCTCAGGAGCCAGTTTTGCTGGCAGAAGCATCGCAGGCCACCCCTTCACTGTTTCCAGGGGGTCCCACTGGCCAGATCTAAGTACCCCATGGGCGAGCTTTGGCTCTGGCTCCCGGGCCTTGAGTTTGACACCCTTGGTGTATATAGAGAGGATTAGCCCACAGGGGTTATTCTCACCATTCTCTTAGATTTTGGGTGAAATTTAAGAACTATTGGCCATAAATTTATTAATATATAAATAGGGGTATTTCTCCTTGGACTTATTGTCTCAGTAAGACAATATATGCACACACTGGAGTGGCTTAGAAAGAAACAGGTTCAGCTGAATTGTTCAGGCTTTATTTTTTCATTTTTTCCCCAGTAGGAATTCAAAGACATTGTGGCTTGCTTCAATTGTTTCGGTTTCTACCCCACCCTTTGTTTCTCTGCATGACTTCACTGCCTTTTCTATCCTAAGGCACTTAAGAAGAAGCTTCCTGTTATCCAGTCTAAGCTATTATTAGGTTACCAAGCCATGGTTTGTTAAGGCCAGAATGACTGGGTTCACTCAGAAGTGCTAATATCTTTACTCCATCTCCTCCTTCTTCTCCTCTTCCTCCTCTCCTTTTCCTTCCTTCTCTTCCTCCTCCTCTCTTTCTCCTCCTCTCCTTCCTCTCCTTCTCCTTTCCTTCCTCCTCCATCTCCTCCTCTTCTTCTCCTTTCTGTTCTTCCTTCTCCTCCCTTTCTCCTTTTCCTCCTCCATCTCCTCTTCCTCCTCTCCTTCTTTCCCATCCTGCTCTTTCTCCTCCTCACTTCCTCCTCCTCCTCTTTCTCCTTCTCCTTCCTCTCCTTCTCCTTCCCCTCCTCCTCCATCTCCTCCTCTTCTCCTCCTCCTCCCCTCCTCCTTCCTCTCCCCTTCCTCTTTCTCTCCTCCTCCTCTTCCTCCTAAATCTCCTCCTCCTCCATCTCCTCCTCCTCCTGTCTTTCTCCTTCTCCTCATCCTTCCTCCCCCTCCTCTTCTTTCTCCTTCTCTTTCTTCCTGTCCTTGGATTCCTTGGAATCCAAGTGAGTGGAAGAGGTGATGGAAATCCTGACCCAGAGCCTGGATTACTGTCAACGTGCACCCACTCCACCAAGCCAAGTGAAGAAGTTGAGAAGCTAACAGATTCTGAGGTCATATCAACTTAGCTCCCCATCCCCTTGCAACATGGAGTTCCCCTGGACTTCTGCTGGAGGTACGGGAATCCAGGTGGGCCTATGTCCAGCTTTGGCTACTTTTGTGACCTCTCCTAAAATAGGATGCTCTGAAGACTATGCCCTCATGCCTCATCCTTAGATTACTGCATTTTGCTCTACATGGGGCTGCTCTTGAACACCTGGGAACTCTTTTAACTGGTACAAACTGTAGCTATCTTTGACTTTACTGGTATTTTCATACACCAGCGCTCTTATAGAAATTGCACTAGTTATCAGGTTGTTTCCAAGTTCAAAGTGTTGTTTCTTATCTATAAAGCTGTACTGGACTTGCACACGGCGCGTGCATGCATCATACTTTCCTGTGACGTTTCCGCAAGCCTCCGCGACGCTCCAGCTGCTCAGCAGAGTATCACGCAGGCACCATACGCATCATGCACGTGCACGGAAGCGCCATAGGCTTAAAGGACAGATAAGGAGCTCGGGTGGGGTGGGCCCTCTGGAGCACTGTACCGGAATGGTACCCGGTGCTCCGGACAAGCTCCGATATGCCCATACCGGGGCGTACCTCCTGCAACCCACCACTGAAATATATATTTTCATTCAGTGTGTGAACAGTGTGGCACCTGGGTATCATACATTCTAATACAAATAAAACTAATAAAAATAATCATAATTATTACATTCAGTCAACATATGTATCTCTAATAATAATACACATTTATATTAGGTTATAGTCCATCATTATTCAATTATTCCATGTTATATCTTTTTATTACTTTTATTATTATAAAGTGCATACACTAATATTCCCCCTTATTTCTATCAATTATTCTAGCTTTTAATCATGTCACACTTTATTAAAAAAAACTTTTCTCTCTATCCTATCTAAGTTCTAATCATGTCACCCACCTAAAAGAAAAGAGAGAGAGAGTTAAAAGGAAAAGCAAATCAGAATAACAAAAAGAAGGATGATCCATCCATCATCTGTTGCCCGCTTTGATATTTTAATTGCTACGCTTTAAAAGAAAGAGAAAAGGAAAAGCAAATCAGAACAATAAAAAAAGAAAAATCATCTATCCATCATCTCTTGCCCGCTTCAATACTTTAATTGCTATGCTTTTTCTATTGACTTGCCTCCCCTGTTCCTCTCTTAAATCTTTATCTTATAGGGGGTATCTGTTGATGACCCTTCCTATTAGTAGATATAACAGGGGTGAATGTGGAGACAGGCACTCTTGGGGCTCACTCCCCAAGGCAAGGAAGGCCCCCACTGTTTCAACCTTCTGGTTTTTAAACTTGTTACTATATATTGTTTTGATTTTTTTATATCATCTAGATCTTCTGAGACAGTTCATAAGCCAAGCAATTAAATAATCAGCTAAGATTAAAATAACTTGAATTGTAGCTTATTGTAATGTCTATAGGTTCTCCTTGATGTTTCACCCCACAATCAAACAACCCAAAAGTACGTAGTAATAATGATAATCCTAAAGCAAAAGTTATAAATGTATAAAACCAAGTCTTGTCTTGATTAAATTCAAGTGAGTAAATGTGCTTACTCTGAAGTAAATCCTCTGGCAGCCAACTGGTTTTATTTCCAAAAAGGGAGTTTATTTGGTTTAGGTACTGTCCAAATCCTAAGTGATTCTGGATTGGGCAAATATAACTCTGGTTATATTGCCTTAGAGTTAGGATTACAGCTTCTTTCTATAATTTCAGGGAATAGAAATATATATTCTATATGTTCCTGCCACTGATTTGTAAATTGCAGGAGGTGGTGGGGGCTCTTTAACCTTTAGTCCACTAATAGCAGCCTCTTAAATCCCCCTTTAAGTCAGAGCGTTTAAAGAATTTGTCCTTCATTAGATAGAAGCAGCAGAAGAGCCTTTGACCTGCAAACTGTTGTCTATTGTTTTAGTAAAAAGGAGTGGACTTCTAGCTTGTCAGCTGAGGCTTAAAAAAAGGTGTAAACTCCTCTGGTGCTTATGGAGCCAAACATGGAAACAGAGGTAGAAAAGAAGAAGAAAAAGAAGAAAAAGAAAGGACATAAACGCTCACACAAAAACAAATATATATGTGAGTATCATTTCTTTTTAACAACAGAGAATACTTCCTTCTGATCTTTACTTTGTGGGGTCGGTTTGAGAGGGAGTTGCTAAAACATTGCTATCGATGTTTGTTAGACTATGAAGATTCACTCTACATTCTTCTCCACCTGGTATGAACTGTTGTAGAAAATCAAACGTGGGTTTTCATAGGTCGCACCCAAAAGCTTTAGTCTTCCTTTTCAAAGGGACATCAGAAGAGGCTGATTGTCTTCTTTAATGGGTTGTTATTCACTAAAATCCCTTTCCCAATGTATCTTAGAATTTGCTTATGAACAATCCTCAGTAGGGTTTTTATAAGAGTCTAATTAGATTTCTGTAGATCTGAGAACACTTTTATGCACAGAGGAATGGGGAAAATAAACTGCATAAGAAAGGCTGCTATCCTGAAGCCACCATTCTTAAATCTGAGTGACTCAGCAAATGTCATTACTATATACATATAAGTAAGATGTACCCGTTTTCCCCCAAAATAAGACTTGAGTCTTCTATTAATTTTTGCTCCAAAGGAACCCATTTGGGCTTATTTTCCAGTTAGGTTTTATTTTTGGGGAAATATGGTACTAAATGTGTTTGGCTGGCTGATGATCTTAGCTGGGGTTCTTATTGGGATAGAGATTATATTACAAGCATTCTGAAAAAATCATAAGGTAAAAGTTCCCCTCATGCATATGTGCTAGTTGTTCCTGACTCTAGGGGGTGGTGCTCATCTCCGTTTCAAAGCCGAAAAGCCAGCGCTGTCTTTAGATGTCTCTGTGGTCATGTGGCCGGCATGACTAAATGCCGAAGGCGCACAGAATGTTGTTACCTTCCCATCAAACATGGGTCCTATTTGTCTACTTGCATTTTTACCTGCTTTTGAACTTCCAGGTTGGCAGAAGCTGGGACAAGTAATGGTAGCTCACTCCATTATGCGGCGCTAGGGATTTGAACCGCCGAACTCCCGACCTTTCTGATTGACAAGCTCAGTATCTTAGCCACTGAGCCACTGTGTCCCTGAAAAAAATCATACTAGGGCTTATTTTCTGGTTAGGTCTTATTTTTGGGGAAATGGGCTAGATATATACCCAGGCTTTAAATGATTTTTGGTTGAGAGTCGCTGTAATTTAAATTCTAAAAATTAATCAAGGTTAAGTGATAGAATGGTCATCATAAAACCAGAGTGTTTTAACTGTAGGCGATTAACCTGGCTCGTTCATTAGTAAGGTAGGCAAATAAGCAACTAGGATGATTAAGGGCCTGGAGACTAAAACATATGAAGAAGGGTTGCAGGATTTGGGTGTGGCTAGTCTAGGGAAAAGAAGGGCTATGGGGGACACAATAGCAGTATTTCAGCATTTGAGGGCTGCCACAAAGAAGTGAGGGACAACTTTCTTACCAAAACACCAGAAGGCAAAGAAGCAACGGATGGAAACTCATCAAGGAGAGAAGCAACCTGGAACTAAGGAGAAACTTCCTGACAGGGAGGACAATTAACCAGTGGAACGAATTGCCGTCAGACATTTTGGGTGCTCCATCATTGGAGATTTTTAAGAAAAGACTAGACAGCCATTTGTCTGAAATGGTATAGGGCTGTGATGGCGAACTAATGGCACATGTGCCAGAGGTGGCACACAGAGCCCTCTCTGTGGGCATGTGTACTGTCACCAGTTGCTCCTCTGGTTTCTGGCGTGCACGGTCTTCATGGGCACCAGACTGCCTGAAAATGGCCCGGAAAATGGACAAAAAAACAGGCCATTTTTCCGCTCGTTTTCTGGGCATTTCTGTGCCATTTTCCGTGCCGTTTTTAGGCTGTTTTCCAGTCCAATTTTGGCCTACAAATGGCCTGAAAACGATCCAAAAAAACAGCCAAAAATCAGGCATGCATGTGCTGGCCAGCTGGTGTTCAGGTTTCCAGTGCTCCACAGCACACAAAGACCAACTGGCCAGCGTGCATGCTGGAAATCCAAAAAGAAGCTGGCTGGCGCACACATGCTCACCGATCAGCTGGTTTTCAGGTTTCCGGCGCTGTGGTCTACATGCACACACATTCCAGTTTGGGCACTCAGTGACAAAAAGATTCGCCATCACTGGTATAAGGTCGTCTGCTTGAGCAGAGGGCTGGATTAGAAGACCTCCAGCATTTATTCTGATTGATAACTATCCAAATTCACCTTTCCCCATAATCATCATCTCATTTTCCATTGTTCTCCTTTTCTCATTTTTATACATGATCTGTTCTTTGATGTGTATATACACGGAATCTTTTCCATATGTTCTAACCTGGTTAAAATCTATCCATCCTGCCAAGATACAGTAGTTCAAATATGGTAGCCAAGATACAACAGTAATTTAAATAACACATGATTTAACACATGAAGGGAACACAAGTTGTTTCCTTCCAACCCAGCTAACAGTTCTACCACCTAACAGGAAAAGGTGTTCCACGATAGATTGACTTGCAATTAGTCTTTGAATCAGAATAGAGCTGGAAGAAACCTTGGAGATCTTCTAGTCCAATCCCCTGCTCAAGCAGGAGACCCTATACTATTTCAGACACTGTCCAGTGTCTTTTTAAAAACCTCCAGTGATGAAGCACCCATAACTTCTAAAGGCAACCCATTCCACTGGTTAATTGTTCTCCATTAGGAACTTTCTCCTTAATTCCTGGTTGCTACTCTCCTTGATTAGTTTCCATCCATTATTTCTTGCCTTGCTTCAGGTGCTTTGGAAAATAGGTTGACCTCCTCTTCTTTGTGGCACTCCCTCAAATACTGTCACCCCTGGTGCTTCTTTTGTCTAGACTGCCATACTCAGTTCCTGCAACCGTTCTTCGTATGTTTTAGTCTCCAGAACTTTAATCATTCTCATTGCTTTTCTTTGGACTTTTTTCCAAAGACTTCGATGTCAGGGTTCCAAATAACATCCAAAATTAAAACAAAGTATTGCTCAAAGTTCCAATTTATTAAGAGAATCATGTTAGCACATTTGGGAAAACCCGACTCTGAGTTTCCTGGGTTTCCCCCACACACAGAATGTATGTTGCTTATTACTTTTATTATATGTGTCTATGTCACTGTCTGTACTTCCCCTCCCTGATTTTATGTGAGCCGCCCTGAGTCCCCTCAGGGAAAAGGGCGGCCTACAAATGTTAATAAAATCTAAATCTAAATCTAAAAATCTAACAGTTGAGAGTTCATGATCTCGCCCCACACCCACAAGTCCATCACATGATCCAATTTTCCACTGCCATGCTGACAGTTTCACCCATCTAGTTCTGGTCAGGTGCAGAGGTGTAGAGACCTTGGATTCTAGAAAGGAATTTTATTTTGACAACATCACATTCTACTCCTTACTATTCCCCCTCTCAATTCCCCACTAATGAAACAGCATAGTATAATAGAATATTAGTGTTGCAGGCCAAAGAACTGTCTGCCGGCTTCATACTCAACATCTTTGAGTCTTGGTAGTGGTGTCATCTGCATCAAGCGAAGGAGTCTGCTTTAGACTTGGTGATGCAGTTTCAGCTTCTTGTCTACTGGTGGGATTCAAATTTATTTTACTACTGTTTCTGTGGGTGTGGCATGGCTTGGTGGGCGTGGCAGGGGAAGGATACTGTAAAATCTCCATTCCCTCCCGACTCCAGGAGGTTACTGCAAAAACCCCATTTCCTCCCGATCAGCTGGGACTTGGGAGGAAGAGAATAGTTGGGGGTGGGGCCAGTCAGAGGTGGTATTTACCGGTTCTCCGAACTACTCAAAATTTCTGCTACCCGTTCTCCAGAACTGGTCAGAACCTGCTGAATACCACCTCTGTTCTTATCCCTTTGAAGCATCACACCAAACTTTTTGCTGGAGACCCGATTACTTCGACATGATGCAACAACTTCTACAAGGTTGCTTTCAGCCCTGCTACTCTTAGATTCCAACTTATGGAACAGCACCATGATGCTGGTGTTTTACACCAAAAGGAAATAAAAGTAAGCATATGCTTTGTCCTACGTTTTTTGGATCCCAAATGTTTTCATTGCGTTTCCGCATGATTTCACTTCCATCATTCTCTTGTCGCAACAGATTAGTGCAATGTCTATGAATTATTTTCATAGTAAGGACTCTTCCACCATATTTTCTCTTACTTTAGCAGTGTAAACATGCCTTGCTTCTTCAAAGGGTGCTTCTGTGGGAAACCCCTTCCCCTCTTCTTTGCCCATAAAAAAAAGGCAACCTGTTTTTTCTTCTCATAGTTCTGTGATGGCGAACCTATAGCACGTATGCCACAGGTGGCACGCGGAGCCATTTCTGAGGGCACGCGAGGTGTTCTGTCAGTTTCAGCACGCGCGCGTGCGCGCTGGCCAGCTGAGTTTGGTCTTGGTTTTTGGTAGTTTTTCGCCCTTCAGAGGCTTTGGGGAAGCCTCCTGAAGGCGAAAAACTGCCCAATGTGCAAACCGGAAGCTGGAAAATGGGCCATTTCCAGTCTCTGGAGGATTGTGTGGGGAGCTGTTTTTGCCCTCCCCAGGCTCCCAGGAAGCCTCTGGAGCCTGGGGAGGGAGAAAAACAGGTCCACTGTGCCATTGCATGCCAAAAGTGGGGGGGGGGAAGGCCATGCACGCATGCATGGGGGCGCACACATGCATGGGGGTTGCACATACACAGGGGATGGCGCATAACTATGGATGTGGGCACGCACATGCACAACCCCCCACATTCCCCACGCTTTTGGCATAGGTTAGCCATCACTTTCATAGTTGTTCCAGGTACACTACTTCATTGATCTCTTCATATAGGAATGTTCTCCTATATCCAGGGATGTCTATTTGCATCCCCATATTTGTCACAGTGCAAATCCTCTACCACAGAGTTTCTTTCTCAATCTTGGGCACTTTAAGATGAGTGGACTCCAATTCCCAGAATTCCCTAGCCAGTCACTGAAAAAAAATGACTTATGCCCATTTTTCACACTTACAACCATTGCCGCATCCCTGGGGTCACCTGATCAAAATTCAGACGCCTGGCAACTGACTCCTCTTGTTGTGTCCCGGAGAGGTCACACAATTCCCTTTTGTGACCTTTCTGACAAGCAAAATCAATGGGGGAAGCCAGAGTCACTTAACCACCAGGTTACTAGCTTAACACCTGCAGGGATTCACTTAACAACCGTGGCAAGACAGGTCGTAAAAATGGAACAAACCTTACTTAACAACTGTCTTCCTTAGCAATGGAAATTTTTGGCTCAAGTGTCGTAATTTGAGGACCGCTTGTATGGCTTTGAGGTCTGGTGTTCATGGCCCGGTCTGTTCAAGCACTCCTGTTTCTTTGGTCCCATCCTCTTCACCGTTAGGTCAGAGAGCTCTAGGATCGCACCAAAACGTATTGTCTGCTATGTCACCTCATCTTTGATTACCCATTCTCCTATTTTTGCAATTATGCAATCCATTCGGTATATATATCTGCTTTTCATTGTCAGTGAAGGTGATGAAATACTGATTCCCAGCAGGCAAGGATCATTTTCCTTATTGTACACAAATGGTTGTGTATCGGCTCCAAGAGACAGACTAACAGTCTCCGGTGGCTTTAAGCTACAGGTAGCCCATGGGTTACAATGGTCATTGGGGTTTCTTGTTGCTGGGGAGGGGGGATATGGTCAAGAAGGATGATGTTACGTCCAGTCCCAATTAATATTTAGCAGGGAAGGTTGTAAGGCAGGGGTGTCAAACTTGATTTTATTGAGGGCCGCATCAGGGTTCTTTTTGGCCTCGGGGGAGGCATGGCCAGATCAACGTCACGCGTGTCAGGGGTGCCTGTGATGGCCTGGGCATTCTGCCAGTGAAAATAGTCTCCTGCAACCCTCTGCCAGCGAAAATGGAGTTGGGGGGGGCATGTAGCCCTCCCAACCTCCGTTTTTGCTGGCAGAAGCACCATGGGTCGGTCCTTCACAGCTTCCAGGGCAGCTTTGCAGGCCAGATCTAAGCACCTCGTGGGCAGGATCCAGCCCCCTAGCCTTGAGTTTGACACCTCTATTGTAAGGGCAATTATGCGACCAGAAGGTATTGCAGCTGTGGTTAGTGTGTGCCGGATGCCGAGCACCTGAACTGCAGTTGTGGGGACGACCAAGATGGGATGCAAGTTCATGTCTTTTCAGTGCCATCGTAACTCCGAATGGTTGCTGAATGACTGGTTGCACCCCGAGCAGTGGTGAAATCTAATCCCGCCCCCTCCGGGTCTGTAGGCATGGCTTGGTGTAGGGGGGTGTCATGTGACTGGGTGGGCATGGCCACCTTCCCCCCCCTTTTTTTAAAAAAGCGGAAAAAATCTTCTGATGATTGCGCAGCTCAAAGCTGAGCCGCACAATCCTCGTAATATATTTTTAAAAACTACTGGTTCACAGAACAAAGGACAATCGTCCCTACTACTTTGGCCGAACCAGGGGGATTTCAACCCTGACCCCGAGGGATATCTTGTAGCGACACATTGCTTATCTTCCTCTTGGCATAGTGTGTAGTGTGTGTGTTTCAGCAATATGATATGCAAGGATATTTCCAACTCTACCATTGGGTTGGGGTTTGTAAGTTCCTTTGTTCCAGGCCCCAAACCAAGAATGACACACGGCAATTCTTCCAAGTGGAGTTCTGTATTGTTTCACAGGTAAAGATAAAACTTTGCCAGGCTGAGGACTCCGTCATCTGCATTGTCAATTTGCCATATATTCTGTAAACTATTAGGGAGGGGCTGTCTTCTCCCTCTTTCTCTCCCATAATAT